>NC_138777.1:54780102-55215102 GCF_965119305.1 Pelophylax lessonae | reverse complement strand
TCCAGGTCCTGGCATAAAAGTTTAGCCCACTTAGAGTTTGCGAAACCAAGGCAATAGTAAATATCAGCCTAAGTGCCGAACAAGCCATAGTGAAACATATGGCGGGCCAGAGCTTCTGCTCTCCTATCAACCGGATCTTTAAAGGCCAAGGACTCCTCAACCGGAATTAAGGTAGCTTTATTTAACCTGGAAACCGGCGAGTTCACTACAGGTGGGACCGTCCACTTTTTAAGCAGGGAATCCTTATAAGGATACCCCAAAGCAAAAACGCTTAGGGACCACAAGAATGCACTTTGGACAACCCCCTTGTTATGTGATAATGTTGTCAAAGTAAGCGGGAAAGAGGAACACCCCACCACTGTGGAGGGCCTGTGGTGCAAAAATGGTCTGGCCCCTCTGATGCAGCATCTCCACCATGTTGAAAATTTCACGCACTGACACAATCAGTGCATTCACCAGCACCTGTGCATGCGTGGCTAGAGAAGCAGAGGAAACATCCCCACTGTCTGATCACTCAGGATGCGTGGATATAGACCCATGAGGGTGACTCGCATCCCGGGCTGTCGAAACAGATTCAGGATCTGATGGACAGATGAGGCAGATGGACACTATATACTAAGGTCACCTGGAAAAACATAACAATCAGGGGAGGGCCGCCGAATGCGATCCCGCAAGGAGAAGGCAGACCCAGGGTCCACGAATGGACCACCTACTGGACCCCGCAAAAAACAAAGGGGTCGCCATAGAGGCCCCCACAATAGGAAATAGCCCCCTTGAAAAGGGGGCCGCCAGCCATGACGCAGATGCACAGGCAGGGTATCCTGATGGTTGCGCAGAGCTAAAAGGGTTAGGTGCCCTCCACCATAAGGGCAGCATGGTTGCCATCAAAAATTAAACTGCCCCCACAGCGCCACCCCTTCCAAGGGAGGTGCCAAGCTGGCCTAGTAAGCCGCGGCCTAAATTTGTGTGGAGGCCCACCTGCAAGTTCACTTATCCCAGCCAGGCTCACTGGGGCTGCCCCTCCCAACGGAGGCCAACTTGGCCACGTACCAAGGCCGAGTAGGCCGCAAGCTGTGGCCCAAATTGTTTTGGATGCCCAGCTTCCTGGGCGCGAGCCTCAGCTGAACCGACCACCCAGGGGCAACGGAGGGGAGGGCGGATGCCCAAACGGAGGGTAGTGGCTTCAGCCAACCTCACTGCGGCCGCCCCACATAGCTACCGACCAGTAGGCCGTAAAGCCGCGGTCTAAATTTGCGGCAGGATCTGGCCACGTGAAGCGTGGACCCACTGATACCAAACCCTGCTCAACCCCCCCCCCCCCCATTGCACACCAGGAAAAACCCGGTCAGCAGGAACTCCAACAAGCCCCCCTTAAGAGCATTTGGCAAAAGCCAGCTCATAACCTCACTCGGAGGGGGGGCCTGAAGACCCACAGTGACCACCGAATTCTCAGAGGGCTGGGGGGGAGGGAAACTTAGGGATCCCACTGTCCCAGGGAAGGGCCCATGTCCACCCCAGAACCCTCCAGGGGTAGAGGGGGGACAGCTACTTACCATACCAGGAGCAGGGTGGGCACCGCTCCTGACAGACCACCACTCCATCGGGATGTGGGTGGCTGTCGGCCAGGAGGAACGCTATGGCTCAGGCTGAGGCCAGGTCGTATGTGCCCTCTGAAGACATTTAACTCGCAGGCCAGCCCCCGTCCAGTGGGGCTATGTTGTCAAAGATAGGAAAAAATCAATTTAAAAGGAAACCAATTGCCAGGACCAGAGATCCCAGCAAGGAACTAGGTCCTTACTCCTGACTAGGCAGAAAAAAAACAGAGTGCCTGTAGCTGAGTGTGGGTGTATACCCCCTGGGATTGCCCAAAGGCGTAGTCAAGCTTTTTCCTGCCTAGTGTCCTACTCCTGTAGGGAGCAGTATAACCTAATGGTTAAGAACAATCAGGAGCTGTGTCTGTCAATGAACGAAAGAGAAAAAGGTTTTGCCTATCGTTCTACTCTAACTATCCAGGCCCTCTAACTATGACGCCCATACTGCAGATTAAGTAACTACTTAATCCCTGATAGCATAAGTGGGAGGAATTCTCAACATAAGTATAAGCATGTGGAGATGCATTTCCACACCTGAAGACTTCTAGATCAGCGTGATAACATATTCTGCGGTCATCATCGTTGCAGATCTATATTGTGATCTACTTTATTCAGTGGTCCATCGGTCTACTCTGCCCGCTTTGGTCCTATACACAATGGGAAATACCGGTCTTTTTTGGTCTTTCTGGCCCTGAGGAAGCCCTATGCGAAATGCGTCGGCTTGCTGGGACCCCTAGACCGTGTTCCATCAGAGACCCTCTAACATCTGTTTTAAGTATCGGCATTCCCGTATGGGAATGTATTTCTGCACATGTGTTTTTTGTTTTTTCTTATATATGTGTATGGGATTTTTTGTCCCTGTATGTATATGTTTTTAATATGTGTTCAATAAAGATGCATTTTTATAACTATGTGTGATTCATGATCCCCTTCCTCCCTACTGGCCTAGAAAGCCCTATCTTATCTGTCTTTTTTTCCTATTATGTATATAGGGGTAGGGGCCACTATCACGGTAATTTGTTTCATAAGTTGGCACTACTACAGCAATCTTCTTGTGCCAAGTAACTGCCCCATTGCACACTGCCCATAGAAGGCACTCCCTGGGCACTGCTGCCGTTCACAGAACGCCTCATATTTTTTTCATCAAAGAATACAAGGCACTCACTGGTTGACGAGGTAGAGAATGTGATGTCTCTGCCCCCCTCTTCATCTCGTTCAATCAGAGAACACCTTGCAGTGCAGTGTGCTGGTTTTACCTTGGCATGTGACGTTTGGCAGGCATTACATCTGCCAAACATGCCTTTTAAAGTCAATTCTGTGCCAAATGCAACTATAGCAGTTGCGGTTCAGTAAAAATTTCTTGAAAAACTGGTGTTCACAACAGTGTAAATTTGCTGTCCCCTCAAAATAACTCAACACGGCCAATAATGTCTAAACCGCTGGCAACAAAAGTGACTACACCCCCAAGTGAGAATGTCCAAATTGGGCCCAAAGTGCCAATATTTTGTGTGGCCACCATTATTTTCCAGCACTGCCTTTTGCTTCTTGGTCATGGAGTTCACCAGAGCTTCACAGGTTACCACTGGAGTCCTCTTCCACTCCTCCATGACGACATCACGGAGCTGGTGGATGTTAGAGACCTTGCGCTTTGCCAACTTCCATTTAAGGATGCCCTACAGATGCTCAATAAGGTTTAGGTCTGGAGACATGCTTGGCCAGTCCATCACCTTTATCATCAACTTCTTTAACAAGGTAGTGGTCATCTTGGAGGTGTGTTTGCGGTTGTTATGTTGGAATGCTGCCCTGAGGCCCAGTCTTCGAAAGGAGAGGATCATGCTCTGCTTCAGTATGTCACAGTAATCCATCTCCTTAGTCTGCTTGTCTTCAGAAAACTGTTTGTGGGCTTTCTTGTAAATCATCTTTAGAAGAGGCTTCCTTCTGGGATGACAGCCATGCAGACCACTTTGATGCAGCGTGTAGCGTATGGTCTGAGCAAGGACAGGCTGCCCCCCACCCCTTCAACCTCTGCAGCACTCATACGTCTATTTCCCAAAGACAACCTCTGGATAGGACACTGGGCATGTGCACTCAACCTTCTTTATGCTGCAGCTCAGTTTCAGAGAGTTCTTTGCCATGAGGTGCCATGTTGAACTTCCAGTGACCAGTAGGAGAGAGTGAGAGCGATAACACCAAATTTAACACACCTGCTCCCCATTCACACCTGAGACCTTGTAACACCAACGAGTCACATGACACAGGGGAGGAAAGTGGCTAATCGGGCCCAATTTGAAAATTTTCACTGGAATTGTGTGGGTTCCTGCATCGCAATAGTGTTGATCAGTGGCAGCCGGTGCGTTGGGGGCGCAGGGGTGCCGCCCCCCCATCCATGCGTCCAGCCCCCTAATCTGCATGCAGGGCGCCAGACGCATGGAGCTCAATGAGTTTTTGTTTTTTTTTTAAATCACCTGATTAGAGCCAGAAGCTCTAATAGGGTGATGCAAAGGGTGGTCCCGGGGTGCAGAGTTGTGCGCCCCGAGCCCACCCATTGTGTGACAATAGCGAATGGAAATTCGCTATTGTCACACGGATCCTCCTCCTGGCCAATCAGGAAGCGGGTCTAATACCTGATTCCTGATTGGCCGCAAGGCAAACCCCATGCCATTGGCCGAGGAGGAGGCGGGAGCGGGAGGACTCAAGGAGACGCGCCGGGGGACTGAAGAGAAGCCGTCGCAGCTGCTACTCCAGGTAAGTAGACTGGTCTCGGGGCCACACTGCATTGAAGGGGGCACGCACGCTGGTCACTGCATTGAAGGGGGCACGTACGCTGGTCTCTGCATTGAAGGGGGCACGTATGTTGGTCACTGCATTGAAGGGGGCACGTACGCTGGTCACTGCATTGAAGGGGGCACATACGCTGGTCACTGCATTGAAGGGGGCACGTACGCTGGTCACTGCATTGAAGGGGGCACGTACGCTGGTCACTGCATTGAAGGGGGCATGTACGCTGGTCTCGGCATTGAAGGGGGCTTGTACGCTGGTCACTACATTGAAGGGGGCACGCTGGTCACTGTTTTGAAGGGGGCACACTGGTCACTGTGCATTGAAAGGAGGCACACTGGTCACTGTGTATTGAAAGGGGGCATGCTGGTCACTGTGCATTGAAAGGAGGCACGCTGGTCACTGTGCATTGAAAAGGGGCACGCTGGTCACTGTGCATTGAAAGGGGGCACGCTGGTCTCTCTGCATTGAAAGGGGGCACGCTGGCATCTCTGCATTGAAAGGGGGCACGCTGGCATCCCTGCATTGAAAGGGGGCACGCTGGTCTCTGTGCATTGAAAGGGGGCACGCTGGTCTCTCTGCATTGAAAGGGGGCACACTATACCTTAATTACTGAAGGCCCCTTTCACACTTTTGCAACCTCAAAGTCACGCAATTTTTTACATCGTTTTTTGCTGCAAAGCAATGCCTATTACATTTTCCTGTTTGCGCCCCCCCCCCCCCCCCCCCCCAAAAAAAAAAATTTTTGAGCACCAGCTACCACTGGTAGTGATCCAGCCCAAGGGCTCGTTTACACCAGATGCAGTTGTATACATTTTTAAACGCAGTATGAGGGTTCATTTACATCACAATCCCTTTGTTCATTGTGCAATTCATACATGTGGGTTTACATGCTTTTGCAATGCATTTTTAGTAATATTTTTCAATTTATTTTAATTTTTTGTTACTCAATTCAATATAGTGTGCATTCACATGCATTTTTAGTGTGTTTACGTGCATTTGCAGTGCAAAAAAAATTGCAGCATGCAGTACTTTTCCTAAACGTACATGAAAACACTGCAGTGGTGTAAAAATCTGAATAATGAGCATCCAATCAACACTAGCGCCAATCAATGAGAGCGCCAATCAATGTGTTCCAGTGGGGAGCACTCCCCCTGTCAGAACACAATAGCTCAGCAGGGAGATCACTGTACCAACATCTGATAGTTAGTACAGAGGCTCCTCCCAAGCTCCACATTTTTTTTTTTTTGTTCAGCCCTGCTGGATTGAACGGAAAAAAAAAAAAAAAAAGATAGTGTACACTAGGATTTAGGCTCATTGAAATAAATGTATTGTTCTTGCATGTCAATGCATGCAAGAACAATGTATGCTTATTAAGATTTTTTTTTACTAAAAATATGTAGCAGAATATTTATTGGCCTAAATTGATTGATTTTTTAGATTTTTTTTATTGGACGTGTTTTATAGCAGAAAGTAAAAAATATTGTTTTTTTTTCAAAAATGGTGAATGTCAAAAGCTTTTGTTTATAGTGCAAGAAATAAAAAACCATAGAGGTGATCAAATACCACCAAAAGAAAACTCTATTTGTGGGGAAAAAAGGACATCAACTTTATTTGGGTACAGTGTCGCATGACCGTGCAATTGTCAGTTAAAGTAACGCAGTGCCGTATCGCAAAAAATGGCCTGGTCATTAAGGGGTAAAACCTTCCGGGGCTGAAGTGGTTAAAAAATGCACCTGACTACATGTAGTGTAAAGGAGCTGTGAATGCAGAAGTGAATGTATTTCGTGAGCCTAGATTACACCATTGCAGGGCAGCATGCTGCATTTTTTTCCACACCCACCTAAACGCACTGCAAACTAGCGTGAACATACGAAAACATACCACAAATGCACGTGAATGCATGCAAACACAAATAAGCAACCTAGTAAAAAAAATCAATTCAAATAAATTTAAAAAATGCACTGCAGACGCACTGTAAACTAATTGCAAATGCACATACAGGAATGCACGGTGAAAATAGGGAATGTGGTGTAAATGGACCCTAAAAAAAAGAAAATAATTTTATATATATATATATATATATATATATATATATATATATATATACAGTCAGGTCCATAAATATTGGGACATTGACACAATTCTAATCTCTCTGGCTCTATACACCACCACAATGGATTTGAAATAAAACAAACAATATGTGCTTTAACTGCAGACTTTCAGCTTTAATTTGAGGGTATTTACATCCAAATCAGATGAACGGTGTAGGAGTTACAACAGTTTGTATATGTGCCTCCCACTTTTTAATTGACCAAAAGTAATGGGACAGATTAACAATCATAAATCAAACTTTCAATTTTTAATACTTGGTTGCAAATCCTTTGCAGTCAATTACAGCCTGAAGTCTGGAATGCATAGACATCACCAGACGCTGGGTTTCATCCCTGGCGATGCTCTTCCAGGCCTCTACTGCAACTGTCTTCAGTTCCTGCTTGTTCTTGGGGCATTTTCCCTTCAGTCTTCAGCAAGTGAAATGCATGCTCAATCGGATTCAGGTCAGGCCATTGCATAACATTCCACTTCTTTCCTTTAAAAAATTCTTTGGTTGTTTTTGCAGTATGCTTCGGGTCATTTTCCATCTGCACTGGGAAGGGCCGTCCAATGAGTTCTGAATCATTTGCCTGAATATGAGCAGATAATATTGCCTGAAACACTTCAGAAGGCATCCTGCTGCTTTTGTCAGCAGTCACATCATCAATAAATACAAGAGAACCAGTTCCATTGGCAGCCATACATACCCACGCCATGACACTACCACCACCATGCTTCACTGATGAGGTGGTATGCTTTGGATCATGAGCAGTTCCTTTCCTTCTCCATACTCTTCTCTTCCCATCACTCTGGTACAAGTTGATCTTGGTCTCATCTGTCCATAGGATGTTGTTTCAGAACTGTGAAGGCTTTTTTAGATGATGTTTGGCAAACTCTAATCTGGCCTTCCTGTTTTTGAGGCTCACCAATGGTTTACATCTTGTGGTGAACCCTCTGTATTCACTCTGGTGAAGTCTTCTCTTGATTGTGGACTTTGACACACATACACCTACTACCTGGAGAGTGCTCTTGATCTGGCCAACTGATGTGAAGGGTGTTTTCTTCACCAGGGAAAAAATCCTTCGGTCATCCACTACAGTTGTTTTCCGTGGTCTACCGTATTGTTTGGTGTTGCTGAGCTCACCGGTGCATTCTTTCTTTTTAAGGATGTTCCAAACAGTTGATTTGGCCACACCTAATGTTTTTGCTATCTCTCTGATGGGTTTGTTTTGTTTTCTCAGCCTAATGATGGCTTGCTTCACTGATAGTGACAGCTCTTTGGATCTCATATTGAGAGTTGACAGCAACAGATTCCAAATGAAAATAGCACACTTGAAATTAACTCTGGACCTTTTATCTGCTCCTTGTAAATGGGATAATGAGGGAATAACACACACCTGGCCATGGAACAGCTGAGAAGCCAATTGTCCCATTACTTTTGGTCCCTTAAAAAGTGGGAGGCACATATATAAACTGTTGTAACTCCTACACTGTTCCCCTGATTTAGATGTAAATACCCTCAAATTAAAGCTGAAAGTCTGCAGTTAAAGCACATCTTGTTTGTTTCATTTCAAATCCATTGTGGTGGTGTATAGAGCCAAAAAGATTAGAATTGTGCCAATGTCCCAATATTTATGGACCTGACTGTATATGTAAAAAACACGTCACAACCACCTGGTTTTACCACCCCCTACCTCACATGTGAACAAGCTCTAAGAGATTTCCCCTCACCTTAATATGTGTGTTGGGACAGAAAGGGCCCCTTCACCCCAGCAGGAACACACTGTGCTCTGTAAACCTGCACCCATTGGGGTGTGTTATGTAGATGGGGTGACATGCATTAGTACAACACATCACACTGTTTACCGTTTTTTTTAAACTTTATTGATATGTCCCAAAATTACATTTTATTCAACTCCAAGCGCTGTGCTGTATAACAACATGCACCCTGTCCTACATTTTTCCTGCACACATCAATGCAGCGTTAAAAAAATACGATAGCGGGAAAGTGTATTGTCAATGTGTCAAGCAACTGGACTGATATGAAGGAACCCAAAGTTAGAATTTACCCACAGGGTACCAGGCAACCAAAAAAATAAAACCTGACATTGGTTCTAACCAGTCCTCCCCCCCCCCAACCCCCCCCCCCCCACCCAAAAAAAAAACTTTCTAGATATAGATTAATCAATGCCACTTCCCGAGGAAAGTGCATGGGGCTACACAAGGCCTGAGGTAGCGCACACTGAGGTAACCATATTGCTGTGAAATCAAGGTGACACTTTATTGGTTGCCTTAAGTTACCAAATGTCTTTATCGCCCAACAAAAGCTCTGCTCCCATCACTTCACAATTGAAGAAAATACAGCCATACGGTACATGGGCTCCCTGAGGTGATATCACCTCACAGCTCAGCCCTTCCCGCCAAAACTACACTGCACACCTCATGGGTGAGAGCGGTAATGGAGCAGTATAATGGAGGAGAGTAGTATAGGGATATAGAGCAGTATATGGAGAAGAAACATGCGACTTCTCCAATATGACTGTCGTCGTCATGGAGCTCGGCCTATATTACAGTGTACATGTAAATAACATTCCCTCATATAAGCCCTCACCTTCCTATCATATATGTGACCAGAAGACACACCTCACACTTCCCTCATGTACAGTTATCTGGGAGCAGGAAGACTGACTAATAATGTACTGACCATAGATATGAATGGCCTGCTTGTTGCTATGGGAACCAGCAGTGAAATGTTCCTTTCCTTTCTATGGTGAATGTATGTGCAGTCATGCCAAGTTTAGCAGTTTTACCATGCATAAGTGTTCCATACATTCGCATGTACGCAGTTCTATTAATCACTTAAGCCCCGGAGGATTTGGCTGCTCAAAGACCAGGGCCTATTTTGCGATTCGGCACTGCGTGACTTTAACAGACAATTGCGCGGTCGTGCGGCACTGTACCCAAATTAAATTGTCTTCCTTTTTTCCCCACAAACAGAGCTTTCTTTTGGTAGTATTTGATCACCTGTGCGATTTTTACTTTTTGCACTATAAACAAAAAAAGAGCGACAATTTTGAAAAAATAACAATATTTTTCACATTTTTTTATATGAAATTCTCCCCAAAAAAATGTAAAAATCAAATTTTTTTAACATTTTAGGCCAATTTGTTTTCTGCTACATATGTTTGGTAAAAACAAAAAAAATTGCAATAAGCGTATTTTGATTGGTCTGCGCAAAAGTTATTGCGTCTACTAACTACGGGAAAGATTTATGTCATTTTTATTGTTTTTTTTTTTTACTAGTAATGGTGGCGATCTGCGATTTTTTTTTTTGCGGGACTGTGACATTGCGGCGGACAGACCGGACCCTTGACTGACATTTTTGACACTTTTGGGGGTACCAGTGACATTACTACAGTAATCAGTGCTATACATATGCACTGTTACTGTAAAAAGGACACTGGCAGGGAAGGGGTTAACTTTATTGGTGATCAGTGGGTTAAATGTATCCCTAGGGGCGTGATTCTAACTGTCAAGGGGCGTGGCTTGTGATGTAACCACAGAGACATACGAACCTACATAGCAGGATCGTATAGTCTCTGCAGTTAGAATGACAGCCGGCTTTATTTACATCAGCCGCCTGCCTTTCTCCCTCTCCAGCGGGAGATCGCGAGTGACCGGCGGACATTGGAGCCGCCGGTCACTCGCGCGGGGATGTTAGTGAAAGAGCAGGGGCGGAAGCGCTCCTCCAGCGGCGCGCACTCGCCCCCTAGAGGCTCGTGGGCGAGCGACGTAGCCATACGTCGTTTTGCCTGTAGGGGGGCTGACTGCCGCAGTAAATAGTCGTGCGGCGGTCGGCAATCGGTTAACGTCCACGCATTCCATTTGGCTTCTCAAATGCAGACAGTCAGGGACACGCACCTAACACGGTCAAATAGGTAGCAGCGCTTGTGTCTGTGCAGCTGCTGCTTCCCATTTGACATGTATGGGACTGTGCACAAAACATGTCCCTCACACAGGTGTACACTGTACAACGTCCATGTGAACGAGGCCAGGGGCTCATTAACCACTTTAGCCCCGGAATGTTTTACCCCCTTCATGACCAGGCCATTTTTTGTGATACGGCACTGCATTACTTTAACTGACAATTGTGCAGTCGTGCGACGCTGTACCCAAATAAAATTGATGCTTTTTTCACCACAAATAGAGCTTTCTTTTGGGGGTATTTGATCACCTATTTTTTGCGCTATAAACAAAAAAAGGCCATCAATTTTTAAAAAAACAAATAATAATTTTTACTTTCTGCTATAAAACATTCCCAATAAAAAAAAAAATGTAAAAAAAACGATTGTCTGAATTGATTCTGTATATCTACATGTTTTTCCCTCACACCCACACCCCCCCCCCCCCCCCCATCCTCCAACATGTGTTTTAAGTTTTATAAACCTTTGTTAATAACTTTGTGTTACGTTTGACTTCGATGAATGTTGATCATCGCTGTATCTTGTTCACTTATTTTAAATCAAATAAAACTTTTATTGGAAAAAAAAATTTAAAAAAATTGAATTTCTTCATCAATTTAGGCCAATATGTATTCGGGTACATATTTTTGTTAAAAAAAATCCCAATAAGCGTATATTGATTAGTATTCACAAAAGTTATAGCGCCAACAAGCTATGGGATAGATTTATTGATTTTTTTCTTCTTTTTTTTGGTAATAGCAATGGTGGCGATCAGCAATTTTTAACGGGACTGTGACATCGCGGTGGACAAATCTGACACTAGGTGAGGGGACCAGTGACACTAATACAGTGACCAGTGCTAAAAAAAAATGCACTGTCACTGTACTGCACAATCATGTAACGTTATTTTCTTTCTGCGCAGACCAATGCAGTGCATTGGTGAGAACTGAAGCCATAGGACCCAGGGCAAACTGCCATGTACTTGGCTGAGGAAGGTTGTCCAAAGTTGCTGATGTGTATGAAGTCTTTTGCTGGCCATACATGTATAGATTTTTGTTAGGAAATTTTCGTTTTAAGAAAAATCCTGTGATTTTCTGATCATTAGTGGGGTCAAATTGATGTCCTCTTTCGACTCCAGCGATTGGAAAATTCAGGCAGGAAGGAAAACTTCTCGATCAACGAATGTTCGGGCAGTGTATGTGGTTATCGCTCAGAAACTACATTCATTTTAAAATTTTATGTTAAACGCAAAAGACAATTTTCGAACAACATTTGTCCATTCATCGAATGCTCAAAATAATTTTTGTATGAACATTCTCGTCCAAAAAGCTATACGTGTATGGCCAGCATTAGGCCCAGTCTACGCTGGCTGCCATGCTTTTACTGCACCCAGTTCCTAAGCTGCAAAGAAATATGGTCAGAAATTTGCGACATGACAAGAATGATACAACCTGTCCTGTCTGACATGCAACCCAGTGCTGCAACTACTAAGTAATGTAGGGGAGTGTGATGTGGTGCGCTGAGGTTTTAATTATTAACACATGCTGTGAGGAGGCAATAAATTGCCTCTGAGCCACCTGTCAAATGGATCACTTATCAGAGAATGGCTGCATGTGTAAACGAGCCTTTAGCCTCATGCACACTAGACTCCTGAACGCTTTGCGCATGCGTGGTGCTGGGGGGGCGAGCACATGCCGCCGGCAGTGCTCTCCCATCCTTACTAGGCAGCAGGGATGCCAATCCACGGGACTGGCCAGAGGACACCCCCAATCGCTCCCCACTGAGAGAGAAGGACAGTCAGCTGTTGTATACACAGCAGACCATTCTTCTCTCTGAAATGATCACAGAGCACCTGTGATCCTTCTATATAGGATCACAGGTCTCTGTGGTCATTTCACAAGCCCATCCCCCACAGTAAGAAAACACTCCCCTAGGCTCACACTTAACCCTTTGATCACCACGGTGTTAACCCCTTCCCTGCCAGTGTGATTATTACAGTATTTGGGCGGCACAGTGGTGTAGTGGTTAGCACCTTCACCTAGCAGCAAGAGGGTCGCTGGTTCGAATCCCAACCACGACACTACCTGCCTGGAGTTTGTATGTTCTCCCTGTGCCTGCATGGGTTTCCTCCGGGTACTCCGGTTTCCTCCCACATTCCAAAGACATGCTGGTAGGTTAATTGGATCCTGTAAAAAATTGGCCCTACTATGTGTATGAATGTGAGTTAGGGACCTTAGATTGTACGCTCCTTGAGGGCAGGGACTGATGTGAATGTGTAATGTATATGTAAAGCGCTGCATAAATTGACAGCGCTATACAAGTACCTGAAATAAATAAAATAAATAACAGTGCATATTTTTACTGATTATTGTAGTAATGTCACTGGTGCCCCCAAAAGTGTCAAAAATGGCAGTCAGGGGTCCGATCTGTCCGTTGCAACGTCGCAGTCCTGCTAAAAATCGCAGATCGCTGCCATTACTAGTAAAAAAAAAAAAAGACAAATCTTTCCCCTAGTTTGTAAACGCGATAACTTTTGCGCAAACCAAAATACGCTTATTGGGGTTTTCTTTATCAAAAAATGTAGCAGAATACAAATTGGCCTTAAAAAATAAAAAATTTAGATTTTTTAATTTTGTTTTGGGGAATGTTATATAGCAGAATCTGAAAAATATTTTAGTTTTTTTTTTCAGAATTGTCGCTATTTTTTTGTTTATAGCGCAAAAAATAAAAATCGCAGAGGTGATCAAATACCACCAAAAGAAAGCTCTATTTGTGGAAAAAAAAGAATAACAATTTTATTTAGGTACAGTGTTGCACGACCGCGCAATTGTCCGTTAAAGTAACGCAGTGCCGAATTCGCAAAAAATGCCCTGGTCATTAAGTGGCAAATCCTTCTGGTCCACAACTGGTTAAAAAGGTGCCTGAAGCCGCGATTTTAAACTCTGATTGGGTGCGTCAAAAATGTGGGTGTTTATTCATTTTATTGGCCAGAATGGCAATGTATTCTAGCCATTTAAATAAACACTCAAGCAGTAAACGTGCCTAGCGTTTAAGCGCATTGGGCGTTTATTCTGCTCATACATTCCTAAACCGAATTGTGATTTTGGTGCGTTCAGATTTTTGCCACTAAACGCCTCTGCCGCTTAATGCCTATGTGTGCATGGAAACATAGGCCAGCGCTTGACAAATTTGCATTGAATCTAGGAACAAGCTAAAAAAGTTCAGAGCCAGCTTTTTTTTTTTTCACAATCAAATCTTTATTAAAAGTTGAAGAGAACAAAAATTGAACAGAGTAATACGTAACTTGTACAGTTAGAAAGTAGTACAGTTTTTTTAACTAACAAAGCTTACATGTAAAACATGTAACATGTTCCAGTAGGTGAACTTATCCTTTAACTCTTTCACAGCCAGACCTGTTTTTTGCACACATTTAAAAAAATAATTTTAGGCCAGAAGTCTACAATGGATATAAAAAAAGTCTACACACCTCGGTTAAAATGTCAGGTTTTTGTGATGTAAAAAAAATAGACAAACATAAATTATTTCAGAATTTTCCACCTATAAACTGTACAATTCAATTGAAAAAACAAACTGAAATTCTTTAGGGGGGGAAGTAAAAATAAAATTACTATAATAATGTGGTTGCATAAATGTGCACACTGTCTTAAAACTGGGGATGTAGCTGTGTTCAGAATTAAGCAATCACATTCAAATTCAAGCTGTTAAATAGGAGTCAGTGCACATCTGCCATCATTTAAAATGTCTCAGATTAATCCCAAATAAAGTTCAGCTGTTCTAGTAGGTCTTTCCTGACATTTTCTTATGCCTCGTACACACGCATCGATAGTTGGCTGTGAATTTTCGGCCAACGTCCGATCGGCCGATTTTCGGCTGGTTAGTATGATGCTTTCGACAACCGACTCCGACTTTTCTGCCGTACAAAATCTGGTGTGCAGGCTATAAAATTTTTGTTGGCCGTCAACACAATGGCATATTTTCCGTCAGTCAGTACAGATTTCGGCAGACAAAAATTTACTAATCGGAACACGCATGATCGGAAACAAATAACGACCCGGAAGAATATTCTCAAGAAAACTAGCCATTTTATCAAGAAAGAACTTTCGTCTCGCGGCAGTCCAAAAAATATATGAAATGCAGGGCACATGCTCATCTTGGTAAATGTGAGAAGGAGGAAGATGCTGCTCATAATTCTATACTTTACAATTAAAGAGGCATGTGTTCTGTTATGATGATGATAATGATTTGGCTATTCTATATGGTGCATGTATTTTTAAAATTAAATATTTTAAACTCTTCACCATTCTCTTTGTATTTTGACTGCAAAGATCTAATTATTGATGTGTCCCTTTATTCATTTTGGAATTAATGTATAAAACATATATTGCTGCTTACTCCCAATATTCTACATTTTAAAAAATAAAGATAGGCAAGTAGTTTTTTTATCATTGCAAATATTAATTATCATAAATCTCATAAATAAATATATAAAATATTAATCAGTGCAACAAGCAAACAAAGTGCTAAATAGTGCGTGCATAAATTAAACCACATCAAATACAATTGAAAATGGTCGTGCTCTCCAGTAAAGTGCTCCAAAAAATATATAGCAAGTGTCTCTGGAAAAAACTGAGCAATTCGTGCAATAGGATTGTGCTTCTATGTTCTTATTCTTAAAGTGCTTCAGGTGGTGGGGTGTGACACACGTGGCCTCTTACCAGCTTCCAATGAGTCGCAATGACCCCCAACGCCTGTGATCCCTTTATCTGGGTGGATCAAACCTCTCCTCGATATCTTTAGATTGGATATCTGCTCCTACATTAAGCGTGTATGGACCATGTAGTCCGCTATTTGCTGTGCCCTCCTGGCACTGGGCAATTCGGCGGTACACAATTATTCGCACCTGATGACGCTCAGTTGCGAAATGCATTGTGGACATTGCTAAACCCGGAAATTGAAACACAGGCATTCGGAGCAGGGGCAGGGACGCACGCCGACCGCCGCACACAATACAGTGAGAGGAAGGATAGGAGGAAGCTGCAGATCCTCGGACACTATCTTCCCATTACCCGAATAATTGTGTACCGCCGAATTGCCCAGTGCCAGGAGGGCACAGCAAATAGCGGACTACATGGTCCATACACGCTTAATGTAGGAGCAGATATCCAATCTAAAGATATTGAGGAGAGGTTTGATCCACCCAGATAAAGGGATCACAGGCGTTGGGGGTCATTGCGACTCATTGGAAGCTGGTAAGAGGCCACGTGTGTCACACCCCACCACCTGAAGCACTTTAAGAATAAGAACATAGAAGCACAATCCTATTGCACGAATTGCTCAGTTTTTTCCAGTGACACTTGCTATATATTTTTTGGAGCACTTTACTGGAGAGCACGACCATTTTCAATTGTATTTGATGTGGTTTAATTTATGCACGCACTATTTAGCACTTTGTTTGCTTGTTGCACTGATTAATATTTTATATATTTATTTATATAACATATTTATTTATGAGATTTATGATAATTAATATTTGCAATTATAGATTGATGCACCTTTAAACAATTTTTATAATCACGAACTGCACTATTTTACTCAGTATTAAAAATATTTTTTAATAATATTAATATTTAATTTAATACACGTGATACCTTGAATAAGTTTTTCCAGTAATATAAAAGATTACCAGCGCCTTTTTATCCACGTCTTATATCTTTATATTGTTTTTTACAATTAAAAGGGCAGAAGGTTTGCTTATATCTTTTTAAAGGGCCAGGCGCCTTCTTATAATTGTATTGAGTTTTTTTAATCATCATATTTATTTTATAAAAGAAGAAAATCCAACATAAATATATAAATACTCTCCGTATTTAAACTATTAAAATAAAAAAGGACATTTCCACCTCATATAAATTATAAATAAATAAAAAGGGTCAAAATTAGGGGCAATTATAATTGGGTATACCGGTAATCATGGTGTCATGAGGGGATGTTGGGATCAGGAGGGCCATATTGCCACTGACTGCCATGTGGCAGTTGTGGCTGTGGTGGAGGTGGTGGCTGGGGTTGCTGTGGTGGAGGTGGAGTGGATGGGTGGGAATTGGAGAGGTGGGTGTGTTACTCTTGTTCCTACAATTCTGCTCTATGCAGAACCTGCATGATGAGGAGCTCAGCCCTTTGGCGCTGCGGCACCTTTAATTTTCTGAGCTTATTTGCCGTCAGAAGGCCAAAGGATTCCTCCTCGCCTGGCTTCCTCTTCAGGGCTATGGAGGCCTGGCTGAGGAACTCAGTTGTGATCTGGTCCACATTTTTGACCTTCTGGTGCCGTTTTGCCGGAGGTTGGGTGGATCCAGATGCCTCCACAGCCTCCTGGCTGACACCTGCCTCCTCCTCAGTGACACTTTCCTGTTGATGAAATGAACAATTTATTAGAATGTTATAGTGTATATAAAAAGTCATGTTTGTTGTATTTTTTAACCAAATAGCAGACTTCGTCGCATCCTACAGCAAAAGCCAAGGTCCACAGAGAGCTTTCAAAGAATCAGAGGGATCTCATTGTTAGAAGGTATCAGTTAGGAGAAGGATACAAAATAATTTCCAAGACATTAGATATACCATGGAACACAGTGAAGACAGTCATCATCAATTGGAGAAAATTTGGCACAACAGTGACATTACCAAGAACTGAACATCCCTCCAAAATGTATGAAAAGATGAGAAGAAAACTGGTCAGGGAGGCTGCCAAGAGGCCTACAGAAATATTAAAGGAGCTTCAGGAATATCTCGCAAGTACTGGCTGTGTGGTACATGTGACAACAATCTCCCGTATTCTTCATATGGCTGGGCTACGGGGTAGAGTGGCAAGACAGAAGCCTTTTCTGAAGAAAAACATCCAAACCCAGCTGAATTTTGAAAAAACACATCCGAAGTCTCCCAAAAGAATGTAGAAAGTGTGTTACGGTCTGATGAAACTAAGCTTGAACTTTTTGGCCATATTTATGATATGTTTGGTGCAAAAAAACACTGAACATCACCAAAAGAACACCATACCCACAGTGAAGCATGGTGGTGGCAGCATCATGCTTTGGGGCTGTTTTTCTTCCGTTGGAACCGTCAAGGTAGAGGGAAATATGAACAGTTCAAAATACCAGTCAATATTGGCACAAAACCTTCAGTCTTCTTATAGAAATCAGAACATGAAAAGGAACTTCATCTTTCAGCATGACAATGACCCAAAGCATTCATCCAAATCAACAAAGGATTGGCTTCACCAGAAGAAGAATAAAGTTTTAGAATGGCCCAGCCAGAGCCCAGACCTGTGCGTGCCGCCATACATCTAAGTGATGTGGCCGGCAAGCGATTAATTGAAAAATTGAAAGAGCCAGGCAGAAAACTGTCGTCTGAACAGCAACTGCATCCAATCAGATGCATCCACTCTTTCAGTATTCTGACAGAAGCTGGCTATGGCTGTCAGAATACAATAGCTACAGGGGAGATTCCCCAATCTGCATCTGCCTTGGGTGGATGGGGAGATCTGTTATATTATTTTTGTTAAGCCCCGCTTCATTCTATCCAAAATGAAAACAACATGTTTTTGGCTTTAGAACATGTTGAAGCAAACTTTTAATCCCCAAAACCAAAAAGCCATAAAACCCGATTTACATCTAGCAACTTGGGACTGCAAATCACGCTGTAATGCTGCCAAAATGCAGCACGTGTTCAGGTGCTATTCATTTTCAATGACACCTAGACACCTAAGCCGCTAAACCGCATTGTGTGAAGCTTGTCGCCCAAAAAAGAACAGGAGCTTCTTTTGAGCAACAAGCTACGTGTCGTGTGATTCTGTTTGCCGCAATGCAGAGCGATTCATTTCATGACAATCACAGTAAAACTGCACCGATTTAGGTGGCATTAAAAAAGAATAGCACCCAAACAAGCGTGCTGCATTTTGCAGGCAATGCAGTGCAATTTGGAATCATGGGCAAAATCGCAGTGATTCTGCCCGCAATTTCAAATCGCTGGATCTGAACAGGGCCTAATGCATGCTGCACTCCATGGCCATCCAAAAACATAAAAGTAATTTGTGAAATGAAAGCTGAGTTCCAGTTATGAATTTCCTTATACAGTTACATTGGTCCAGCTTGGACCAACGTAAGTATACATTATGTGGGACTCCTTTGGAACAGAGCACTGCTACTACAGTGATCACTGCTGTCTTGGGGGCCCTGTGTAGAGAGGCTGCCCTTCTGCATAGTAAACACAGGGATTTGTTTGCTTATCATGGGCCTGATTCACAGAATGCCTTGCATCCTTCTCAATGAATGCAAGGCACTCTTTGATTGGACGAGGTGGAGAGGCAGGACGTTCATGTCACAATTATCACTCATCGAATAAGGGATTGCCTTGCATTCACTGAGAAAAATGCAAGGCATACTGTGTATGGCTTACAAACTTGGTTTAAATAGCACATTGTTCCTCAACTGCTAAAGTATTATGTTGCCTTTTATATGAGCCCCTGCATGCCAATTGCACCAAGATTGGCAGCAAACTTGGAAACTCCAATGAGCTAATGATGTATTGGTTGCTTATCATATATAGGCTACTAAATACCTCTCATTATTTTCTGTGATGTAAATGCAAGACTGGGACCTGTGTGTTTGTTGTGATTTTAAATAACATTGTTATTAAGGCTCGGTTCACACTGGGGCGACTTGTCAGGCGACTTAATCGCCTGACAAGTCGCGCTCCATTCAGTGCAATGAAACCGTTCTAATCAAGTCGCTCCGACTTAGGAAAAATTGGATTTTTACTTACCGTAAAATCTATTTCTCTGATGTTCATTGACGGACACAGCTCCTGATCTTCTTAACCATTGGGTTATACTGCCCTCTTACAGGAGTAGGACACTAGTCAGAAAAAAAGTCTGGCTACACCTATGGGCAGTTCCAGGGAGTATACTCCCTCTCTCTGCTATAGGTACTCAGTTTTGTTACAAGCAATGTCAGAAGAATTACATATCCACAGAGGGGTGGGTGCTGTGTGCGTCAATGAACGTCAGAGAAATGGCTTTTAAAGTAAGTCAAAATCTTTTGTTGATTGGCAGACACAGCTCCTGATCTTCTTTAACACTGCTTTGGGATGTCCAAAAATCACACCACACGGGAACATGCTGGAATCCTAAAAGAAAAAAAAAAGATCCTGTTCTCTTTAGCAGGTTAAATAGCACAGTACATGAGCTGTCTAACTTGACCCACTCTAAGCTGTAAAAAACCTGGTTGATCCTGCCTGTTCCTGTGTTCCCTTATGTAAACTGACCACAGTAACCATGGCTGCTGATCCATGATTACCGTGGTCAGTTTAAGTCATTCCGCTGTTCTCCAGTTTCTCCAGTCTCCCCTTTACTCCCTATCAGCTCCTGTGTGTGTGAGCCCATCCCCCCTCCCCCGGGCCGCTATTTATAGCTGGAAGTAAAGTTAACAAAAGATTACTGCCCGCCCATTTCTTTATGCAGCCATCCTACACGGTGTTAATGTTAGTGTAAAACGATACCTCTAAATACCTTACCTCCGATCTTTTCTGTCAGGTCATGTGACCTCTGTCTGTTCTTCTCCCCCATCTAAAGGCTGAGCAGGCAGTGCAGTGGTCATGTGACCTCCCCGGCTGCTGCCAGAGAGGGATCTTGGTCCCTCCCACTGTAGCCCTTAGATAGGAGGAGAAGAGCGGCCAGAGGTTACGTGACCGGCCAAAAAAGATAGGAAATAAGGTATTTAGAGGCATAGTTTTACACTAACATTTACACAGGGTAGGGTGGCTGCATAAAACAGAGGGCTGGCAGGATTTGTTTTTTTTTTTTTTACTTTACAACCACATTAAAGGGAAGGGTGTGAGTGGAATTTGGAACTGTAGCAGCTAAGTAAAGATTTTTGACCTAATAAAAGTACAATTGTGGAGGATAAAGGATAAGAGGGATTACTTTAAAAGAGGACCGGTTTAGAGCTACAACTGTGTGATATGTTCTGCAAATTCAACATTTCTGTAATTAAACAAGTTTTTAGTTTTATGTCAGCTTGCTAAGCACAAAGAGGTCCTGGCACAGCATAAAGCTATGACAGCAGCATCTGGCTTTTTATTATTTAAGGCCTTCCACTTCCCCTGTAGTGGCAACCCTGTGTACTCTTCATGCTACATCAGGTGGGAGATGTCCACTGCGGAAGATTCTTTTCTAGAAGGAAAGCATTCTCCGTTGAACCCATCCAGTTATCAATCACAGGCCTGGACAAATGAGCCCGCTCACTTCTCCAGTATCACAAATGACACAGTGACCCAGGGCCAAGAGCTTTATTTGCTTCTCCAGTGATTCACTTCAGTAGATATTAAGCAATTTTATAATCCATGAAAGGCAAAATTAAAGGACACCATCCATAAAACAGAATAATTCAGATCAGCTACAAAGTGATGTCTGTATTAGCTTATAAATTATATGGCCATACTGTGCAGTAATGTAATGAAGGGAAGCTTGTAATAATCAAATGCCCTGGGCAGTTACTAATATGCATTTAATCACATGGCAGGAGGAGATTTGTCACTACAGCTGAGTGAACCGAGTACATAAAGTACAAATAACCAACATCCACGTTTAATCTTACAGCACCACCCATGCAGCTTTATATGGAGGCAGACAACTGTCAGACTGAAATATTTATATATTGAGCCCGTTTACACTTCTGCCTTTGGGGTAGGGGGGGGGGGGGTGAGTGCTATTGCCCTGAACAACTGGCCAAAGCATATGGTAAGATTGTATTTAAAGAGACAAAAAAAACAGACACAATTATGTAAAAATTTCAAATTGTAGAAGGGGAAAACAACATGCCTGTCTTGGACTGCCCTGGCAGGTATACTGTGGTTCTTATTTGAAGTTATTTACTATATACCAAGGATGGTGGAAAGTCCCTTTTTCCATCTACAGCTAAACTTCAAACAATTAATTAAATACCTTGGAGCTACAGAAAGTACCAATTGAGATGGACTTTTTAGGTGGAGTATCCCCCATACTATCGTTACCTATGGCCACTGTTATGTCTAAAGCTATATTCACCAAACATCATTATGCCTCACAACCAGGGCCGTGCAAGGATTTTTGACACCCTAGGCAAAACTTAATTTTGCTGCCCCTATTGGCTCCGCCCCTGACCCCACCCTTTTGTCAGTGTTAAATGGTTTTATTCAACCCTCTAACTGCTACATCTGCAAGACGGCTTGTTCTTTTAAAAAAACGATTGACTTACTAGCAGGATTAGTATGTGAAAACAAAAGCGAGAAAACCTAAAAGCAAGAAAGAAAACTAATGCAGCCACCCATCTAATAACTAGTAAGCTGCAGTACAAAAAATATTTTGCTTTGCTTTACCACTTTCCGTCCCTGAACACCTCAAACGTCCATCTCATTTGGTGCTTTCTATAGCTGTTATGTGATTAGGCGGTGGTGCCGCTATACATAGCCCACTATCATGCCATATAACTGTATAAACCAACTTGTCCGCCAAAGGGTTTATAATTCTAACCAGCCATTATTGGGGTTTGTAGTTGTACACATCTGCCAGACAGCACCACCAGAAGGGTTTCACGGCTTTCTTTTAAAAGCAGTAATAAATCCAAAATCCCCCCCCTATCCATGAGTCCGGCCCCCTAATCTACATGCAGGGCGCCGGACGAATGGATTTCATCTGGTTTTTTTTTTAAGCACATCATTAGAGCCAGAGGCTCTAATAGGCTTCAAAAAAGGGTGGGCTCAGGTGCACCCTGAGCTCAAGGGCCACTGATAGGGGGGGGGGGGGGAACGCCAGCCCTCTTGTAGGGGGCCCAAGCACACAGGGGGGCCCACACAGAGAGGGGGATTAGTGTTGGACAACAAATACAGAAATCTTCCTCCAGCACCTGAATCTGATCTGTCCCTCTCCCTGCTATCGGCTTTTATCTGTTGAGAAAGAGACAGTTGTTTTTCTCTCTCTGTCTCTCTGATCACTGAGCTCCAACTGCCCAGCCTGTATATTTTTCTCATCTCATCTTCTTTTTTATTTAACATAGTTTTTTTTTTAGATTTAGCAGGAATTATGTGAGTTAGATTATATTTGTGTCTGCTAATAGTGATTTTGTTGTAATTTTAGCTAAATATATCTTTAATATTTTCTTGGGGGGCCCTGCCAGTAGTCTGTATGGGGCCCCGCGATTGCTAACAGCAGCCCTGCTGAGCCCACCCATTTGTGTGACAATAGCGAATGAATATTCTCTATTGTTGCACAGATCCTCCTCCTGGCCAATCAGGAAGTGGGTCCTGAGACCTGTTTCCCGATTGGCCGAAAGGAGAAGCCATGCCATTGGCCAAAGAGGAGGAGGAGGGAGGAGACGCAGGAGACTGGAGGAAAAGCTGCCGCCACTGCCGCCTGCCTGCCCTTCACATGTTCATGGTGCGTGAGCCGGTGACTGGGGGGGGGGCATGGTGTGGTATGGTATCGGTATGGCTGATGTGGTCCCGGCCCTGGAGCACCAGCCGCCACTGCCCATCATCAATAAAAGCTCTTGGTGAAAAACTAATGCAACACTGGACGGAAATACATCTTGTGACATTGCAGAAGCTTTTTTTGGCCAGGCAGTGTATGTTAAAGTGTTATCCTACAAGGAAAAAATCTGTTTGCTGTAAGGCTAGGTTCACATCTGTGTGGGAATGTGTGTAATTGTATGCATTCCGGTAGCCACGCACAAAACATGGTGCTTCACAGAAAATGCACAGGAGTGCTATTAACTCCTAATAGCACCCCCTCTCACTGAAAAATGTGGTTTAGTTTACCGCACAGGGAAGCACATGGTGCAAAAGCATCATGCGATTTCTGTGCGGCCGCCTTTTAAAAAAGGTGCAGGGACCTTTTCCCTGTAGAAAACGCAGGCTCGCATAGATGTGAACCTAGCCTAACTGCTTCTAGTGTGAGCTGGAGTTTGGCTTCAATGTGTTAGCTTATATAAATCTGCTAGTACAACTAAAAATCCATTACCCCCAGACTGAGAATGCTGCTGTCCATAGGTGCCCCTGTGTTCCAGAGTGTGTGTGTGTGGGGGGGGGGGGGGGGGGGTCTCTAATACAGGGGACATGGCACTGGCCAGAACTCCAGGTGAAAACAAAATGGGAAAAAAGCTTAAAAAAAGAAAGTGATCGATGGAGGGGCAGAGCAGAGCCAGTGACTGACATTCAACAGCTCTTTGCTCATTGAAGACTGAGCGACCAGCGGTCTTTGAGCTCAGTTCTCACTCTTATGGCACTTTTCCACTGCAAGTACCGGCTAGTACCGGCTCGGCTCTACTCGGCCCTGCTTGGCCCGGTTTGCTTTTCCACTGCGGTACCGCATGGTATAGTGTCGGAACGGTTCGGTACGGTACGGTATAGGTTTGCTTTTCCACTAAAGTAGTACTAAAGTTAAGTGGGTGGGATAACAACGGGGTGGGTGTGATTCTCTGACCAATCAGTGGCTAGTAGTGACTGCATGCAAAGGATTGTGGGATATGGTACCAGTTTGGTACCTGTTGGAACCACAATCGAGTAGGTACTGTTTTTTCAGAGCCGTACCGTACTGTACCGTTCAGTTCCATGCAGTGGAAAAGCAAACCTATACCGTACCATACAGAACCGTTCCGACCCTATACCATGCGGTACCGCAGTGGAAAAGCACAAAAGCGTGCCGAGCCGGTACGGTTCTATGCAGTGGAAAAGCGCCATTAGAAGCTGTGGGGGACAAATGTAGCATCGGATCAATTATACCAGGGTTAGTATCATTTTTTTTTTTTCTAAACCCATACTTCTTTTAGCCCTATTCACTCCAAATTCCAGGAATTTCCAGGAACTCCAGGAAACATGTATTGACCCATGACAATGGCCCTAACACTACAAAAAAAAAAAATATATATATATCTACCCACACACTGATCTAAATGGGTTCTCAACGCAATGTGCGTTAACGCATCGCAGAGGATTGAAGCCAGCCTAAAGTCCAATAAAGCCAAAAGTAAAAGTAATTTTTGCAATAGGGATAAAAACAACCCCACCCCTGCATTTTCTGCTTGCGAATTCCCAAATTACACTAGTTTTGAGGTAAAGCTGTCAAACTGAGGGAGCATGGAGACAAATGTCCTCTGGCCGTGACAGGGTAAAGTGAAGAAAATAAAATGAAATCACTAATTTGAATTATTTTCCTGCCAAAACATTTCCAGGCAATATTCAGTGATAAAAAGGTAGAATTATTTTGAAATGTCTGATATGCAGTCATTAGTCAGCTCTCACTTAAGGAATGAAAAGATGTTTCCAACCAAAAATTAACGTAATGCTGGCACTGGCAGTCAGTTCTTAGGTCGCAGCAGCAACAAAAAAAACTGAGCACTAGGAAAATTCATCTACTTTGCTACACATTTCAGAAGTGCAAAAAATCCTTACTAAGCTGAAAACAGAATATGGTAAACATAAAATTCCCCAGCTACATTCCTCCATTAAAGCAAACCTGTTAGCTAACTTAAAGGGACTTTGAGAAAAGTATGGAGGGGTTGCCATTGCTGATCTCTCTTTTGAGAATCCCAGCTGTCATGGTAATGCTTTGGATTCAATACTTTTATGAGTCACTTACCTGGAACATATAAAGAGAAACAGAATTCTAAAACTATTCTATAGCATGCTTGTGCTGAGCTTGTGGGGTTGATTTACTAAAGGCTGTTTGCTTTGCAAGGGATTTTCACTTTGCAAGGACATTTTCCCTTAGTTGAGGAAATGGGGTGAAAATTCACATTGCAAACAATACCCATTCACAAAGTAAAAAAAAAACAAAAAAAAGGGATTTTTGACTTACTATAAAATCCATTTCTTTGATGTTCATTGACGGACACAGCTTCTGGTTTTTCATAACCATTGGGTTATACTGCCCTCTACAGGAGTAGGACACTAGGCAGAAAAGAACTCTGGCTACACCCATGTGCAGTCCCAGGGGGTATACTCCCTCTCTCTGCTATAGTCACTCAGTTTTGTTGTAAGCAGTGTCAGGAGAAATATGGATTTTACGGTAAGTCAAAAATCCCATTTTCTCTTTCGTTCGTTGACGGACACAACTTCTGGTATTCATAACCTTTGGGACATCGGGACATTGGGACATCCCAAAGCAGTGTTGGGTGGGAACAACAAAAAATTCCCAAGGCTGAACATTAGTCAATCAGGCAACAGGAACTCAACCAAACAACTGGAGCACACCGGAAAAAACAATACACCCTCAAGAGGAGCAGGTCCTCTTAAACAGCAGCCTGCAAAAACTTGCGGCCAAAATAAGCATCCACAGATGCCAACACATCCACTTCATAGAACTTCTGAAAGTATGCACCAGGTGGCCGCCTTGCCAACCTGCATCACTGACGCCTGATGACGGTAAAGTCCAGGAGGCACTGAGCGCCTGGAGGAACCTAAACCCCTGATGGAATAGGCCTGAACCACTGCCTGTCTGATCCATCTGGAAATGGTCGCAGAGGAAGCGGACAACCCTTTCCGAGGCCCATCCGTGAGCACAAATAGTAAGTTTCACTTACTCCGTAACTGCCAGGGACACCCAAATTGCCCGAACCCCATCCAAGGCATGCAAGGCAAAATCCTTAGGATGTTTAGGTCTGGGACAGAGGGAAGGCAACACAATGCCTTCATTCAAATGAAAACCAGAGACCACCTTAGGGAGGAATGACGAACAGGGGCGAAGAACCACCTTATCCCTGTGGATCACCAGGTAAGATGGACAGAACAACACCACCAGTTCTGATGCCCTGCTCACAGAGGTGAGAGCCACCAAAAAAGGCCACTTCCTGAGACAACATAAGCAGGGGAATCTCAAGAGCATTCTCAAAGGGAGACTTCTGGAGAACAGAAGTATCAAACTGAGGTCCCAAGGCGGCAACGGAAACTGCACTGGAGGGACCAAGCGGCGAACACCCTGAAGAAATGATACACACCAGAGAGTGTTTGGCCAGGGGTCATTGGAAGAAGACCGCCAAGGCCGACACCTGGCCCTATATAGTACTCAAGGCCAACTTCTGTTCAACCCCCCCTTTGAAGGAAGGTCAAGATCCGAGCCACCGAAAAAAAGAGCGAAGAGGAACCTCAAGGGATTCACACCACGCAATGTACGTCTTCCACTTCTATTGGTAGCTCTTTTGAGAAGTAGATTTCCTAACCTTTAACAGCGTAGGAATCACTGATTCAGACAGACAATCTCCTATCCTTCAGCACCTAGCTTTCAACAGCCAAGCCGTCAAAGCCAGTGACTGCAAAGCAGGATGGAACAATGGCCATTGGGACAGCAGATCCTCCCTAGTAGTAAGCCTCCAAGAAAACATTGGCAACCAGCCACACCAGGTCGACATACCGAGCCCAGCGAGTCCAGTCCTGGGCCACTAAAATGACTGGAATACCTTCTGCCTCAATCCTGCGTAGAGGTCTTGGCAGAAGCTTGAGCGGAGTGAAGGCGTAAATCAGACGATAGTGACCCCCGTGGGGCCACCAGCGCATCTTTGGCGTCCGCCCGAGGATCCCATGTCCAAGCCACAAACCTATGTACCTTTCTGTGGAGCCAAGACGCCAGCAGATCCACCTCGGGGGTGCCCCACCAGAGACACAACTGATGAAACACTTCCGGGTGAAGAGATCATTCCCCCTGGACTAACGCCTGCCAACTGAGGTAATCCGCCTGCCAGTTTTCCACACTCGAAAAGTGAACAGCGAAGCGGGCTGGAACGAACTGTTCTGCCCACCTGAGAATGCCAGCTTCCTCCAGAGCCACCAGGACACTTCTTGTGCACACCAGGTCGACATAGCCAGGTGCTGAAGGCCACATAAGCCACGAGTGGCATGGTCTGACTGAATGCGCACAGGACATCCTTGGAGACCATCCATCCAATGTTGCAGGCACAGCTTGATCGTTCGCAACTCCAGGACATTGATCGGTAGTCTGGATTCTTCCAGGGTTTAAGACCCCCCTGAGCAGAACTTCTGCTGAGGACGCCTCCCCACCTAAACAGGCTGGCAGCCATAGTGACCACTGCCAATACAAGGGTAGGAAGGATTTGCCCTCTGGAGCCACCAAATCAGGGACTCTCTCGTACCCTGGCTTAGCTGGATTTAGTTGTGCAGAGACTGCGGATTCTTGTCCTATGTGATGAGAATCTCCCATTGCAGGGACCTCGTATGGAACTGCGCAAACTGGACCACCTCAAAAGGTTGACACCATCAGGCCCAGTACCCGCATACAAGTTTGGAAGGACGACCATCTGCTGGTCAGCAGGAGATGAACTGCAACCTGCAGTGTCTGAAAATAGCTGCACCAGCTTTAGAAATACATGTTCAGGGTGTGCTCCCCCAACTTTTTGCTTGTTTATAGTGTCTGAAAATTGTTCATCTCCAGGTTTTCCACTAGCACATCAGAAGATTCTGCTCGCAGAAGCGGATCATCTAAATAGCTCAGGACCGCGATCCCCCAACACTTTAGTGAAGACCTGGGGAGCGGAGGCGTGACCAAAAACTCACAATGTACCTCTCCCACTGCAAAGCGAAGGAAGCGTTGGTGACCGACACATATTGGAATGTGAAGGTAGGCATCTTTGAAGTCTATGAGGGCAAGAAAATCCCCCTGATGGAGGGAAGCTACCACTGTGCGAATAACTCCATCCTGAACTTCTGGACTCGCACAAAGCAGTTCCGCGCCTTAAGGTCCAGAATTGGACGCACCTTGCCCTCCTTCCTGGGGACTGTAAACAGGTTTGAGTAAAACCCCTGAAAACATTCCACAATTGGAACCAGGACAATCACCCCTTGAAGCAAAAAATCTTGCACCGCCCAAAAGAGGGCCTGTAGGCGGACTGGGGACAGTCGCACGTTGGAAGGAAACAAACCTTTCCAGAGGGCGAGCACAAAACTCAATCTTGTATCTGGATCATATGACTTCATAGACCCACTTGTCTTGTACCAGGGAAGTCCACAGGTCTGGAAACCAGCGAAGTTGTCCCTGCACCCCAAATACGGGTGAGGGCACACCTTCATGCTGAAAGAGTCTTGTCTGCGGGTCTGGAGAAGCCCGCTCTTGACTTGCCAGACCAAGTTCGCTTGGATCCACCAGAGGAGGCCCCCGAAAGGCTTCGATCTCTTGTCAGTCGATCCTGAGGGATGAAAAAACTACTTATGAGCCGAAACAGAGGGCCCACCTCTGCGAGGTCCTTGCCCTTAGTAGCCTGTGGAAGAAAGGTACTCTTCCCCCCTTTGAGATCCTTAATGTCGTCATCCAGGGTAGCTCCAAACAGGTGATCTCCTTGAAAAGGAAGAACAGCCAGGGCTTTTTCAGAAGTCTGGTCCGCAGACCAGCATTTTAGCCAAAGAACACACCGAAGGATCACTGACTGAAACAGAGCCACACCACTAGAGAGAGCCGCATCCAAAGATGCATCACAGATAAACTGCAGCCCCTTGACCAGCTGGTCCGCCAGCTCAGCAAAGGCAGGTGGGAGCTGTTCTCCCTCCAGGTCACGGTATAAAAACTTAGCCCACTCAGTCAGAGTTTGCCACACCAGGGCAATGGTAAACAGCGGCCTCGATGCCGAGCCAGCCAGGGTGAACATATTGCGGGCCACAGCCTCTGCTGTTTTGTCAGCTGGGTCCTTAAGGGCCAGAGACTCTTCAACCAGAATCATGGTTGCTTTGTTTAACCTGGAAACCAGAGGGTCCAACACCAATGGAACAGACCACTAAGACTCTTTTCACAAAGATTCTGTCAAAATAGGTGGGGAGAGGGAACACTTTTGCCTCTCGGTGGTTTGTGAGTGCCAAAAAGAACCTGCACCCCTGTCACAGTCGCAGCTGTGTCCTCCATCTTTAGAGGCTCACGCACGGTTGCAGACGTGGAGGACAATCTGAGTATTCAGGGCGCAAGGTTGCAGACCCATCAGGGAGACCCACATCTGTGGCAGCCGAATCAGATTCAGGATCTGAGGAGACAGATGAAACAGGGGAGGGGGGGCGCTTTTTGCTGGTCCGTTGCCCAAAAGCTACCTCCACCCAGGACACAAAGGACTCCAGGACCACCGTCAGTGCATGGATGGATGGTTGGGACCCGGGAGGCCCCGCAGCCTCAGAGAGGGGATCAGGTGGGGATATGTGCTCCAAAGACACCATTAGCCACCAGGGGGACCCACAGAATAAGTGTAAAAACACTGTTAAGGGACACCCCACTGCGCTGGCAGCACCACCTGGTCACCAGCTACAAGCAGCAATCAACCCTCAACAGAGAGGGAGAGGACCCGACCAGACTCACCATCTGCAGAACCAGGCACCGCTAGTCACCAGGAGAATCTGCACTGCACTTATGGCAATCAGGAAGTGTAAAGTATCCAGGAGTCAGCACTAGGGGATGAAGAGGCGCTCCCAGTGCCGAAAACACCGCCCTCGGGCTTCACTGTCATGGCCGCCACTGTTTTCAATGGCAAACCAACACAAAATGGCCTTCGTTTATTGTAGCATATGGGCTAAAAGAAAATGGCGTCCCTGCGTGGCACCAGGAGGCTTTCGGGGACCCAGGAGGCATCCTAGCCACAGGACAGGCACAAGGCAGGACGGGGGGCCCTGACAGGAGCCCCCACCAGGTACAAACCCCCCCTTCACAGACGATCGTCCGGTTTCTGGCGGCGCACCCCCATCACCAGCATGGCACCTGGCCTCCACCCCAGGGGGTGTACAGACCACCCATACAGATCCCGCATTAGTGGTGGGAGGGGGGGTAGGATGGGGGGACAGGTGAGGGGGGTGCCAGGAAGGAGGTCCGACCTTCCCATACAGGGGCCCGCTTCCACAACAAAACCCTCCAGGGGGAGAGGGGGGACAGCTAATCACTATACCAGGAACCAGGCTGGCACTGCTCCAGACAGATCCTCCTCTCCATCGAAAGAAGAGTGCTGTTGGCCAGGAGGAACGCTGCGACTCAGGCCGAGGCCAGGTCGTATGCGACTTCACAAAGCGTTTAACTTGCAGGGCCAACCCCCGTACAGTGGGGCTATGTCACGGCCGACCTAGCGCGGGGCTGAGGCCTGCGCTCGCTCACTGGCCAGACTGGGGTGACCACTGGATCTAGATTATCGAGCCGGTCGCCCAGTCTGGCAGTTGCTTGTAGATCTCACAGGAAAATATTTTCTATCTAAAAAATTTTGTCAGGACCAAAGATCCCAGATAGGAACTAGGTCCTTACTTCTGACTAGGCAGAAAAAAAACTGAGTGGCTCTAGCAGAGAGAGGGAGTATACCCCCTGGGACTGCCCATGGGTGTAGCCAGAGTTCTTTTCTGCCTAGTGTCCTACTCCTGTAGGGGGCAGTATAACCCAATGGTTATGAATACCAGAAGCTGTGTCCTTCAATGAACAAAAGAGAAAAGTATTTTTGCTTTCACATGATTGGATGATGAAAGTCATTAGAGCTTCATCTCATTCACTAAGCTAAGGGAAAATTCCCATGCAAAGTGAACAGCCTATTTGCCTTTAGTAAATCAACCCCTGTGATTTAAAAGCATTGAAGCCAGATACATCCAGGCAACTCATATTTTTCTAGGAGGTTCACCAATGGCAACCTTGTACTTTTCTCATGGCAGAGTCACTTTAAACTGTTACAGTGGATATTGTCCAATTCTCTTTGTATGAAAGAGCCACCATTACTGAAATCAACAGGCCAAAATACATACATATAATCACTTTGTACTCCAGACGGTACCCCACGCTGCACCCCCCACCAGGAGAACACAATAGCTCCACGAGAGGAATTCCCCCTTCAACACTGAGTTGATGAGGGAATCATCGATTTTCCTTGGTGAAACCTGTGGCTGCAGGAAACAAAAAAATTGCATAATCTATGGCCGGCCTTAATTATGTCATCAATTGCACTGTTCACACTTGAGCTGAACAGTTTTTTAGTTTTTCACTGGAATCTGAGGCTTTTTTATTATTATTTTTAGCCAATGGAAAGCTAGTTACTAAGCAATAAAACGTTTGCATTGTTGCAGTTTTTAAAGATTCCCAATAGATACTATTGGGGCCAAAAAAGCTTGAAGTTTGTAGATCAAAAGAAACTCAACTACTTTTTCGAGCTTCAAGTTTCATGCGACACTACACTCAGGTATGAACAGGAACTATTAAAACCTTGAGCTTTTAGATGTTGAGCTTTGGAGCTTCAGTTAATAAATGTTCAGGTGTGAATGGGGCCTTAAAGCTAAGATTTTATCTTTTTGCCTTCCTTGGTTTCCTCGTTGATAGGTGAGTCGTACTGATCTTCTCTGCTGTGAACTTTAAGCACACTGTTGCGTAGTGAATTTTAAAATTAGGCCCAGTTCACACTGATGTGGTGCTGAAACTGCATGCGATTTGGGCAGGAATAGCACCGCATTCCTGTTCAAATCACATGCGATTCTGCAGAAGTGCGATTTGAGCCATTCATTCTGTATGTATGACATCCCCACCAAAATCGCACAGGACCCTTCTTTTCTCTGCACCAGAATCAGATCGCATGGCTGTTCACACCCATGCAGTCCAATTCTGAAATTGTGCTGGGTTTGCAAACAGATTGCGGGTTGTCGTTATTTAACATACTCACCCACATCGCTTTGCATGAACGGTGTGCGATTTTGGCACTGCGATCACTGGCATGGGCTACTGTGACTTTGAAAGCATTGATGCAATGTGCCTTTGTTACACCACAGATTCAAATGCACAATTCCCAACGCACACATTCCTGTAGAAATGGCTGTGCATGTGAGTGGGTGCTGAGGCGACCACCGGCTGGAACCATAAATAGTCAGAGCAAAACAATGTCACCAGCACACCATGGATCTCCAGAACGGGTCCAAAGCTTTAATTAACAAACATTTAGTTACGGCAGATAGCAAAATTTCAGAGCCACGCAGGACCCCTTCATCAAGCATGGTCTAAATAAAACGTTGCTATCTGCTGTAAAGATGTGATCGCTGTATTAAGCTTTGAACCCATTCCCGGAGATCCATTGTGTGCTGGTGACATTCATTTGCTTTATTACACCACTTTGCTGCCTTTCTGACTGCTGTTTACACCATTTTTTTATGTTGTAAAACTTGGAGAACTGAAAAAACTTTTGTAAAACAATATGGTGTAGCAGGTTTTCCAGGCATTGGGCCTGATGTGGGTCTGCCATTGTTACCGGTTACCTCTCCAGCCCATGTGAGCTGCGACCCTGGATGTAGAGACTGAGACATGGACAACTCCAGCATCTTTGTTTTGTGGTTTTATTGTAGATAAAGGGGATGGGAGAAGGGAATGAGTGGGATACTCCTTTAGGCTTAACAAGATACAATTTGGGACTTTATACGGAAAATGTCTGTTAGCACTGCCTTGATGCCAGCCGACGCTCACTGACGCTTAGAACACACTGTAACTTGACAGAAGTGCTGAATCCTCGACTCTAGGTCCAAAAGATTCAGGACTGTGGAGCATAGAACTACTGACACTACTGCAATGTAAAGTCTCTGACCACTCTCCAGCCTGGCACTGGCTGGAGGTAGCTTGCTGTGAATCACTGTATAGCCGCAACTCTCAACTGGTACTCTGTACAATTCAGGGCCCAAACTGCAGGTGCCCCCTTTACACTTTAAGCTCTTCAGGGTCCACTGACTATGCACCCTCTCTGCTACTTCAGGGTCCTCAACCTAGGTACCCCCTTTACAGCTAGCTGACACTGGATCCCAGAACCTCTTCCGGAGTGGTCCCCTCTAACTCTTCAGGCAGACCCCCAGGGGCAATCCTCAGTACTCACGACCTGTGTAGGCTTTCCTGGGACTGGACCCCTCTCGCTCTCTACTGGTTCTCGGCACACCGGATACCCTCAGCTCAACTCAGCTCTCTCTCTGGATTCTCAGGCGACACCCCAAGACATCCACTTGCTCAGACAGGAGGAGAGACAGCCGTTCTCTCCCTCCTGGGACTCTGCTCACGCCAAAGACACTGTGTCCCGCACTTCCCCCCAAACTAATGCCCATTACCGGAATCCTTTGCAGCATATTCCGCCTTCTGGGGTAGTTATAAGCTTGGATGTGCCCCCTGATTGGGTTTCCTCCAGTGCCCTATCAGAAGACTCTAATAAAGCCGGTGGGGAGACTCCCCTCTCAGGAGACACTTGGAAACCATGACAAGCTACCTAGCAAAAAGAAACACGGCCCTGCTGTTAGGCAGAAAAGGCCTACTATGCATTTACCTAGCACCTACCTGTAGGGTGCTACACCGGTAATGGATGTTTTACATAAAATATTTTAATTTTACCTTTTTTATAACTAGTTACATTATCACTGGATTTTGTTTTATATTAAATGCAAGCAGATCATGGCTCATGGGACGAGCCAACAAGGTGCTGTACATAGCTCCTGAAAACATCACACCACTCTGCTTCACTATTCTCAAAAGCCCTTGGCCCTGATGCAAGCAGTGGGCTGATTCTTGGGAGTTATGCAAATCACAATATGTCTTGATGTGTTGCTCAGTCTGGAGAAGTAGGTGTACCAAAACCGCCCTAAAAAGAGCCCACATGTAATGCTCAGCCTCCATGATTGAAAAAAATATACAAAGAATGAAAGGAGTATACCAAGGACAGTAATGTTGGGTATGTTGGGTAGAAAAAGAATAGATGATGTTTAATGTACTCCAACCAAAAATTAAGGCTGGCTCTATCTGACATGCTGCAGATTCTAATGCGCATATGAGAAGCTCACAGTGTGCAGTGAAATTATAGTAAGCAGTTTCAGTACAGAAGAGGAGCCTGTACAACTGTGCAAGACTGAAGGTCAGGCTGGAGTTCAGCCTTAAACTCTGGCCAATTTCCAGCTGGAACCTTTCCACATTTACTGTACATATTCTATGTTATTTATACATCACTGTATAGATATAGATACAAGATATGTTACAACATGGAAAAAATATTTATCAAAAGCATCAAAGGAGTGACAGGAAATGGGCAAAATCTATTTTTCATTTCCCCGGAGAGTTTTATCACAATCTGTTCCCCGAGGAATAAATACCACCAATTAGACATATAGAGCTGGTGGCCTGTTTCCTGTGTGTAGGATATACTATGTGTATGTACACTTTATTTAACCTCCCTGGCGGTATGATTCTTTCCGATTTTAGGTGCTGAAAGCGGTACCATTATTTTGCATGTAATTCTTAAGAATGAGCAGCCCAAACCAACTATTTACATATGATTTTTTTTTTTTTACTGTGCGATCTTTATAACATCTAGGGTATGATAAAGTGTGAAACACAAAATCATAAATTATAATATAATAAATAACTATAAATAACAAATTACTATAATAAAGTATGTATGTACAGGGCACAAAAGTTCAAGTCCTGAGCTACTAGCCAGGCCTTAAGAGTTACTCGCCACCAGTTGCCCCATCTAACCCCCTGCCGGCAGCACCCGCCTCCCCCCAATGCGGCTCCACACTCATCCTCAGCTTATTTCCACTCGCCTAATGTGTGCAGACGAGTGAAAATTTTGAGGACTGTGTATATATATATATATATATATATATATATATATACAGTACAGACCAAAAGTTTGGACACACCTTCTCATTCAAAGAGTTTTCTTTATTTTCATGACTATGAAAATTGTAGATTCACACTGAAGGCATCAAAACTATGAATTAACACATGTGGAATTATATACATAACAAAAAAGTGTGAAACAACTGAAAATATGTCATATTCTAGGTTCTTCAAAGTAGCCACATTTTGCTTTGATTACTGCTTTGCACACTCTTGGCATTCTCTTGATGAGCTTCAAGAGGTAGTCACCTGAAATGGTCTTCCAACAGTCTTGAAGGAGTTCCCAGAGATTCTTAGCACTTGTTGGCCCTTTTGCCTTCACTCTGCGGTCCAGCTCACCCCAAACCATCTCGATTGGGTTCAGGTCCGGTGACTGTGGAGGCCAGGTCATCTGGCGCAGCACCCCATCACTCTCCTTCTTGGTCAAATAGCCCTTACACAGCCTGGAGGTATGTTTGGGGTCATTGTCCTGTTGAAAAATAAATGATGGTCCAACTAAACGCAAACCGGATGGAATAGCATGCCGCTGCAAGATGCTGTGGTAGCCATGCTGGTTCAGTATGCCTTCAATTTTGAATAAATCCCCAACAGTGTCACCAGCAAAGCACCCCCACACCATCGCACCTCCTCCTCCATGCTTAACGGTGGGAACCAGGCATGTAGAGTCCGTTCACCTTTTCTGCGTCGCACAAAGACATGGTGGTTGGAACCAAAGATCTCAAATTTGGACTCATCAGACCAAAGCACGGATTTCCACTGGTCTAATGTCCATTCCTTGTGTTCTTTAGCCCAAACAAGTCTCTTCTGCCACTCGTTTTCCTGTACTTAGCTGCTTTTTTCTTGCCATAATACAAATTCTAACCAGGGCCATCTTTATTCTTGATTGGACCCTGGGCAAAAATTTTCTTGGGCCCTCTTGAATCCACTTTTGAACTATTTGGGGGCTCATGGGGCAGCTGCTTTGGGCCCCACAACAATGACTAGACCCGGGGACACTGCCCCTTTTGCCCTGTGTTAAAGACCTGATTTTAAAGCCCCGTACACACGTAGCGATTGTCGGCCGACGACCGATCGGCCGATTGTAGGCTTGTTAGTATGATGCTTCCGACAGCCGACAGCACATTTTCGGCAGAACAGAATCGGGTGTGCAGGCATTAAAATTTTTGTTGGCCAACACCAGAACGGCCGATTGTTCGCCAGTCAGTACAGAATTCGGCCGACAAACAGCCGATTAGCAAGACTGGGCATGCTCAGAGAAGAAAAAACACATGGAAAGTTAACCATCACATGACATCACTTCTGCAGTCGGCTGTTGTTGGCCGACAAAATTCATGTGCAGTCTTTTGCAGTTTTCAGCCGACAGGACAGCACCGGACAAAAGACGGCCGATCGTTCGGCCGACATTCGGTACGTGTGTACGGGGCTTAACAGTCTATTCAGTAGGACTATCAGCTGTGTATCCACCTGACTTCTGCACAACACAACTGATGGTCCCAACCCAATTTATAAGGCAAGAAATCACACTTATTAAACCTGACAGGGCACACCTGTGAAGTGAAAACCATTTCAGGTGACTACCTCTTGAAGTGTGACTCTACAATTTTCATAGTCATGAAAATAAAGAAAACTCTTTGAATGAAAAGGTGTGTCCAAACTTTTGGTCTGTACTGATATTATATATATATATATATATATATATATATATATATATATATATATACACAAACCCAATTCCAAAAAAGTTGGGACACTGTACAAATTGTGAATAAAAACAGAATGCAATGATGTGGAAGTTTCAAATTTCAATATGTTATTCAGAATACAACATAGATGACATATCAAATGTTTAAACTGAGAAAATGTATCATTTTAAGGAAAAAATAAGTTGATTTTAAATTTCATGGCATCAACACATCTCAAAAAAGTTGGGACAATGCCATGCTTACCACTGTGTGGCATCCCCTCTTCTTTTTATAACAGTCTGCAAATGTCTGGGGAATGAGGAGACAAGTTGCTCAAGTTTAGGAATAGGAATGTTGTCCCATTCTTGTCTTAAGCCCCGTACACACGTACTGATCGTCGGCCGAGCGATCGGCCGTCGTTTGTCCAGGGCTGTTGTGTGTGTCTGTTGAAAACTGCAAAAGACTGCACACTAATTTTGTCGGCCAACAACAGCCGACTGCAGAAGTGATGTCATGTGATGGTTAACTTTCCTTGTCTTTTTTCTTTTCTGAGCATGCCCAGTCTTGCAAATCTGCTGTCTGTCGGCCGAAATCTGTACGGACTGGCGAACAATCGGCCGTTCTGGTGACGGCCAACAAAAATTTTAATGCCTGCACACCCGATTCTGTTTGGCCGAAAATGCGATGTCGGCTGTCGGAAGCATCATACTAAAAAGCCTACAATCGGCCGAATATTTACGGCCAACAATCGGTACGTGTGTACGGGGCTTAATACAGGCTTCTAGTTGCTCAACTGTCTTAGGACTTCTTTGCCGCATCTTCCTCTTTTTGATGCGCCAAATGTTTTCTATGGGTGAAAGATCTGGACTGAAGGCTTGCCATTTCAGTACCCGGATCCTTCTTCTACGCAGCCATGATATTGTAATTGATGCAGTATGTGGTCTGGCATTGTCATGTTGGAAAATGCAAGGTCTTCCCTGAAAGAGACGACGTCTGGATGGGAGAATATGTTGTTCTAGAACTTGGATATACCTTTCAGCATTGATGGTGCCTTTCCAGATGTGTAAGCTGCCCATGCCACACGCACTCATGCCACCCCATACCATCAGAGATGCAGGCTTCTGAACTGAGCGCTGATAACAACTTGGGTTGTTCTTGTCCTCTTTAGTCCGGATGACATGGCGTCCCAGTTTTCCAAAAAGAACTTTAAATTTTGATTCGTTTGACCACAGAACGGTTTTCCACTTTGCCACAGTGCATTTTAAATGAGCCTTTGCCCAGAGAAAACGCCTGTGCTTCTGGATCATGTTTAGATATGGCTTCTTTTTTGGCCTATAGAGTTTTAGCTGGCAACGGCAAATGGCACAGTGGATTGTGTTCACCGACAATGTTTTCTAGAAGTATTCCTAAGCCCATGTTGTGATTTCCATTACAGTAGCATTCCTGTATGTGATGCAATGCCGTCTAAGGGCCCGAAGATCGCGGGCATCCAGTATGGTTTCCCGGCCTTGACCCTTACGCACAGAGATTATTCCAGATTCTCTGAATCTTTGGATGATATTATGCACTGTAGATGATGATAACTTCAAACTCTTTGCAATTTTTCTCTGAGAAACTCCTTTCTGATATTGCTCCACTATTTTTACGCCGCAGCATTGGGGGAATTGGTGATCCTCTGCCCATCTTGACTTCTGAGAGACACTGCCACTCTGAGAGGCTCTTTTTATACCCAATCATGTTGCCAATTGAGCTAATAAGTTGCAAATTGTTCCTCCAGCTGTTCATTATATGTACATTTAAATTTTCCGGCCTCTTTTCGCTACCTGTCCCAACATTTTTGGAATGTGTAGCTCTCATGAAATCCAAAATGAGTCAATATTTGGCATGACATTTCAAAATGTCTCACTTTCAACATTTGATATATTATCTATATTATATTGTGAATAAAATATAAGTTTATGAGATTTGTAAATTAGGGATGTAACGATATCGAAGATATCGAAGATATCGCGATATCGTATCGTCGTGGTCGTCTCGATATCGTCGTGGTCGTGTCTCGATATCGTCGTGGTTGGGTTACAATATTAAAAGGACAGGTGTCTGTCAAAAAGCAAGAGGAATAAACACAGTCCCGCGGAACAAATCATTGTTAACTACATAGACCAGAGTTTAAGGATTTTTTTTACTGTTTTTTTTTTTTTTTCTTGCAATGTAGATATTTTGATCTTTCTGATGAAAAACGTGAACATAAGCTAAATGATAGGTCAGTGTTTTTTTTGAAGGCTTTTTGACTGACTATTTAATTTAAGTTTAAGTTATGTTCCTAAATACCAGTTTTAAAAGGCTGCCTTTATTTGCCTTGCACATTTAAACCTGACTTAACTTGATCTTTGTTTGCACTTAAAGGGAATTGCCTATTGTTTGTTTACAATTGTTCTAGCTGCTTCTTAACTTGAACATTGCACAGAAGAATCAGTTATGCAACCAAATATTACTATACAGAATATTGATGTTCCTGACTACAACTTGCACTTTAAAAGCACTATGTGATCAGTGTTTATGTTGTCATGGATCCATAAATACAACAATAAATTGCCTTTTGACTGGCAAAAGCAGAATAAATGTCGGTATTTTTTCGCTATTATCATCACAAACACTATCATGAGCTATTTAACAATACCATGAGCTTTTCCACAATATCGCAATAAATATCGTACCGTGAGGTCAATATCGAAATTGTATCGTACCGTGAGATTTTGATATCATTACATCCCTATTGTAAACTAGTCCATTCCTTTTTTACTCACAATTTGTACAGTGTCCCAACTTTTTTGGAATTGGGTTTGTATATATACATAAAAAGTACAGTAAAACTGCAGGAAAGAGCACTGGGGGGCAAACTAATGTGAATTTTTATTTTGCAATGTATCAGTGTGTTTGGTGTGTTTTACTTTTTGAGAGGGAGGTGTCTCAGCCCCCGCTGCCCTCTATGGGGGATAGGGTTTCCACGGACAGGATCGGATACGGATGGCAGCGGGTGTCAGCGGAGGTGTCTCCGCTGACATCCGCTGCCCCATAGAGCTGCATGGAGGATCCGATCAGATCCGCCTAAAAAACTGACAGGCAGATCTGATCGGATCGCCCGTGTGAAAGGGCCCTAAAGAACATTATTTTTGAAAAAAATTAAAAAAAAGCCAGCAGCTACAAAAGCTGTAGCTGCTGGCTTTATCAAATCAGGTACTTACCAATCCCTGAAGCCAAGGCTGTCTACCTTTAGCCAGTTCTTCTCACTACTACACATCCCCAGTGCCACCATCTTAGATTTGGGAATTGGCTTACTTCCTGAGAAATCACAGCCAGCTCCCCACTGCGCATGAGCGGCACAGTGAGACTATTTCTGCGGCCCCCTTGAACATGTAATATATCTGAGGAGGCTGTGGGTGGGAAGAGGGGTGATGTCATTTTTGTTGAGTTAATACCAAAGAGCTTGATTTTGGTCTCATCTGACCACAGCACTTTCTCCCAATCCTTCTCTGAATCATTTAGATGTTCATTGGCATGACTGTACATGTGCCTTCTTGAGGAGAGGGACTCGCCATGTTGGAGGAAGAAATATGCTGACTATGACCCTAATGCTGGCCAAACACTATCCGAAAAATCATTTGATAATCTGTCATTTGGTCCGTTTGTTTTTCGTTCAGTTAAGGAAGGGGACACAGATAGAAAATCTGTTTTAACTTTTCAGAGCTGAAAAAAAATCGAAGGAACAGTTTGGGAAATTCCGCCGAAGGAACGATAAATTGAAAGGTTAATGTGTTTCTCACCCAAACTGTTTGCACTAGGCCAGTGTTTCTCAACTCTGGTTCTCAGGGCACACTAACAGGTTTGCAAGAAAACCGAAATACATCTCAGGTGATCATTTGCTGCTCAGTGATTGCAGTATTCTAGTCTGCATTTCCCCAAGGTAATACTTAAAATCTGACCTGTTGTTGTGCCCTGAGGACCGGAGTTAAGAAACACTGCACTAGGCATATGTGACAAGGCAAACAAAAAACTGATTAATTTAGGTCCATTGAACGATTTATCTATCAATTCGGTCATTACATGATGGCAAAATTGTTTGCTCTCACGGCCGAGTATTCATTATTCAAAAACAAGTTTGAACTCTTTTTTGGCTAGTGTATGACCAGCATAAGAACATGTAACAAAGGGTTAATTTTCATGTTACATATATTCATTTATTGGCAGGTTCAATATATTTACCCTTTCAGATTTGTGGATGAAGTACAATAATTAAGACCACACCCCCTCCAGGTATGCGGTACTGCTTAAAGCGGAGTTCCGGCCTCGGGGGTGAAATTTAGATAAAAATACCCCCAGGACAGTCAGGGCTAGTACATTCCACAATGGATAGCCTCTGAACTGTCCCAGGTCGCACTTACCTTTTAGAAGAAATACTTACCTTGAAAATTTCTTCTCCAGCACTGCCATCTCATGTGTGGGCAGCTGAAGCCAGCGCGTCCTCTTCTGCGTCCTCTTCGGTGATGTCGGAGTCCCAGAATACCCTGCACCGGCCTCGCTCGTCACTTCCAGTGCAGGCGCAGCATCCCTGCACAGCTTCTGGGCATGCCCAGAAGCTGTTTAGCATGTCTTTATGGACCTTGCTTTGTGCACTGGTCCAAATCATTTGGTGGAGGGGGCATTATGGTGTGGGGTGGTTTTTCAGGGGTTGGGCTTGGCCCTTTAGTTCCAGTGAAGGGAACCCTTAAGGCGTCAGCATACCAAGACATTTTGGACAATTTCATGCTCACAACTTTGTGGTAACAGTTGGGGATGGCCCCTTCCTGTTCCAACATGACTGCGCACCAGTGCACAAAGCAAGGTCCATAAACCTTGTGGACAGACTTCCCGGAATAGCTGAAGCAGATATACAGTCAGGTCCATAAATATTGGGACATTGACACAATTCTAATCTTTTTGGCTCTATACACCACCACAATGGATTTGAAATTAAACAAACAAGATGTGCTTTAACTGCAGACTTTCAGCTTTAATTTGAAAGTATTTACATCAGGTGAAAGGTGTAGGAATTACAACAGTTTGTATATGTGCCTACCACTAGTGTTGAGCGAACACGGACTGTATTATTCGTGTTCATACCGAATAATTGGATTTTTGTTACCCGAACACGGCCCCGAAAACTTTACTGTATGTTCGGGTTTAAAATCCATGTTCGGTCATTTTATTTCCTGTTTTGTATGTAATGGTGCGCTTTTAATGGCGGGCTTTCAACAGCCAATCAACAAGCGTTTAACTGGTGTGCCTTAAGCCATCCCAGCCATGCCTACTAATGTATTAGTAGCTGTGATTGGCCATCTGAAGCATGTGACCATGTCTTTATAAGTTCGAGAGCCCCAGCGCGCTGCGTCATTCTGCTGTAGTTTAGGGAGAGAGCACACATCATACGTGCTGGCTGCTGATTAGGGACAGACAGTGAAAAATTGTATTGTGTCCGAAAAGAATGCAGGGACAGGTCGGAGTGTAGGTAGGGAAAGTTATTTGAGCATATTAGGGACAGGCTGGAGCGATTAGGCAGGGACAGTCTACATCGATTTTGCTGTGTGGGGGGTGGTGCAGTGAATGATCTTTTTGAGCATTTTAGGGACAGGCTGCAGAGATTAGGCAGGGACAGTCTACATCGATTTTGCTGAGTGGGGGGTGGTGCAGTGAACAATCTTTTTGCCCTCACTTGAGCCCACTGAGGAGGAGGGAGAAAAAAATTATTTTTATCAGTCAGTTGTGTGCAGCGTTCATTATTGAGTGATTTTCAATTTTATACACTTTTTTCTATTCCACTATTCAATATACACCCTTTTGGGTTAAAAAAAAATTAAATTGTGGCATAGTCTGTACTAATCTATTTAAAAATTACAAACTTAAGGGGGAATTTTCTTTTTTTTTCCCCTTCATAGCCTGCTGCAGAACTGACCGTGACATAAAACATAAGACACTGCTGTGTTCACATGTGCTATTGAAAAATCACCAATTTTATATCATATTTTCTATTCCGCTATTCAATCTACACCCTTTGGGGTAAAAAGAATTAAATTGCGGCATAGTCTGTTTCGGTACGTGTGAGATACACCTTCCAAATTTTTGGGGCGCATCTTCCACCGCCGAGGATTGCAGGGTGCTTCAGTTTGCCTCCTGCCTGTTCCGAACTCCTCCTACTCCCCATCCTGCCTTTAGGGTACAAAAAATAGTAATCTGGGCCTAGTCTGTGTCGGTACGTGTGAGATAGATACACCTTTTGATATCATATTTTCTATTCCGCTATTCAATCTACACCCTTTGGGGTAAAAACAATTAAATTGCGGCATAGTCTGTATCGGTACGTGTGAGATACACCTTCCAAATTTTTGGGGCGCATCTTCCACCGCCGAGGATTGCAGGGTGCTTTAGTTTGCCTCCTGCCTGTTCCGAACTCCTCCTACTCCTCATCCTGCCTTTAGGGTACAAAAAATTGTAATCGGGGCCTAGTCTGGGTTTGTACGTGTGAGATAGATACACCTTTTGATATCATATTTTCTATTCCGCTATTCAATCTACACCCTTTGGGGTAAAAATAATTAAATTGCGGCATAGTCTGTATCGGTACGTGTGAGATACACCTTTCCAATTTTTGGGGCGCATCTTCCATCGCCGAGGATTGCAGGGTGCTTCAGTTTGCCTCCTGTTCCTTACTCCTCCTACTCCGCTTCCTCATCCTCTACCGCCTCCTCATCCGGTCAGCGTAACACCTTCACCACCAACTTCAGCACAGCCAGGGGTAAACGACAGCAGGCAGTTTTAAAACTTGCCTGTTTGGGGGAAAAACCACACACCGCGCAGGAGTTGTGGAGGAGCATGGAACAGCAGACAAATGAGTGGTTGCTGCCAGCGAGCCTCAAGCCCGGCCTGGTGGTGTGCGATAACGGGCGAAATCTCATAGCAGCTCTGGGCCTAGCCGGTTTGACGCACATCCCTTGCCTGGCGCATGTGCTGAATTTGGTGGTGCAGAGGTTCCTTAAAAATTACCCTGATATGTCAGAGCTGCTGCAGAAAGTGCGGGCCGTCTGTGCACACTTTCGGCGTTCTCAACCTGCTGCTGCTCGCCTGTCAGCGCTGCAGCGTAACTTCGGCCTTCCCGCTCACCGCCTCATATGTGACGTGCCCACAAGGTGGAACTCCACCTTGCACATGCTAGAAAGACTGTGCAAGCAGCAGCAGGCCATAGTGGAGTTTCAGCTGCAGCACGCACGCGTGAGTCGCTCTGCGGAACAGCACCACTTCACCACCAATAACTGGGCCTCCATGCGAGACCTGTGTGCCTTGTTGCACTGTTTTGAGTACTCCACCAACATGGCCAGTGCACCTCCCACAGAGGACAGCCTTTCGTTGCCTCTGGGCAGCCTGGCACACATGAGCAATTACATGCTGCAGTGTCTCCACAACGACCGCCGAGTTGCCCACATTCTAACTTGTGCTGATTACTGGGCAGCCACGCTGCTGGATCCCCGTTACAAGGACAACGTACCGTCCTTAATTCACTCACTGGAGCGTGATCGCAAGATACAAGCGCACGCTGGTAGACGCGATGCTGCTGGCATTCCCACCTGACAGCGGGGCCACAGTGGAAGCACAAGGCCAAGGCAGAGGAGGAAGAGGTCGCCAACGCAACCAGGGCACCGCCAGCACCTCAGAAGGCAGGGTTAGCATGGCTGAAATGTGGAAAAGCTTTGTCAGCACGCCACAACAAACAGCAGCACCAGCAGCTCATATGGAACGTCTTAGAAGGAGGCAGCATTTCATCAACATGGTGGAGCAGTATGTGTGCACACGCCTACATGTAGTGAATGACGGGTCTGCCCCTTCAACTTCTGGGTCTCCAAATTGGGCACATGGCCTGAGCTTGCCCTTTACGCCTTGGAGGTGCTGGCGTGCCCTGCAGCCAGTGTATTATCTGAACGTGTATTTAGCACGGCTGGGGGTGTTATCACAGACAAGCTCAGCTGCCTGTCCAGAGACAATGTGGACAACCTCACGTTCATTAAAATGAACCAGGCATGGATCCCACAGGACTTTTCCGTACCTTGTGCAGAATAGAGATGGATACCGACCTTACCCAGCCATTGTTATATTTTTGATCTTACTCACTCTTTTGGGGTGTACCCTCATTTAAAATGACTGAAAAAAAGCAGTGTTGGCTACCTCGTCCCCCTCCACCGCCGTTTCCACCTACACCGCCACCTCAACCTCCCTCCTACTCCATATGGGCCTCGTCCTTCACAGATGAAGAAAATTGTTTTATTTTTCTGTTTTTTTTTGGTTGTTTGAAGTTATTTCCCTATCCACATTTGTTTGCAGAGCACTTGCCTGCTCATAACTACGTTTTGCTGCCATTTGCAGCACTCTAGCCCTTTCCATTGGTGTTTTAGAGCCATTTTAGTGCCTGAAAGTTCGGGTCCCCATTGACTTCAATGGGGTTCGGTGTCCGGGTAAAGTTCGAAAAAAGTCCGGGACACGGACCCGGACTTTTTTTTCAAGTTCGGCCGAACCCGCCGAACACGGACATCCAGGTGTCCGCTCAACTCTACCTACCACTTTTTAAGGGACCAAAAGTAATGGGACTGATTAATAATCATAAGTCAAACTTTCACTTTTTAATACTTGGTTGCAAATCCTTTGCAGTCAATTAAAGCCTGAAGTCTGGAATGCATAGACATCACCAGACGCTGGGTTTCATCCCTGGTGATGCTCTGCCAGGCCTCCACTGCAACTGTCTTCAGTTCCTGCTTGTTCTTGGGGCATTTTCCCTTCAGTTTTGTCTTCAACAAGTGAAATGCATGCTCAATCGGATTCAGGTCAGGTGATTGACTTGGCCATTGCATAATATTCCACTTCTTTCCCTTAAAAAACTCTTTTGTTGCTTTCGCAGTAGGCTTCAGGTCATTGTCCATCTGCACTGTGAAGCGCCGTCCAATGTGTCCTGAAGCATTTGGCTGAATATGAGCAGATATTATTGCCCAAAACACTTCAGAATTCATCCTGCTGCTTTTGTCAGCCATCACATCATCAATAAATACAGGAGAATCAGTTCCATTGGCAGCCATACATGCCCACGCAATGACACTACCACCACCATGCTTCACTGATGAGGTGGTATGCGTTGGATCATGAGCAGTTTCTTTCCTTCTCCATGCTCTTCTCTTCCCATCACTCTGGTACAAGTTGATGTTGGTCTCATCTGTCCATAGGATGTTGTTCCAGAACTGTGAAGGCTTTATTAGATGTTGTTTGGCAAACTCTAATCTGGCCTTCCTGTTTTTGAGGCTCACCAATGGTTTACATTTTGTGGTGAACCCTCTGGATTCACTCTGGTGAAGTCGTCTCTTGATTGTTGACTTTGACACACATACACCTACCTCCTGGAGAGTGTTCTTGATCTGGCCAACTGCTGTGAAGGGTGTTTTCTTCACCAGGGAAAGAATTCTTCGGTCATCCACCACAATTGTTTTCTGTGGTCTTCCGGGTCTTTTGGTGTTGCTGAGCTCACCGGTGCATTCTTTCTTTTTAAGGATGTTCCAAACAGTTGATTTGGCCACACCTAATGTTTTTGCTATCTCTCTGATGGGTTTGTTTTGTTTTTTCAGCCTAATGATGGCTTGCTTCACTGATAGTGACAGCTCTTTGGATCTCATATTGAGAGTTGACAGCAACAGATTCCAAATGCAAATAGCACACTTGAAATGAACTCTGGACCTTTTATCTGCTCCTTGTAAATGGGATAATGAGGGAATAACACACACCTGGCCATGGAACAGCTAAGCAGCCAATTGTCCAATTACTTTTGGTCCCTTAAAAAAGTGGTGGGCACATAAACAAACTGTTGTAATTTCTACACCTTTCACCTGATTTAGATGTAAATACCCTCAAATTAAATCTGAAAGACTGCAGTTAAAGCACATCTTGTTTTTTTTTTTTCATTTCAAATCCATTGTGGTGGTGTATAGAGCCAAAAAGATAAGAATTGTGTCAATGTCCCAATATTTATGGACCTGACTGTAGCTGCAAAGGGTGGGCCAACTCAATATTGAACCCTACGGACTAAAATGGGTTGAAATGCCATTAAAGTGCATGTGCGTGTAAAGGCAGGCGTCCCAATACTTTTGGTAATATAGTGTATGTATAAATTATCTTTTTCTGGGGTGGAATTACTATGGATGGGAAATAAATCTACTTTTTCTTTCTGGAAATTTGCATTTGAACATAAAAGTGTTGGACAATAAATTGTGCATTGATCTCACGTTATCTGTTCTCATAAATTGCAAAAATGGTATAGTCCACCGCACGTAGATCATGTAGTTCAATTTTAGAGTTGTTTCACATTTGGAGTAGAAGGCAAAAAATACTTTTTTTCCCTATATTGAATAGAGTAAAGGAGGGTTATAATCCCTGTCCATTTTATTTTTGACCATCTGTGTCCCATTGAGGAGATTTCCCTTCACTTCCTTTCCCTTAGCCAAAACAGGAAGTGAGGGAATCCTTAGTTGTCACCAGAACTAGTGTCCCCACTGGAAGACTTACCTTTTATTCTTTTCTGTGTGACACCCAAAATCTGGGATTTTCTTGTGATATCGGTAAACAGGATGAATAGGGAGTGAATCTACCTAATAGAGACACAAAGAGCAATAAAAACGTGACAGGCGTTCTAACCTCAAAGTAGATACAAATCTGATTGGCAGGTAAGGGGAGCACCCAAATATGCTACTAATTATTATACATAAGGCCCTTGTAATGTGTATAAATCTTTGTATATTTTTCATCACCATATCTACTTTAGTCCGTTAGTGTGACATAGTACCAAAATATTTACACTTTTAATTGTAACTTACAAACCTGTCTTATGTTGCATAATTCAATTTGTAGAGCACATTATAAGAATCACATTTCAAAATGGCCAAAGGACAAAAAAATATGCAAGAAGGCCTTCTGTGTTCAGCATTGCTTGCACCTCTAAAAAGAAAATGAGATATTTTAGAAGAAATATACTAGTTTGGAAAGATGTGTGGTCATAGCTCCCCCTACCGGCTGACTAAAAGTATTACAGGCTTCAGTCCTTCCTGGTGTCACACCATGGCTGTTGCATGTAGCTTGCATGGATGCACATTAATTGTGCTTGCATTGACATGCGCTGACATGTTTGTTTGTTTTTAACACGTTGGGGAACATTTACTAAAACTGATGCACACAGAATCTGATGCAGGTGTACATAGTAACCAAACACTTTCTAACATTCAGCTTCAATTAAAGCGGTCTTAAAGGCTCAAGATCTTTACCTTTATGTATTCTATGTATGAAGATAAAAAAGCCTTCTGTGTGCAGCAGTTCCCCTCAGCCTCCCTAATACTTACCTGAGGTCCCATGTTGATCCAGCGATGTGCACAAAAAAGAGCAGCTGCTCTCCGAGGCCTCTCCCTCCTCATTTGCTGAGCCATTGGCTCCCGCTGATTTCAATCACAGCCAGTGAGCCAATGAGAAAAGAGGGGGCGGGGCTAAGCTACATCTATGTGTCTGAATGGAAACGAATAGCAGAAAACTGCTTCCTGTTTAGGGATCTGTCAGGAAGGAGGAGCCCGTGGGGGACCCGAGAGAAGAAGGATTGGGGCTGCTTTGTGCAAAATAATTACACAGAGCGAGGATATGAGATAATGAGATATGAGATCTATCCATGGGTAGGCTGGCTACACCCATCCATGGACTTGGGTGCAACCGGCATGTTGGATTTTTACAGGTGATTATTGCCAGCAGACGTAGCAGCGAGCGATAGTCACTGTGCTCTCCGACAGGCCCCCCATAGCTCCCCCTCCTGGGAGAACACATTTGATCAGAGGGCGAGATATGAGATATGAGATAATGAGATATGAGATCTATCCATGGCCAGGCTGGCTACACATTTGATCAGAGGGCTCAATTCAATCAACGATGGACAAGATACGAGATACGAGATATACGACGGATGAGACATGAGACATCCATGGGCAGGCTGGCTACACCCATCAATCGAGTTGGGTGCAATCAGCATGTTGGATTTTTACAGGTGAACATTGCCAGCAGACGTAGCCGCTAGCGATAGTCACTGCGCTCTCCCATAGCCCCACCTCCTGGGAGAACACATTTTCTCAGAGGGCCAAATTCCCCCAACGGGCGAGACACAACACACGGCGAGACACAACACACGGCGAGACACAACACACGGCGAGACACAACACTATATTGAATAGAGTAAAGGAGGGTTATAATCCCTGTCTATTTTATTTTTGACCTGTGTCCCATTGAGGAGATTTCCCTTCACTTCCTGTCCCATAGCCAAAACAGGAAGTGAGAGGAAATCCCTTCAAAGTGAGGGAATCCTTAGTTGTCACCAGAACTAGTGTCCCCACTGGAAGACTTCCCTTTTATTCCTTTCTGTGTGACACCCAAAATGTGGGATTTTCTTGTGATATCGGTAAACAGGATAAACAGGATGAATAGGGAGTGAATCTACCGAATAGAGACACAAAGAGCAATAAAATCCTGACAGGCGTTCTAACATCAAAGTAGATACAAATCTGATTGGCAGGTAAGGGGAGCACCCAAATATAATACTAATTATTATACATAAGGCCCTTGTAATGTGTAATAATCTTCGTATATTTTTCATCACCATATCTACTTTAGGGCTCTTTCACATGGTCTGCCTTCCATTGCGGACCGTGCTCTGCTCAGCGGGGATCGATCCGCCGATCCCCGCTGAGCCAGCGGATGACAGCTCCGTCTCCACACACGCACACAGTGCGGAGAGGGAGGTGTCAGAGCCCCGCTGCTCTCTATGGGAAATTGGAGGAGAGCGGACAGCTTGTCCGCTCTCATCCGATCCCATCCAATCCGATCCCCTGGACGGATGGAAAATAGGGTTTCCATCCTTCCGGATTTCACGGACAGGATCGGATGCGGAGGGCAGCGAGTGTCAGTGGACATGTCACCGCTGACATCCGCTGCTCCATAGGGCTGAATGGGGCATCCGATCAGATCCGCCTAAAAAACTGACAGGCGGATCTGATCGGACCGCCCGTGTGAAAGAGCCCTAAGTGTGTTTATCTACACTTTTAAAGAAGTTGTAAGCCTCAGAAAATTAAAAAAAAAAAAAAAAAAAAAACAAACACCTGAAAGACAAACACATAATGATCTAGTATGCATCGCATATTAGCTGATTATAAAAAAACTTACCTTAGAACGAAGCCCCGCAGTGCCGCCCATTCACCTCTCTCACATGTTCAGTCACCCTTCTTCCGGGTTTGCAGCATCCAGCCACCTGATTGGCTGGAGCTGTGATGACATCACTCACGCGCATGCGCACGAGAGCCGATGTTCACGGCACAGAGCTCTGAAGGAATGGCACGAGCGGCCGTTCCATCAGTGCGCATGCACCAGTGATGTCACTGACTGCATGTAAGGTAAATATCTCCTAAATGGTACATGTTTAGGAGACATTTACAGTACCTATAGGTAAGGTGTGAGGATGAGGAGAAGACAAGTGTGAGGAGGAGGTGAGGAGAGGTGTAAGGAGGAGAGAAGAGGAGAGGTGTGAGGAGGAAGAGAGGTGTGAGGAGGAGGAGGGGTGTGAGGAGGAGGAGAGGTGTGAGGAGGACAGGTGTGTGGAGGAGTAGAGGTGTGAGGAGGAAGAAAGGTGTGAGGAGGAAGAGAGGTGTGAAGAGGAGGAGGAGAGGAGAGGTGTGAGGAGGACAGGTGTGTGGAGAAGTAGAGGTGTGAGGAGGAGAGGTGTGAGGAAAATTAAAGGTGAGGTGTGAGGAGGAGGAGAGGTGTGAGGAGGAAGAAAGGTGTGAGGAGGAGAGGTGTGAGGAGGAGGAGAGGTAGGAGGAGAGGTAGGAGGAGGAGGAGAGGTGTGAGGAGTAGAGGAGGATTTTAATGAGAAGAAGAGGATGGGTGTGAGGAGGAGGAGAGGAGGGGTGTGAGGAGGAGTGTGAGGAAGAGGAGGAGAGTAGGGGTGTGAGGAGGAAGAGAGGTGTGAGGAGGGGAGAGGTGTGAGGATGAGGAGAAGACAGGTGTGAGGAAGAGGTGAAGAGAGGTGTAAGGAGGAGAGAAGAGGAGAGGTGTGATGAAGAAGAGAGGTGTGAGGAGGAAGAGAGGTGTGGGGAGGAAGAGAGGTGTGGGGAGGAGGAGAGGTAGGAGGAGGAGGAGGAGAGGTAGGAGTAGAGGAGGATTGTAATGAGAAGAAGAGGAGGGGTGTGAGGAGGAGTGTGAGGAGGAGAGGAGTGAGGAGGAGGAAAGGAGAGGTGTGAGGAGGAGAGGTGTGAGGAGGAGGGGAGGTGTGAAGAGGAAGAGAGGTGGGAGGAGGAGAGGAAAGGTGTGAGGAGGAGGAGAACAGGAGAGGTGTGAGGAGGAGGAGAGGTGTGAAGAGGAAGAGAGGTGGGAGGAGGAGAGGAAAGATGTGAGGAGGAGGAGAACAGGAGAGGTGTGAGGAGGAGGAGAGGTGTGAGGAGGAGGGGAGGTGTGAAGAGGAAGAGAGGTGGGAGGGAGGAGGAGAGGAAAGGTGTAAGGAGGAGGAGAACAGGAGAGGTGTGAGGAAGGAGGAGAGGTGTGAGGAGGAGGAGCAAAGGAGAGGTGTGGGGAGGAGGAGGAAAGGAGAGATGTGGGGGGAGGAGGAGGAGAAGTGTGAGGAGGAGGAAAGGAGAGGTGTGGGGAGGAGGAAATGAGAGGTGTGGGGAGGAGGAAAGAGAGGTGTGAGGAGGAGATGAGAGGTGAGATGAGAGGTGTGAGGAGGTGAAGAGGAGGAATGTGAGGAGGAGAGGAGAGGGATGAGGAGGAGGGGAGAGGAGAGGTGAGGTGTGATGAGGAGGAGAGGTGTGAGGAGGAGGGGAAAAGAGGTGTGAGGAGGAGGGGAGATGTGAGGAGGAGAGGAGAGGTTTGAGGAGAGGAGGATGAGAGTGAGGAGGAGAGGAGTGAGGAGGATGAGAGTGAGGAGGAGAGGAGTGAGTAGGAGGAGAGGTGTGATGAGAGGAGTGAGGAGGAGAGGAAGGGTGTCAGAGGAGTAGAGAGGGAAGGTCTGGTGCTGAGTTGTCACCCCCTCACCCCCCCCCCCTACTTACAGACCACACTGGGGATCGTCTCCATCCACCAGCAATGTGAGAAGGAGATAAATAAAGGACAGCCTTCCCTCACTGCACAGCGGTGCTCTCTATTGCCACCTTCAGGCTGGAGGGAGGAAAAGCCTAATCCTCGCTCCAGCTACAGTGGGTACGGAAAGTATTCAGACCCCCTTAAATTTTTCACTCTTTGTTATATTGCAGCCATTTGCTAAAATCATTTAAGTTCATTCTTCTTCCTCATGAATGTACACATAGCACCCCATACTGACAGAAAAACACAGAATTGTTGACATTGTTGCCGATTTATTAAAAAAGAAAAACTGAAATATCACATGGTCCTAAGTATTCAGACCCTTTGCTCAGTATTTAGTAGAAGCCCCCTTTTGATCTAATACAGCCAGGAGTCTTTTTGGGAAAGAGTCAACAAGTCTTTCACACCTGGATTTGGGGATCCTCTGCCATTCCTCCTTGCAGATCCTCTCCAGTTCTGTCAGGTTGGATGGTAAACGTTGGTGGACAGCCATTTTTAGGTCTCTCCAGAGATGCTCAATTGGGTTTAAGTCAGGGCTCTGGCTGGGCCATTCAAGAACAGTCACGGAGTTGTTGTGAAGCCACTCCTTCTTTATTTTAGCTGTGTGCTTAGGGTCATTGTCTTGTTGGAAGGTAAACCTTCGGCCCAGTCTGAGGTCCAGAGCACTCTGGAGAAGGTTTTTGTCCAGGATATCCCTGTACTTGGCCGCATTCATCTTTCCCTCGATTGCAACCAGTCGTCCTGTCCCTGCAGCTGAAAAACACCCCCACAGCATGATGCTGCCACCACCATGCTTCACTGTTGGGACTGTATTGGACAGGTGATGAGCAGTGCCTGATTTTCTCCACACATACCGCTTAGAATTAAGGCCAAAAAGTTCTATTTTGGTCTCATCAGACCAGAGAATCTTATTTCTCACCATCTTGGAGTCCTTCAGGTGTTTTTTAGCAAACTCCATGCGGGCTTTCATGTGTCTTACACTGAGGAGAGGCTTCCGTCGGGCCACTCTGCCATAAAGCCCCGACTGGTGGAGGGCTGCAGTGATGGTTGACTTTCTACAACTTTCTCCCATCTCCTGACTGCATCTCTGGAGCTCAGCCACAGTGATCTTTGGGTTCTTCTTTACCTCTCTCACCAAGGCTCTTCTCCCCCGATAGCTCAGTTTGGCCGGACGGCCAGCTCTAGGAAGGGTTCTGGTCGTCCCAAACGTCTTCCATTTGAGGATTATGGAGGCCACTGTGCTCTTAGGAACCTTAAGTGCAGCAGAAATCTTTTTGTAACCTTGGCCAGATCTGTGCCTTGCCACAATTCTGTCTCTGAGCTCTTCAGGCAGTTCCTTTGACCTCATGATTCTCATTTGCTCTGACATGCATTGTGATCTGGAAGGTCTTATATAAACAGGTGTGTGGCTTTCCTAATCAAGTCCAATCAGTATAATCAAACACAGCTGGACTCAAATGAAGGTGTAGAACCATCTCAAGGATGATCAGAAGAAATGGAAAGCACCTGAGTTAAATATATGAGTGTCACAGCAAAGGGTCTGAATACTTAGGACCATGTGATATTTCAGTTTTTCTTTTTTAATAAATCTGCAACAATGTCAACAATTCTGTGTTTTTCTGTCAGTATGGGGTGCTATGTGTACATTCATGAGGAAGAAGAATGAACCTAAATGATTTTAGAAAATGGCTGCAATATAACAAAGAGTGAAAAATTTAAGGGGGTCTGAATACTTTCCGTACCCACTGTATGTATCGGCCTCTCCTGTCAGTCTGGAGGGGAGATGAGCGGCCATACAGCCAGCGCGTGCCTCTCTACACTACTTGATCACCAAGCAATGGCGGAGCGCGCTTCCTCTGATTGGCGGTGAAGGCGGTGATGTCATTCCCCGCGAGGGCGGAGCATCGCCATTCTTACTCTAGGTTGCCACGGAGACGGAGTGTTTTTCTTTCGCTGCCGGCATAGCGCCCTATAGCGGATTGATCGGAGATTACACATCGCTCACAGATCACAGCCACTGCTTCTTCGTCTTATCTATAGTTTGGACTAAGGAGAGATAGTAAGTAAAGTGTCATTAGTTCTGATGTAACCTTAGCGGTGAGGCCGGGTCCAATGTCGGGATGGGGGACCTGGACCCGGCTTGTGCTGAGAATGATCTGTCAGTGATTTTCTTCCTCTCCTCCTTTCTGCTTTGTAGGAAGAGAAATCACTTTTTCACACTGGAGATCAGAGCTGCCATTATAAATCAGGGGAGCCCCGAACAACCTACCTGACAGCCCCCCTCCTCCCCATTCAAACCTTCCCCCCCCCAATCCTATCTCCTAATTCACATCACCCCCAATCCCCCCTGCTAGCAGAAATCTACTCCCCCAAATTCCCCATCACAGCACAAAACCCCTCAATCACTTCTAGCACAACTCCCCTCGCCCAATCCCTCCTCCTAGAACATTCCCCCCCCCCCCCGCGGACCAATCCCCTCATCACTTCTACCACAACCCCCCAATCCCTACTCCTAGCACACATCCCCCCAGTCCCTCCCCCAGCACTAATCCCCCCATCACTTCTAGCACAACCCCCCAATACCTCCTCCTAGAACATTTCCCCCCAATCCCTCCCCCAACACCAATCCCCCCCCCATCACTTCTAGCACAACCCCCCAATCCCTTCTCCTATAACATTTCCCCCCCAATCCCTCCCCCAGCTCTAATCCCCCATCACTTCTAGCACAACCCTCCATCCCTCCTCTTAGCACATATCCCCCCAATCCCTCGCCCAACATCAATTCCCCCATCACTTCTAGCACAAACCCCCATCCCCAATCCCTACTCCTAGCACACTTCCCCCCAACCCCCCCCCCCCGCACGAATCCCCCCATCACTTCAAGCACAACCCCCCAATCCCTTCTCCTAGAACATATCCCCCCAATCCCTCCCCCAGTACCAATCCCCCATCACTTCCTCTTAGCACATTTCCCCCCCAGTCCCTCCCCCAGCACCGATCCCCCATCACTTATAGCACAACCCCCCTCCCCAATCCCTACTCCTAGCACATTTCCCCCTAATTCCTCTCCCATGCACAAATCCCCCCATCACTTCTAGCACAACCCCCCATCCCTCCTCTTAGCACATATCCTACCAATCCCTCGCCCAACACCAATCCCCCCATCACTTCTAGCACAACCCCCCCCCCCCCAAATCCCTGCTCCTAGAACATTTCCTACATTTCCTCCCCCAGTACCAATCCCCCCATCACTTCTAGCACAAACCCCAATCCCTTCTCCTAGAACATATCCCCCCAATCCCTCCCCCAGTACCAATCCCCCCCATCCCTCCTCCTAGCACATATCCCCCAATTCCTCCCCCAGCACCAATCCCCTCATCACTTCTAGCACACACCCCCCCCCCCCATCCCTTCTCCTAGCACAAATCCCTTTCCCAATTACTACCCTTAGCACATATCCCCCTCCCAATCTCACCTCACAGCACAAACCCCATCCCAATCTCTCCTTTTAGCAGAAATCCCCTGGCCAAACCCCTCCTCACAGCATCCACCCTCGCCCAATCCCTCCTCTCAGCACAAATCCCCCTCCCAATCCCTCCTCCTAATACAAATCCCCCCATCCACCCTCACAGCACAAATTACCCCCCAATACCTCCTCCTTGCATAAATCCCCTCATTCCCTCCTAGCACAAATCCCCCATCCCTCCTTCTAGCACAAATCCCCCCCAATCACTTCTAGCAAAAATCGCCCTCCCAATCCTTCCTCCCACCACAAATTGCCCAATCACTTTTTCTACCACAAATACTCCTTCCTCAGTTCCCCACTCAGCATAAATCCCTCCCCCAATCCATCCTGTCAGCACAAATCAAATCTCCCTCCCAATCCCTCCTGCCAGAACACCCCCCCAATCCCTCCTGCCAGCACAAACCCCTCCCTCCTCCTAGCACAAATCCCTCCCTCCTCCTAGTAAAAATCCCACCCAATTTCTCCTGCTAGAACACACCTCCCCCCCCCCATCCTTTTTTCGAGCACAAATCCCCCCCAATTCCTCACCAATAAACCTGACTATAGATTGTTTATATGTATTTGTATATTTTGTACTATTTTTCAAATATTTTCCGTGTTTGTGTTTTCTTTTTTTTAAATGAATAATTGAATGTCTATGTACTAATAAAACACTGCGACTTTTCCAATATAAAATACTATTTTTTGCGTTTGAATGAATATATGGCACAACTAAATCCTCTGCTGCCCAGGTGTGCTTAAACACCTTCCCTTTCCATGCCCGTGTTCCCCTACCCTTCACATTCCACTTGCACACCTGGACCCGATTTATTTGCTGCTTTACATATTGGGGGCAGTTTTTGCAGCCGACCTTTCCCCACACAAACTCTAAATCCACAGCCACCTCCAAATTACCCTTCTCCTAGCACAAATTCTTCCTCCATACCCAAATCTTCCCCCCAGCATAAATTCCCCCCCTCTTAGCAGAAATTCCCACCCTCTTCTAGCACAAACATTCCCCCCCATCTCTACTCAAACCCTACTCCTAGCACATATTCTCCCCATTCCTCCTTCTAGAAAATCCCCCTCCCCCTCACGTCATCCTGATTACACTTCTCACAGATAGCTGCCCATCTGCCTTTCTCCACAAAAATCCAAAGCATAAACTAATATTCCCCCCCAGTGTGATTACCGCCCCCTATCCACATTTCCTGCTGCTGGGAGATGAGCAGCCCTTGGAGGAGATAGGGGGCGATAATCAAACTGTGTGTGTGTACGGTCTGATGCCATCTCTCCACTCTGTCACTTCTCCTCTCACTGCTCCAGGATGCCGTTCCCTTTTCCCGATGCGGTGTAACGTTACAACACAGTACCCCGTGAATTCCCTACCCTCCGGACCTCTGAGCATGCGCAATGGTATCCTGCTCAGCTGTTCTATGACGTAGGTGCGACGTAGGTGCACCGGAAGTGACGAGGGTAGGGAATTTTCACGGGTATGGTTTTTTTCACGGAACACCGGCTCTGAGTGCGGGCGATGGTGGGGGGGAGATCAGTGGCCACTCAGGCATAAGTGGAAGTGGTACTGTGCAAATAGAAAAAATAAAAAAACTACTGGTCTAAGGGACTTAATTAGGGTCCCAATCTACTTGTCCTGATAAAAAAAGAAATTTTAGTCAAAACTGTATTTCAATCTGAGGTGCTTTTAGGAATGTCTGAGGCTTTTAAAAACAAAGGGGCTTTTTGTCGACAAACTTTTCTTTTTGAAAATTCTCTTTATTGCTTTTTGGCAAAAAATATTAAATATAAAACAGAGCCTATATGGCATACCCAGGCTCAATACATACACATAAAAAACAACAAGATAAAACATAACAACAGTAGTGCCTAAAATGGCACCTAAGCACTTTACCACCGGAGGATTTTCCTGCTTTACGTCCAGGCCACTTTTTTCAACTTGGCACTGCGCGACTTTAACTGACAATTGCGCGGTCATGCAACACCGTACCCAAACAAAATTTATGTCCTTTTTTTCCCACAAACAGAGCTTCCTTTTGCTGGTATTTGATCACCTCTGCGCTTTTAATTTTTTGAAAAAAAAGAGTGAAAATCTTGCGAAAAATTTGACATTTTCTACTTTGACAGTTAAAAAATATCCAATATATTCAATTTTTGTCATATATTTAGGCCAAAATGTATTTAGCTACATGTCTTTGACAAAAAAAATTCTCAATGAGCGTATTTTTAACCGCTTTAAGACCGGAAGATTTTACCCCATTCCTGACCAGGCTATATTTTGCGATTCGGCACTGCGTTACTTTAACGGAAAATTGCGCGGTCGTGCGACACTGCACCCAAATTAATTATATTAATAAATTTTAGGTCCTTTTTTCCCCACAAATAGAGCTTTCTTTTGGTGGTATTTGATCACCTGTGCGATTTTTAATTTTTGGAAAAAAGAGCGACAATTTTGAAAAAAAAAAACAATATTTTTTACATTCTGATATATAAAACATTCCCAAAAAAAATTTAAAAATCAAAATTTAACATTTTAGGCCAATTTGTTTTTTTCTACATATTTTTGGTAAAAAAAAATCACAATAAGCGTATTTTGATTGGTTTGCGCAAAAGTTATCGCGTTTACTAACTACGGGAAGGATTTGTCATTTTTAGTGTTTATTTTTTTTTACTAGCAATGGCGGCGATCTGCGATTTTTTACGGGACTGCGACATTGCGGCGGACAGATCGGACCCATAACTGACATTTTTTACACATTTGGGGGGGACCAGTGACATTACTACAGTAATCAGTGCTATAAATATGCACTGTTACTGTAATAATGACACTGGCAGGGAAGGGGTTAATTTTATTGGTGATCAAGGGGTTAAATGTATGCCTCATGCTTACTAACGTGTGTGGGGGGAGGGGATTGTGTGACACAGACACAGATCGCAGGTTCAGCTATGCTGAATCCTGTAATCTGTCCGTCTGTCACTTAGGAGATCCGCCCGCTTTGTTTACACAAGTAGGCGGATTTCCTCACTTGATCCCTGACGATTGGGGAAGAACGGCGGTGATCACCGCCTCTCCTCCCCTGGCCCGACTCCCGCTGTGTCTGAATACAGCGGGAGCGAGCCTCCGGCGCCGTGAGGGAGCGGTATCCAGCGACGTAGGTCTACGTTGCTGGACGATAACGAACCACTTTTCCGCAGTACCCTCCATGTGAGCGGTCAGCAAGTGGTTAAACTAGTAATACACTCGCTACCCTAGGTCTTTTATAGGACTTTGGTGTCCATTGCAAGGACTAGGAAAAGGTGGAAACCTCAGATCACTAGATGTCAAGCCAAACATGGTCCCCGTAATTGCTCTTGCACTTTGCGCCCACCGGAACACTGAAGAAGATATAGCTACTTAACTCGAAAGGTCTGGGTCCGGTTAGTAGAAGGGGTTTCAATCCAAATATCCCACACTTTGTGGAATTTTTTAGGGCCTGAAATGCATGCCTGAGCTGTAAATATATAAAGAAATAGACATTAGGAAGCTCAAACTGCTCTTTCAGCACATCAAAGGTCTTTAACCGCTTCCCACAAACTGACGTCCCTGTACTTTGGCTTACAGAAGTGCTTGTACCGGGATGATGGGTGCAGCTGCAGGCATCAGCCCAGTACGTTTTTTTAGAGCCGGCGGTCGGCTTTCAGAAGATACCAGCCGATGTGGCTAAATAGCCGCTCAGCCGTTATCCCAGCGAGCGGTGTTTTGGCTGCTTTTTCTTACCACACTTATTCCTTTGATCCTTTCTGCGATTATAAATATAATAAGTGATCGACACCTTTTTCTATATCAATATCAACCTTGTTGTATCTCTTGCATCAAAAGAATATTAACCACTTAACCCCCGGAGGATTTTCCTGCTCAAAGACCAGGCCCTATTTTGCGATTCGGCACTGCGTGATTTAACAGACAATTGCGCGGTTGTGCGGTGCTGTACCCAAATGAAATTGAAGTCCTGTTTTTCCCACAAATAGAGCTTTCTTTTGGTGGTATTTGATCACCTGTGCGATTTTTACTTTTCGCGCTATAAACAAAAAAAGAGTGACAATTCTGAAAAAAACAAACAAATATTTTTTACTTTCTGCTATGAAACATTCCCAATAAAAAATAAATAAATAAAAAATCTATTTTTTTTTTCTCAGTTTTGCACAATATGTATTCCCAAAATTACCAAAGTCCCAATAAATGTATTTTGATTGGTTTTTTTTTGCAAAAGTTATCACGTCTACAAACTAGGGGATAGATTTTTGTCATTTTTATTTTTTTTTACTAGTAATGGCGGTGACCAGCGATTTTTAGCAGGACTGCGACATTGTGGCAGACAGATCGGACACCTGACACTTTTGAGGGGACCAGTGACACTAATACAGTAATCAGTGCTAAAAATATGCACTGTTACTGTAATGATGACACTGGCAGAGAAGGGGTTAACACCCGGGGGGCGATCAAAGGGTTAAGTGTGTCCCTAGGGGATACTTTCTAACTGTATGGGGGATTGACTCACTGGATGAACACAGAGACCTGTGTTCCTAAATAGGAAGAACACGGGATCCCTGTGTTTATCTCTGACAGAACAGCGGTCTGCAACGTTTACATCGGCAGGGCGCTGTTCTGTCTCCATGGGGAGCGATCGCGGATGGCCGGCGGACATGGCGTCCACGTGACCCGCTCCCCCTCTGGCCAATCGGTGCGCGTGCATGCTTCCGGCAGCGTGTGCGTGCCCTCACTATCTATTACACGAAGGAACGTACAAGTATGTCATTTTGTGTATTAGAGCCAACCTAAAACTACGGCGGCTGGTCAGCAAGTGGTTAAGTTTCCACCTGAGCAGATTTGATCTAGGTATTTAATGCCCTTAACTGCCCAGACCTGGGGGTCAGGTATTGAGGCAAATTCCGGGAGTTCCGGTTTCAGCCACAATGGAGTATATGGAGAAATGTGCACAGGGGGAACAGGTCCCTCCGCTCGGGTTACTGACCAAGCCCTTAGGGCAGCTTTCATTGCAATTGTCAAGGGAAGGTGTGCATGTGGACCTTTGTACAAAAGATTTTTAGGCGCCTCATACAGGATGCCTCCAAGGCCACAGTGGCATTGGAGTCATCCGCTATCAGCCAATTATGGGCGTGCATCATCATAGCCGCCAAAAAAATGCTATAAAGATCAGCACATGCCGACCCAACCTGCAGCCAGCGTCGTTGTAACATTGCTCATTTAAACCTCGGTTATTGAGAACCCCAAAGAAAATACCTCAAACTGGAGATAAGTGGCTTAAAATATTTCCTGGAGATCCATACAGGGGAATGTTGTAACTGAAAGAAACCCAGGTAGTAATTTTATCCTAAATAGATTAATGCTGCCCACTAAAGACAGCTAGAGGTTGGCCTAGGCCTTTAATTTGATCTTCATGTTTCTCAGTAGAGGGACTAGATTCAATTCACAATAATCTGAGGAGAGTGGAGAAATCACTATGCCTAGATACCGAATTCTATCTGTTCAGTAGATTGGGATCAGCCATTCAACCAGCATCAGGGCCAATGGGCAGTATTTGTGATTTCCCCAGTTAACCTTCAAACCAGAAAACTTAGATAAGTTTGAAAGAATATGTAGAGCCTCCTTAAGAGAGGGCCCGGGTCATTTAAAAATAGTATGAGGTCATCCGCATACATGGCCACTTTTTCCAGTATAGTTCCCACTCAGATACCAGCTACCATAGTAGCACACTTCAAGGTCATTACCACTGGTTCCATCACCACTGCAAATAATGCAGAAGACAACAGGCAGCACTGCCTTGTACCCCCTCCCGACTCTAAAGGGTTTCCGAGAGCTTGCCTCCCACCTTATCATGGGCCGTTTGATATAAATATAGAAGCTTCACCCATTTTAGGAACTCTGAATCAAAACCCATGGTCTCGAGCACAGTGAACATGTAAGGCCAGGCCACAGAATCGAAAGCCTTCTCAATGTCAAGTGAGGCCAAGACTCTCGAGCTAGAGTCGACCGAGGGCAATTGTAGATTGGTGAATACCCTAGGTATATTGATAGAAAAACATGAGAAAAAGAGCAATTTGAGGTGCCGAATCTAAAAGTGCTAGTGCTGAATAAATAGATGAATAAATAATTAAAAAAATGATTCAAGCATAAAAATATTAAATAATTCATTAATTCATAAAGTGCAAAAATTCATTGAGTGCACAAGCTGCATAACATACATTTTGCATAAAGTCAGTGAATCCATAAAGTGCAAAAAAATCTTCCAGTGAAAGTAATCCACCACAAAAGTGACAAAAGGTGCTGAACAAATCTTCTTGCTTAAAAAGTGCTTGTGCTTAAATTTTCCTTCACCCGTTAGTGTGAGGGTAACTACAAATCTGAGGGCCTCCAGGACCCAGCTCGCTCTAAAATTTGCAAATAGCCTCCTTAAGATGGATGGTATAATTTTGATGGGTGGCCTCCCTGGGCTCAGAGTAGACTATTATAAAATTTAAAAGTTCCACAATCGGCACATTCAGACAGCAAAAGGTAAATATGCCTGAACGCTGCTTGGGTTCAGCGTGCGTTCCAATGTGCGTTCCAACAGAGGGCGGAAGTGACGAACTGGAAGTAGTAGTTGGACCAACCTCAATGCATTTCGCGACACCGCGTCATCAGGACCCTACTAGCCAAAGAGTGCAGATCAAGGTGTGTGGCAGAAGCCAAATTTAAAGAGGAGACAGAAGAGTGCATTTGATATGTGACAGAACGGAGCTGGAACTAAACAGGAAGCATCAGCTCCATTCTGTCATCTAAGCTGACACAGACAGCTAGGATATCGCCCGGGTGTCAGACATCTGCAGCTCGCATGCCAGAGACTTGGGATGTCTGGCTATATGTCATACCCAGACACATATAACACTGAGAATCGTCAAATTTCGGGATTGGGATCGTGAAGGGGGGGGGGGGGGTGAATCGAGATTGCGATTATCATATGATTAATCGTGCAGCTCTAGCTACAGTGTTACATGACCAAGGTATTCCCAAAGTGTCCAGGCCTGAAAAGTATCAGGTGGTGTGAGGTGTGTGATGTCACAGGGGGCTGCAGACCAGTTAAAACTGGATTGCCAGTGGTTTCAAGTCATTCCTGCACTGGGAGCTGACCAAGTCACATCATCATATTGTGTTTCCTGCAATTGACTGCGATTATTAGCATTTTTATTTGAATATATTGCTATTATCATTCTAACATTGTTTATATTACTATTATTACAGATATAAACAACCTCACACCAAAACGGCAGTTGGTCGCTAGCTGTACTACTAGGAGAACTACCAACAACCTAAAAAAATGGATCAGGACTCCTTCAACTGGGGATCAGTGGACCCTTTTCTCCTTCTGAATTGCGCCTCTTCACACTCCACCGGGAAGGAGAGGGAGAAGGACATCATGGTGGCTGTGAACCATCTGCAGGGAGGAAAGGCTGGGAAGACTGAGGCCATTGGACAACTGTTGGACTTGGCTACAACCTTCTCTATGGCGCCTATCTTCCATTATCCAGTGAGGTTCCCAAAGACATCCGGGAAGAAAAAGGCTGAAGATGGACAAGCCACCAAAGTCAAGAGGAGGGACGGTACCATCAGCTCCCCAACCCAGGAGCCTTCCACCAGCAACCAGAGACGCTCTTCCCGAGCGAACAAAGGAGCTAAATACAAAGAGCTGGTGTCTGAAGGTCTCCTGGAGGCCTTTAAATTCAAAGATCACAAAAGGAAGGCAGCACAGAGCAACCCTCAAGGAGCCAAAAGACCCAAGGCTGAATGAGGTAAGTGATATCAGGTAAGTATGGCTTCTTATGTTTAAAGCCCATCCCTCTTACACATCCACTAGTTCAGGGATCCTCAAACTACAGCCCTCCAGCTGTTGCGGAACTACACATCCCATAAGGCGGTGTAAAACTCTGACATTCACAGACATGACTTGGCATGATGGGAATTGTAGTTCCTGAACAGCTGGAGGGCCATAGTTTGAAGACCCTTGCACTAGTTAATGGTCCATTTACATCCAGAGGGATCCTTGCAGGATTGCTTACTATGCCAATACAGAAGAAAAGGAGTCCCTTCATCCTGATTGAACCTCTACCTCTCAGGTGTGAACACTCCAGACTACTACAGAAAAGGAGTCACTTTATCCTGATCGAACCCTTTATCAGGTGAACACTCCAGACTACTACTACAGAAAAGGAGTCAATTCATCCTGATGGATCCTGCACCTCTCAGGTGAACACTCCAGACTACTACAAAAAAGGAGTCGCTTCATCCTGATTGAACCTCTACCTCTCAGGTGTGAACACTCCAGACTAATACTACAGAAAAGGAGTGGCTTCATCCTGATCGAACCTCTACCTCTCAGGTGAACACTCCAGACTACTACAGAAAAGGAGTCGCTTCATCCTGATTGAACCTCCACCTCTCAGGTGAACACTCCAGATTACTACTACAGAAAAGGAGTCAATTCTTCCTGATCGAACCCTTTATCAGGTGAACACTCCAGACTACTGCTACTGAAAAGGAGTCAATTCATCCTGATGGAACCTGCACCTCTCAGGTGAACACTCCAGATTACTACTACAGAAAAGGAGTCGCTGTATCCTGATTGAACCTCTACCTCTCAGGTGAACACTCCAGATTACTACTACAGAAAAGGGGGTCGCTTCATCCTGATCGGTCCTCCACCTCTCAGGTGAACACTCCAGACTACTACTACTACAGAAAAGGAGTCGCTTCATCCTGATTGAACCTCCACCTCTCAGGTGAACACTCCAGGTCAGACTACAAAATGTAGCAACAACTCAAAATATCAATAGCAAAAAATCAGACATTATATAAAATGACACACTTGTCAAAAAAAGGTGAACTAACACCCAACATCCTCCACACTGCTGTGGGTGATGAGCTGCCAGTGCTCACTCAGCTGGTGTAGCGGTCTGGGGATTTGAAATCCTCTCTCTTCTTTCACTTTTTATGTAGTACTTCTAAGATGGATCAGAGCAGTTCCAATTGGTCAAAGCAGTTACATGCCAGCACTGACCAATCAGAATCACTCTGATCTGTCCCAGAAGCCCTGCAGAAAGGAGGGAAAGATGAGCGGAGATTTCAAATCCGTTGCACCGGCTGCTTGAGCAATGACAGCTAATAACTGTTGAGGCAATTGCAGGGGGTGTGGTGGGGGGGGGGGGGTTGGGGGTATTTTGTAGGGAGTTAGTTTACATTTTAAATTTTATCCTGAATTGGTTCAATTTTTTTAAACCATAATTTAGTGTCACTTCATTCATGTCTTACAAAAAAGGAGCGTGATTGGCCGGCTATAAGGAGAGGAGGAGGCCGGATTTTTTTTTTTACACTAAACATTATCCTTATTTTTTAGTAAACATCCATACACGTATATTAGTTAATGGCAGTCCTACACCCCTCCTTTTTCCCCTCACGTCTGGAAAAAGCAGTGCACGTTAGTTGCAGTCATTTACAATGCAAAGCCACAGCCCAAAGCCTTTACCCTTGGAAGACAACATAGGCAGATATGGTATCGTATACCAATAAAATATTTTTTAGCCATTTTCTGCCTTCAAAAACCTATCGCCCAGAGCTATCTGAGGACCAGAGTTTAAAGTCTCACCTGTGCCTAATTAATTGCTGGCGGAAAATAAGGAATGTCTTTTTATTTACCCAAATCCACATCACTGCAGTCCCAAGGGTTCTCCCCCCTTCCATTTACATCCAGAGGGATCCTTGCAGGATTGCTTACTATGCCAATACAGAAGAAAAGGAGTCCTTTCATCCTGATCAAACCTCCACCTCTCAGGTGAACACTCCACACTACTACTACAGAAAAGGAGTCGCTTCATCCTGATCGAACCTCCACTTCTCAGGTGAACACTCCAGACTACTACAGAAGAGGAGTCGCTTCATCCTGATCGAACCTCCACCTCTCAGGTGTGAACACTCCAGATTACTACTACTACAGAAAAGGAGTCACTTCATCCTGATCGAACCTCCACCTCTCAGGTGTGAACACTCCAGATTACTACTACTACAGAAAAGGAGTTGCTTCATCCTGATCGAACCTCTACCTCTCAGGTGAACACTTCACACTACTACTACAGAAAAGGAGTCACTTCATCCTGATTGAACCTCCACCTCTCAGGTGAACACTCCAGACTACTACTACTACAGAAAAGGAGTCGCTTCATCCTGATCGAACCTCCACCTCTCAGGTGAACACTCCAGACTACTACTACAGAAAAGGAGTCGCTTCATCCTGATCGAACCTCTACCTCTCAGGTGAACACTCCAGACTACTACTACAGAAAAGGAGTCGCTTCATCCTGATTGAACCTCTACATCTCAGGTGAACACTCCAGACTACTAAAGAAAAGGAGTCGCTTCATCCGTTCATATTGCTATTATCATACTAACATTGTTTATATTACTTTTTATATTATTATATATTTTATATTACTATTAGTACAGATATAAACAACCTCACACCAAAACGGCAGTTGGTCGCTAGCTGTACTACTAGGAGAACTACCAACAACCTAAAAAAAATGGATCAGGACTCCTTCAACTGTGGATCAGTGGACCCTTTTCTCCTTCTGAATTGCGCTTCTTCACACTCCGCCGGGAAGGAGAGAGAGAAGGACATCATGGTGGCTGTGAACCATCTGCAGGGAGGAAAAGCTGGGAAGACTGAGGCCCTTGGACAACTGTTGGACTTGGCTAAAACCTTCTCTATGGCGCCCATCTTCCATTATCCAGTGAAGTTCCCAAAGACATCCGGGAAGAAAAAGGCTGAAGATGGACAAGCCACCAAAGCCAAGAGGAGGGACGTTACCATCAGCTCCCCAACCCAGGAGCCTTCCACCAGCAACCAGAGACGCTCTTCCCGAGCGAACAAAGGAGCTAAATACAAAGAGCTGGTGTCTGAAGGTCTCCTGGAGGCCTTTAAATTCAAAGATCACAAAAGGAAGGCAGCACAGAGCAACCCTCAAGGAGCCAAAAGACCCAAGGCTGAATGAGGTAAGTGATATCAGGTAAGTATGGCTTCTTATGTTTAAAGCCCATCCCTCTTACACATCCACTAGTTAATGGTCCATTTACATCCAGAGGGATCCTTGCAGGATTGCTTACTATGCCAATACAGAAGAAAAGGAGTCCCTTCTTCCTGATTGAACCTCCGCCTCTCAGGTGAACACTCTACACTACTACTAAAGAAAAGGAGTCGCTTCATCCTGATTGAGCCTCTACCTCTCAGGTGTGAACACTCCAGACTACTACAGAAAAGGAGTCGCTTCATCCTGATCGAACCTCTACATCTCAGGTGAACACTCCAGACTACTAAAGAAAAGGAGTCGCTTCATCCGTTCATATTGCTATTGTCATACTAACATTGTTTATATTACTTTTTATATTATTATATATTTTATATTACTATTAGTACAGATATAAACAACCTCACACCAAAACGGCAGTTGGTCGCTAGCTGTACTACTAGGAGAACTACCAACAACCTAAAAAAAATGGATCAGGACTCCTTCAACTGTGGATCAGTGGACCCTTTTCTCCTTCTGAATTGCGCCTCTTCACACTCCGCCGGAAAGGAGAGAGAGAAGGACATCATGGTGGCTGTGAACCATCTGCAGGGAGGAAAAGCTGGGAAGACTGAGGCCCTTGGACAACCGTTGGACTTGGCTAAAACCTTCTCTATGGCGCCCATCTTCCATTATCCAGTGAGGTTCCCAAAGACATCCGGGAAGAAAAAGGCTGAAGATGGACAAGCCACCAAAGCCAAGAGGAGGGACGTTACCATCAGCTCCCCAACCCAGGAGCCTTCCACCAGCAACCAGAGACGCTCTTCCCGAGCGAACAAAGGAGCTAAATACAAAGAGCTGGTGTCTGAAGGTCTCCTGGAGGCCTTTAAATTCAAAGATCACAAAAGGAAGGCAGCACAGAGCAACCCTCAAGGAGCCAAAAGACCCAAGGCTGAATGAGGTAAGTGATATCAGGTAAGTATGGCTTCTTATGTTTAAAGCCCATCCCTCTTACACATCCACTAGTTAATGGTCCATTTACATCCAGAGGGATCCTTGCAGGATTGCTTACTATGCCAATACAGAAGAAAAGGAGTCCCTTCTTCCTGATTGAACCTCCACCTCTCAGGTGAACACTCTACACTACTACTAAAGAAAAGGAGTCGCTTCATCCTGATTGAGCCTCTACCTCTCAGGTGTGAACACTCCAGACTACAAAATGTAGCAACAGCTCAAAATATCAATAGCAAAAAATCAGACATTATATAAAATGACACACTTGTCAAAAAAAGTGAACTAACCCAACATCCTCCACACTGCTGTGGGTGATGGGCTACCAGTGCTCACTCAGCTGGTGTAGCGGTCCGGGGATTTGAAATCCTCTCTCTTCTTTCCCTTTTTATGTAGTACTTCTAAGATGGATCAGAGCAGTTCCAATTGGTCAAAGCAGTTACGTGCCAGCACTGACCAATCAGAATCACTCTGATCTGCCCCAGAAGCCCTGCAGAAAGAAAAGAAAGATGAGCGGGGATTTCAAATCCGTTGCACCGGCTGCTTGGGCAATGACAGCTAATAACCCTTGAGGCAATTGCAGGGGGTGTGGTGGTGGGGGGGGGTATTTTGTAGGGATTTAGTTTACATTTTAAATTTAATCCTGAATTGGATCAATTTTTTTTAAACCAGAATTTTGTGTCACTTCATTCACATCTTACAAAAAAGGAGCGTGATTGGCCGGCTATAAGGGGTGGAGGAGGCTGGACTTTTTTTTTTACACTAAACATTATTCTTATTTTTTAGTAAACATCCATACACATATATTAGTTAATGGCCCTCCTACACCCCTCCTTTTTCCCCTCATGTCTGGAAAAAGCAGTGCCCGTTAGTTGCAGTCATTTACAATGCAAAGCCACAGCCCAAAGCCTTTACTCTTGGAAGACAACATAGATATGGTATCGTATACCAATAAAATATTTTTTAGCCATTTTCTGCCTTCCAAAACCAATAGCCAAAAACCCATCGTCCAGAGCTATCTGAGGACCAGAATTTAAAGTCTCACCTGCCCCTAATTAATTGCTGGCGGAAAATAAGAAATGTCTTTTTATTTACCCAAATCCACATCACTGCAGTCCCAAGGGTTCTCCCCCCTTCCATTTACATCCAGAGGGATCCTTGCAGGATTGCTTACTATGCCAATACAGAAGAAAAGGAGTCCCTTCATCCTGATACAACCTCCACCTCTCAGGTGAACACTCCACACTACTACTACAGAAAAGGAGTCACATCATCCTGATCGAACTCTACCTCTCAGGTGAACACTCCAGACTACAACTACAGAAAAGGAGTCACTTCGTCCTGATCAAATCTCTACCTCTCAGGTGAACACTCCACACTACTACTACAGAAAAGGAGTCACTTCATCCTGATTGAACCTCCACCTCTCAGGTGTGAACACTCCAGACTACTACAGAAAAGGAGTCGCTTCATCCTGATTGAACCCTTTATCAGGTGAACACTCCAGACTACTGCTACGGAAAAGGAGTCAATTCATCCTGATCGAACCCTTTAGCAGGTGAACACTCCAGACTACTGCTACTGAAAAGGAGTCAATTTATCCTGATGGAACCTGCACCTCTCAGGTGAGCACTCCAGATTACTACTACAGAAAAGGAGTCGCTTCATCCTGATCGAACCTCCACCTCTCAGGTTTGAACACTCCAGATTACTACTACAGAGAAGGAGACACTTCATCCTGATCGAACCTCTACCTCTCAGGTGAACACTCCAGACTACTACTAAAGGAGTTGCTTCATCCGTTCATATTGCTATTATCATACTAACATTGTTTATATTACTTTTTATATTATTATATATTTTATATTACTATTAGTACAGATATAAACAACCTCACACCAAAACGGCAGTTGGTCGCTAGCTGTACTACTAGGAGAACTACCAACAACCTAAAAAAAATGGATCAGGACTCCTTCAACTGTGGATCAGTGGACCCTTTTCTCCTTCTGAATTGCGCCTCTTCACACTCCGCCGGGAAGGAGAGAGAGAAGGACATCATGGTGGCTGTGAACCATCTGCAGGGAGGAAAGGCTGGGAAGACTGAGGCCCTTGGACAACTGTTGGACTTGGCTACAACCTTCTCTATGGCGCCCATCTTCCATTATCCAGTGAGGTTCCCAAAGACATCCGGAAAGAAAAAGGCTGAAGATGGACAAGCCACCAAATCCAAGAGGAGGGACGTTACCATCAGCTCCCCAACCCAGGAGCCTTCCACCAGCAACCAGAGACGCTCTTCCCGAGCGAACAAAGGAGCTAAATACAAAGAGCTGGTGTCTGAAGGTCTCCTGGAGGCCTTTAAATTCAAAGATCACAAAAGGAAGGCAGCACAGAGCAACCCTCAAGGAGCCAAAAGACCCAAGGCTGAATGAGGTAAGTGATATCAGGTAAGTATGGCTTCTTATGTTTAAAGCCCATCCCTCTTACACATCCACTAGTTAATGGTCCATTTACATCCAGAGGAATCCTTGCAGGATTGCTTACTATGCCAATACAGAAGAAAAGGAGTCCCTTCTTCCTGATTGAACCTCCACCTCTCAGGTGAACACTCTACACTACTACTAAAGAAAAGGAGTCCCTTCATCCTGATACAACCTCCACCTCTCAGGTGAACACTCCACACTACTACTACAGAAAAGGAGTCACATCATCCTGATCGAACTCTACCTCTCAGGTGAACACTCCAGACTACAACTACAGAAAAGGAGTCACTTCGTCCTGATCAAATCTCTACCTCTCAGGTGAACACTCCACACTACTACTACAGAAAAGGAGTCACTTCATCCTGATTGAACCTCCACCTCTCAGGTGTGAACACTCCAGACTACTACAGAAAAGGATTCGCTTCATCCTGATCGAACCCTTTATCAGGTGAACACTCCAGACTACTGCTACGGAAAAGGAGTCAATTCATCCTGATCGAACCCTTTAGCAGGTGAACACTCCAGACTACTGCTACTGAAAAGGAGTCAATTTATCCTGATGGAACCTGCACCTCTCAGGTGAACACTCCAGATTACTACTACAGAAAAGGAGTTGCTTCATCCTGATCGAACCTCTCAGGTGAACACTCCAGACTACTACTACAGAAAAGGAGTCACTTCATCCTGATTGAGCCTCTACCTCTCAGGTGTGAACACTCCAGACTACTACAGAAAAGGAGTCACTTTATCCTGATCGAACCCTTTATCAGGTGAGCACTCCAGACTACTACTCAGAAAAGGAGTCAATTCATCCTGATTGAACCTCCACCTCTCAGTTGAACACTCCAGACTACAAAATGTAGCAACAGCTCAAAATATCAATAGCAAAAAATGAGACATTATATAAAATGACACACTTGTCAAAAAAAGGTGAACTAACCCAACATCCTCCACACTGCTGTGGGTGATGGGCTGCCAGTGCTCACTCAGCTGGTGTAGCGGTCCGGGGATTTGAAATCCTCTCTCTTCTTTCCCTTTTTATGTAGTACTTCTAAGATGGATCAGAGCAGTTCCAATTGGTCAAAGCAGTTACGTGCCAGCACTGACCAATCAGAATCACTCTGATCTGCCCCAGAAGCCCTGCAGAAAGAAAAGAAAGATGAGCGGGGATTTCAAATCCGTTGCACCGGCTGCTTGGGCAATGACAGCTAATAACCCTTGAGGCAATTGCAGGGGGTGTGGTGGTGGGGGAGTATTTTGTAAGGAGTTAGTTTACATTTTAAATTTAATCCTGAATTGGATCAATTTTTTTTAAACCAGAATTTAGTGTTACTTCATTCAAGTCTTACAAAAAAGGAGCGTGATTGGCCGGCTATAAGGAGAGGAGGAGGCCGGACTTTTTTTTTTACACTAAACATTATCCTTATTTTTAAGTAAACATCCATACACATCCATTAGTAAATGGCCCTCCTACACCCCTCCTTTTTCCCCTCAAGTCTGGAAAAAGCAGTGCCCGTTAGTTGCAGTCATTTACAATGCAAAGCCACAGCCCAAAGCCTTTAGCCTTGGAAGACAACATAGCCAGATATAATATTGTATACCAATAAAATATTTTTTAGCCATTTTCTGCCTTCCAAAACCAATAGCCAAAAACCCATCACCCAGAGCTATCTGAGGACCAGAATTTAAAGTCTCACCTGCCCCTAAATTAATTGCTGGCAGAAAAGAAGAAATGTCTTTTTATTTACCCAAATCCACATCACTGCAGTCCCAAGGGTTCTCCCCCCTTCCATTTACATCCAGTGGGATCCTTGCAGGATTGCTTACTATGCCAATACAGAAGAAAAGGAGTCCCTTCATCCTGATACAACCTCCACCTCTCAGGTGAACACTCCACACTACTACTACAGAAAAGGAGTCACTTCATCCTGATTGAACCTCCACCTCTCAGGTGTGAACACTCCAGACTACTACAGAAAAGCAGTCGCTTCATCCTGATCGAACCCTTTATCAGGTGAACACTCCAGACTACTGCTACGGAAAAGGAGTCAATTCATCCTGATCGAACCCTTTAGCAGGTGAACACTCCAGACTACTGCTACTGAAAAGGAGTCAATTTATCCTGATGGAACCTGCACCTCTCAGGTGAACACTCCAGATTACTACTACAGAAAAGGAGTCGCTTCATCCTGATCGAACCTCCACCTCTCAGGTTTGAACACTCCAGATTACTACTACAGAAAAGGAGACACTTCATCCTGATCGAACCTCTACCTCTCAGGTGAACACTCCAGATCAGTGGACCCTTTTCTCCTTCTGAATTGCGCCTCTTCACACTCCGCCGGGAAGGAGAGAGAGAAGGACATCATGGTGGCTGTGAACCATCTGCAGGGAGGAAAGGCTGGGAAGACTGAGGCCCTTGGACAACTGTTGGACTTGGCTACAAACTTCTCTATGGCGCCCATCTTCCATTATCCAGTGAGGTTCCCAAAGACATCCGGGAAGAAAAAGGCTGAAGATGGACAAGCCACCAAAGCCAAGAGGAGGGACGTTACCATCAGCTCCCCAACCCAGGAGCCTTCCACCAGCAACCAGAGACGCTCTTCCCAAGCGAACAAAGGAGCTAAATACAAAGAGCTGGTGTCTGAAGGTGTCCTGGAGGCCTTTAAATTCAAAGATCACAAAAGGAAGGCAGCACAGAGCAACCCTCAAGGAGCCAAAAGACCCAAGGCTGAATGAGGTAAGTGATATCAGGTAAGTATGGCTTCTTATGTTTAAAGCCCATCCCTCTTACACATCCACTAGTTAATGGTCCATTTACATCCAGAGGGATCCTTGCAGGATTGCTTACTATGCCAATACAGAAGAAAAGGAGTCCCTTCTTCCTGATTGCACCTCCACCTCTCAGGTGAACACTCTACACTACTACTAAAGAAAAGGAGTCGCTTCATCCTGATTGAGCCTCTACCTCTCAGGTGTAAACACTCCAGACTACTACAGAAAAGGAGTCGCTTCATCCTGATTGAACCTCTACATCTCAGGTGAACACTCCAGACTACCCGTTCATATTGCTATTATCATACTAACATTGTTTAGATTACTTTTTATATTATTATATATTTTATATTACTATTATTGCAGATATAAACAACCTCACACCAAAACGGCAGTTGGTCGCTAGCTATACTACTAGGAGAACTACCAACAACCTAAAAAAATGGATCAGGACTCCTTCAACTGGGGACCAGTGGACCCTTTTCTCCTTCTGAATTGCGCCTCTTCACACTCCACCGGGAAGGAGAGAGAGAAGGACATCATGGTGGCTGTGAGCCATCTGCAGTGAAGAAAGGTTGGGAAGACTGAGGCCATTGGACAACTGTTGGACTTGGCTACAACCTTCTCTATGGTGCCTATCTTCCATTATCCAGTGAGGTTCCCAAAGACATCCGGAAAGAAAAAGGCTGAAGATGGACCAGCCACCAAAGTCAAGAGGAGGGATGTTTCCATCAACTCATCAACCCAGGAGCCTTCCACCAGCAACCAGAGACGCTCTTCCCGAGTGAACAAAGGAGCTAAATACAAAGAGCTGGTGTATGAAGGTCTCCTGGATGCCTTTAAATTCAAAGATCACAAAAGGAAGGCAGCACAGAGCAACCCTCAAGAAGCCAAAAGACCCAAGGCTGAATGAGGTAAGTGATATCAGGTAAGTATGGCTTCTTATTTAAAGCCCATCCCTCTTACACATCCACTAGTTAATGGTCCATTTACATCCAGAGAGATCCTTGCAGGATTGCCTACTATGCCAATACAGAAGAAAAGGAGTCTCTTCATCCTGATCGAACTTCCACCTCTCAGGTGTGAACACTCCAGACTACAACAGAAAAGGAGTCGCTTCATCCTGATCGAACCCTTTATCAGGTGAACACTCCAGACTACTACAGAAAAGGAGTCAATTCATCCTGATCGAACCTTCACCTCTCAGGTGAACACTCCAGACTACTAGTACTACAGAAAAGGAGTCGCTTCATCCTGATCAAACCTCCACCTCTCAGGTGTGAACACCCCAGATTACTACTACAGAAAAGGAGTCGCTTCATCCTGATCGAACCCTTTATCAGGAGAACACTCCAGACTACTACTACAGAAAAGGAGTCGCTTCATCCTGATCGAACCTCCACCTCTCAGGTGAACACTCCAGAATACTACTACAGAAAAGGAGTTGCTTCATCCTGATCTAACCTATACCTCTCAGGTGAACACTCCAGACTACTACTACAGAAAAGGAGTCGCTTCATCCTGATCGAACCCTTTATCAGGTTACACTCCAGACTACGACTACAGAAAAGGAGTCGCTTCATCCTGATTGAACTCTCCACCACTCCAGGTCAGACTACAAAATGTAGCAACAACTCAAAATATCAATAGCAAAAAATCAGACATTATATAAAATGACACACTTGTCAAAAAGAGGTAAATTAACACCCAACATCCTCCACACTGCTGTGGGTGATGAGCTGCCAGTACTCACTCAACTGGTGTAGAGGTCTGGGGATTTGAAATCCTCTCTCTTCTTTCCCTTTTTGTGTAGTACTTCTAAGATGGATCAGAGCAGTTCCAATTGGTCAAAGCAGTTACGTGCCAGCACTGACCAATCAGAATCACTCTGATCTGCCCCAGAAGCCCTACAGAAAGAAGGGAAAGATGAGCGGGGATTTCAAATCCGTTGCACTGCCTGCTTGGGCAATGACAGCTAATAACCCTCGAGGCAATTTCAGGGGGTGTGGTGGGGGGGCTATTTTGTAGGGAGTTAGTTTACATTTTAAATTTTATCCTGAATTGGATCAATTTTTTTTAAACCAGAGTTTAGTGTCACTTCATTCACGTCTTACAAAAAAGGAGCGTGATTGGCCGGCTATAAGGGGAGCAGGAGACCGGATTTTTTTTTTTTTTTTACACTAAACATTACCCTTATTTTTTAGTAAACATCCATACACATCTATTAGTTAATGGCCCTCCTACACCCCTCCTTTTTCCCCTCAAGTCTGGAAAAAGCAGTGCACGTTAGTTGCAGTCATTTACAGTGCAAAACCACAGCCCAAAGCCTTTAGCCTTGGAAGAAAACATAGGCAAATATAATATCGTAAACCAATAAAATATTTTTTAGCCATTTTCTGCCTTCCAAAACCCATAGCCAAAAACCCATTGCCCAGAGCTATCTGAGGACCAGAGTTTAAAGTCTCACCTGCCCCTAATTAATTGCTGGCGGAAAATAGAAAATGTCTTTTTATTTACCCAAATCCACATCACTGCAGTCCCAAGGGTTTTTCCCCCTTCCATTTACATCCAGAGGGATCCTTTCAGGATTGCTTACTATGCCAATACAGAAGAAAAGGAGTCCCTTCATCCTGATCAAACCTCCACCTCTCAGGAGAACACTCCACACTACTACTACAGAAAAGGAGTCACATCATCCTGATCGAACCTCTACCTCTCAGGTGAACACTCCAGATCAGTTCACAAAATGTAGCAACAACTCCAAATATTAATAGCAAACAAAACATTAGACATTATATAAAATTATATATAGGAAATTTCCGCGCTAGTATGACCTTGTGATGAGTGAAAGTTAAGAAAAAAGCAGCTGGCACGAAATCAACTGACAGTGATTCAAACGTAAATTATAACTCAAGAGTGCAGCGCTAGAATTAGATGAATACAATTATAAATCAAATTAAAATGCTCATAAAGGAATATATGAAAAAAAGAGAGGTAGTGTCCAAATTAATGAATACAGTCCCGCAAAAGTAAGTGTAAACAAAATAAATCCGCATGCAAGATATTCCAAGGAAGGGATTCTTTCCAGTTGACACCAAGGGGAAGTGTGAGAAGGGGACACCTCTGTGATCGGGTATATTGAGCAGCTTACCAAAATTCCATGGCTGCTCAAATGAATGAGTCAGCCTCTCCCAACTTATAACCAAACCAGTATGGTCAGATGTTAGATCCAGGCATTTCAGAATTCCGTAGCTATTTCCCAAATAGGAGGGGCCACCTCTCCAGATAAGTGGTAAGATCAAATGTAATTAAGGGATGTCAGGCTCAGTACTCCTCAAATAGTTCCATCAACCATAAATGAATATGCGGAAAAGAAACAGAAGCCCATAGCGTGATCCCGTAACAAATAATAGGCAGTATTTATTAAAAAATTACTCACACATTACAGACGATAACAAGCATGTAGAATAAGCTGGTCATAGGGCAAGAGCGCGGCGTCCCGCAAGTCTCCCAAACAGCACACAGTGTATCATCAAACAGCCGGCTTCTTCCAGGGGGCGTGTTGACGTTGTGTCTGGAGTCGCCAACGTTTCGTCATCAAAAAACGCCCAGACAACGTCTTTTGATGATTTTTTATAAACCAGAATTTAGTGTCACTTCATTCACGTCTTACAAAAAAGGAGCGCGATTGGCCGGCTATAAGGGGAGGAGGAGGCCGGATTTTTTTTTTTTACACTAAACATTATCCTTATTTTTTAGTAAACATTCATTAGTTAATGGCCCTCCTTTTTCCCCTCACGTCGGTTTTGAAAAAGCAGTGCACGTTAGTTGCAGTCATGTACACTGCAAAGCCAAAGCCCTTACCCCTGGAAGATAACATAGGCTGATATGGTATTGTATACCAATATAAATATTTTTTTAGCTATTTTCTGCCTGTAGTAGTAATAGTAGGTGATACTTGGAAGAAAAATTACTAGACTATTATTATTATTAATATGAATATAGGATAGTTTTAGCTAATTTGCTGCTTGTAGTAGGTATAGTAGCAGGACTTTTTTCCAGCCGACACATGACAGAACTCCATCCCGCCACTTGTCCTGTACATACCGATATCTACTGTCATGTATAAACACAGAAGTACAGTTTCTGTGTATGGAAGAGACAGGGACTCTCTGCCATCGATTCCCACAGAACCTCCCTGCCTCTGTACTCACTGAGGAACAAGGGAGGAAGAACCATCTGACAGGCACCGTGTGTTCACTTCAGACCAATATATAGAGCTTCTATCTCTCAGGTGAACACTCCAGACCAGTCTAAAAAATTTAGAAACAAACTCAAAATATAACAGCAAAATACTCACCTTTACTCATTTTATAAAATCGCAACCTTGTCAGAAAAGGTGAACTAACAACAAACATCCTCCCCATTGCACTTACCTCTGTGGGTGATGGGCTGCCAGTGCTCACTCAGCATGTGTAGCGGTCCGGGGATTTGAAATCCTCTCTCTTCTTTCCCTTTTATGTACTACCTCTAGGATGGATCAGAGCAGTTCCAGTTGGTCAAAGCAGTCACGTGCCAGCACTGACCAATCACTGTGATCTGTCCCAGAAGCCCTACAAAAAGAATAGGAGGATGATCGGGGATTTCAAATTCGTTGCACCGGCTACATGGGCAATGACAGCTAATAACCCTCGAGGCAATTGCATGGGGTGGAAAGGGGTGTGGTGGAGGGTGGGGGGTGAATGTAGGGATTGGCAAGCTAAAAGAGAAGAAGGCCGGATTTTTTTTTTTTTTTTTTACACTAAATAATAACCTTTTTTTTTTTCCAGTAAACATCCATACACATCCATTAGTTAATGGCCCTCCTACACCCCTCCTTTTTCCCCTCATGCCTGTTTGGGACAAGCAGTGCACGTTAGTTGCAGTGAGGTACACTGCAACTCCAAAACCCATAGCCCTGGAAGACAATATGGGCAGAGATGGTAATTGTATACCAATATATATATTTCTCTATCGTTCATTGACGGACGCAGTCTCTGATCTTCATTTCAGTAGGGTTATACTGTCCCCTGCAGGAGTAGGACACTAGGCAGAAAAACTAATTCTGGTTACGCCTATGGGCAGTCCCAGGGGGTATACCCTCTCTCCCTGCTATAGGATGTCAGTTTTAATCTGCCTAGTCAGGAGTAAGGACCTAGTTCCTTGCTGGGATCTCTGGTCCTGGCAAAAGTTTTTTTCTAGATAGTATTTTTTCTAGTTAGCTTTTCTCTGGATTTTTTTCTGTGAGATCTACAAGCAATTATTTCCCGGATCTGGGCAACGGGCTGGATATTTAGATCCAATGGTCACCCCAGCCAGCCAGCAAGCGCGCGCAGACCCCAGCTCCACTGTAGGACTGGCCCCGCAAGTTAAACGTTTCCCCAGGTCACATACGACCGGCTCCTGGCCCGAGTTGCAGTGTTCCTATTGGCAGACAGCCCCCCCACTTCGGTGGAGAGGAGTTCTGTCAGGAGATGGCACCCGCCTGTTCCTGGTGAGTACATGTTCCCCCGCTCTTCCCCTTGCAGGTTTTGGGGTGGACGCAGGCCCCTCTCTAGGATGGTCAGACCCACACAACCCCGGGTTCCCCTCTGTCCTGTCACGCACCCCCCACCTGCCTGCCCCCCCCCCCACTACTGGGGCTATGGGACATTTGTAACTACTCCTGGGGGCTGGGACCGAGCTTTAGGCTGAAGGTGGGGGCCGGGGAGTGCACAGCCAGTGATGGACGAATGATCATGCGGGGGTTTTACCTGCACTCCCAGGGCCCCCTTCCCTGTCGAACCCATCCAGGAGGCTGGGGGGTCCCCACGAGGGTCCTTAGTAGCTCTGCAGGCCGTACGGGACTGCCATTTTCTTGTAGTCCATGTGTGCTGCAAGATTCGATGGACGGCCATATTGGTACACCTGGTGTCCATTTTGTGGTGGATTTCTAATAGTATTCACTGACTGCCATGTTTTTGGAGTTCCTGGAGGCGTTTTTTTCTGATGGTGGAGCCCCTCCCTTTACCCTAGTGCTGAGACTCAGATCTTTCTTTTTGGATGGAGATTGCTGCAGAAACGTGCTGTGCAAATGTTCTGGGCCTCCTGGTGCATCTTTGGTGAAGGGTGGTGAGTCTGGCGGGTCTCTCTCTCTGCTGGAGGTCTTCAGTGCACTCTGCCTGACCTCTGGGGGCGCTGTAGCGTGGTGGGATGAAAATAAATAAATAAATACATTTTCTTCAACTTTTGTTGACAGGCTCCCCTGGTGTAACATGTCCCCCAGGGGAGCCTGTCAACAAAAGTTGAAGAAAATGTATTTAAAATGTGTAAGGAGTCCTGCAGGGCCCTCCGGATCCCAGCTGTCCATAGATGCACTTTCGGCGGTCCTGGAATTTTTTGTGTCCCAGGTGGAGGTGGCCTTTAAAGGGCAAGGTTCTCCAGAAACCTCCTTTTGAAAGTATTCGGGAGATTCCTCTGCTTACCTTATCCCAGAAGGTGGCCTTCATGGTGGCTATTACTTCTGCGCGCAGGGTGTCAGAACTGGAGGCGTTATCCTGTCGTTCCCCCTATATGGTGGTTCGCAGGGATAAAGTAGTGCTTCGTCCGGATCCATCCTTCCTTCCGAAGGTGGTTTCCAGTTTCCACTAAAATGAGGATACCGTGTCACCCTTCTTGTGTCCTAAGCCTAAACATCTTAAGGAAATTGCACTACATACTTTGGATTAGAGGGCTGCATTGGGTTTGGGCTCCCGTGGGACCTGCGGGACCCAATGCAAATCTTGCAGGAGCGGGCGGTTTTACCTCTGCTGCGGGCGGGAGTGGGCGGTCAAAAATTTTGGGGAGACCCACGGGGAACGGTGCAGTTTGGTGTAACGTATTTTCCGGCGTATAAGACGACTTTTGTTATAATAAAAAAATACCCCAAAAATCGGGGGACGTCTTATATGCCAGGTACTGTAGCTTCAGCTAGTTACAGAACATCCCTACTAAAAATGTTAGCCCGCTGGATGTGTATACAGTACCTCTGGCAACTTACAGAACGTCCCTGTGCTGTAATACTCTATGTACCGTTAGGGCACATCCATGAGGGTGTTTAATGTTTTTTAGGTGGGTCTCATCTTGTTGTTCTGATGAGTCCTATGTTGCCTGATTGGCTATGTTTTAGTCTTTGGGAATTAATTTACCTGCTGTTCCCAACCCTCATTTTTATGGCACTGCTTTGTGATGTCCCTACTGATATGAAGATCAGAGACTGCATCCGTCAATGAATGATAAGAGAAAATTGGATTTTTGTCTTACCATAAAATCCTTTTCTCTGATGTTCATTGACGGACGCAGTACCCGCCCCTCTATTGAGTTGGGTTGGTATTGTTTTCTCAGACATTGCTTTGATTCAAAACTGACATCCTATAGCAGGGAGAGAGGGTATGCCCCCTGGGACTGCCCAGAGGCGTAGCCAGAACCTTTTTTCTGCCTAGGGTCCTACTCCTGTAAGGGGCAGTATAACTCTACTGATATGAAGATCAGAGACTACATCCGTCAATGAACATCAAAAGAAAAGGATTTTACGGTATGACAAAAATCCAATTTTTTTAGCTATTTTCTGCTTAAAGTAGATATTGTAGATAATGCTTAGAAAAAAAAACAAAACAAATAAAATCTGCTTGTTATTTTCTTTTTTTTTTTATAGTATCATCATAATTAATAATATTATATATGTTATATGTTCAACTATTTTCTGCCTGAAGTTGTTATAGTAGGTAATACTTTGAAAAAAATTATACTGTTATTATTAATATGAATATTGTATATTTCAGCTAATTTCTGCTTGTAGTAGATATAGTAGCAGTGCTTCATTTTCAGCCGGAACATGACAGAACTCCATTCTGCCACCTTCGGCACTTGTCCTGTACATACCGATATCTACGGTCATGTATAAACACAGAAGTATGGTTTCGGTGTAGGGAAGAGACAGGGACTCTCTGCCATCGGCTCCCGCAGAACCTCCCTGCCGCTGTACTCACTGAGGAACAAGGGAGGAAGAACCATCCGCCGGGCACCAGACCAATACCAAAGAAAAGGAGTCCCTTCATCCTGATGGAGCTTCTATCTCTTAGGTGAACACTCCAGACCAATACTGAAGAAATCCACACAGACGAGAATGGGCCTGATAGCTTTTGACATCTGGACTGTTTACTTTTGGTCTTACCAATCTTCTGAAAAGAATAATGACTCCTAAAAGAGACAATAAACTGTATCTGTATTCTCCAAATATAACCCATATATTACTTTATGGCCCTGGTAATCTATTTTTCTTCCTCCTCGTACTGTCCTCATGAATCCCTCTTTTTCCCTCTTTCATTCGTTTGCTTGTAAATAGCAGTGCATGATAGTTGTGATCATGTGCACTGCTCAATGCACACTGCAAATCCCATAGTCTATCTTGAGAGTGAGCAAGAGAGAGGGGGACTACGTTCTTACATACAGAGGGACCATGGAGAATGAACGTAGCCACTCTCTAACAGGAAGTCAGATTACAACAGCAAAAAAAAAAAAATTGTATATTGTCACTTTAAAGCAAAGTCACCTCCCAATCCAAGCATGAAATAATTTGGCTACAACACAAGCAAGAATACAATCACTGCGTTTTTTTATTCAAAATTATTATTATTATTAAACACTTGGAGTCTATTGTTAGTCTCTCCAGGTTAATAAGATACATAATTTATAGTAAAAAAATCCTCCCAAAAACAGAATTTGAGCTTTTGTGCAATCGACCTGTGATAATGCAATTATTTTACCCTACTGTGCAAATAAAAAAATAAGCATTGTCCAGCACATGCCAAAAGGAACATATAATAGTTCTGCCCATACGGCTGCAGTTCACAGACAGAGCGATTAATGCCAATTCAACAAGAGCATACAAAAGCTTTTAATATCTGTAACAGCTTTGAGTATGCCATGCTCCTGGCTTGTGGAGGGATGTTGTCGTTCCCAGTCATTACTATCATCAGGTCTCAGTACTGCACTGCTAAGCCATTCCTTACCCGAGGTACCAGCGATCAGTGAATCCTGCACTGTTCAGCCGCTTGGTACCTGGGAAGGGAGACAAGCACATTAACAAACTTCTACTAGTATCTTTTCTACCATATTTAGCACCAAAAGTAACTGCACTGTACACTTCGAAGAACACCTGTTCAGTCTGAGAATGCTCAATACAATGCTTTTCCTCAAAAGCTACAATTCTTCTTCATGGTTAATTCTTCTTCATGGTTAAAAAAAAAAGAAATATTTTTATGGTGGGCTTATACAGATCACTAGCCAAAAGTCCCCTGCTAATGAAAAGCGGGTGAATCAGCACTTCACTGGCCAAACAAACAGTCATATGAGTCCACTGAAGACTATTGCAGGGGGATGGTAATCTTGATAGGAGAAAGGACACATCCATTCACCGGCAGCTCCTCGATGGGTATTGGGATCTCTCAAAGGCATGCAACAAATAGAAGAGAGCGCCAGATCAGTATAAGCAACATAAAAAGTGTAATTTATTAAGTATAACTTACATGTAAACAAGCTGTAAACTGCACACAGGGCTGGTATAGTTGTTCAGATGAAAGTAGTGGGCTCGATGGACTGGAGAGCAAATACAGACACAGACCAGGAATCACCGTGGGGAGAACCAGCGGCCTCCGGGACTCTGACACACACTACTGCAGCTGAGTGCACAAGCAGACAGACAGAGAGAGAGAGAACGGGCCGCAACGCGTTTCTGAGGCCCTGCCTCCTTCGTCGGGCTAACCTGAGACCACTACTTTCATCTGAGCAACTATACCAGCCCTGTGTGCAGTTTACAGCTTGTTTAAATGTAAGTGATACTTAATAAATTACACTTTTAATTCTTCTTATACTGATCTGGCGCCCTCTTCTATTTGTTATACAGATCACTGACAGTTATTTACTAAGCAATTAAAGGAACCAGTTATGAGACACAAGCGTTGCCAAATTCCTCCCGAAAGTTCTAGTTGCCTGGATGTCGTCATGTAGATCCTTTACATTTATAGAGACTCAGTCACTGTCCATTCAAGGCAAAGTCACTTTTTAAATGAACCCCTCCTGATCTACTAGTTGTATTCCCCATTACTTAATTGAAGTTGTCATAAATATCCAGGGCCTAGCCAGAACCAGCTGCAGACGAATTCTATGACGGAACTCCAAAAAGATCCAACCATACCACAATCATTGAATCCACATACACTGTGTCTTTGTTACATTCTTCAAGCCCTGATGAAGTCCCCAATACGCGTTGGCTTTGCAAACAATCATTGGAATACATTTGTATTTCTACTTGAATGTCATGTTGTGGCACTTCAATTCTACATTTACCAAGCTCTACCACAACCCAAGGTGACCTTGGAAGCCCTTTATTGGGCAGAAGCTGCCAGCCCCAAAATGCAGACTCTCAATACTCACTACTGTCATACCATGGAATTAAGAAAATAATATAAAACAAAAGCATATAGAAACCAGAGGGTATCAGCACTTCTTATTCATTTTCCAAAATGTTGGGTGTGATGGGGTTACATCAGCCCTGTGTAAGCTCCAATGTCATCTGACACAGAACCTGCACATGGGTTACAACTGCGGATGAAGGAGGATTATAGGTGGGTGAGGAGTGAGCTTTACAGAGACTGTCACTTTCCCCCGAATGGGAAAAATGGTTGTGTCTTTATTACTTAAATGACTGACCTGGAACAAGTGTGCATCAGAAGAGTTGACTTCAATAGCCTAATGCTTGCTGCAGGTCAGTGATTCATAAGGTGCATGACCATGATAAGAAACTGCATGACAGCCAGGCAGCTGGTGCTTTTAAATTAGGATGGCAACATATGTCAGATACTGGATACTCTTCAATCACAACTGGAGATAACGCCATACAGTTTAAATGGCTTGTACAAATTTGCCTACAATCTCCTGTATGAATCTAAAGGAGAAGAAAGAAGGTTCTACAGATGTTCTGGGGGCCTGTTTGACCAAGCTTTTCCATGCAAAGCCAATCTATTTCAACAGCATGGATGCTTTATATACTAGGTCATCCCATAATAAGGGCTGTTCTTGATGTCCATGGCAACCAGATTTTCCTTTTCATTCTCCCAGAATGCAGTGCAGTGTGGAGAGGATAGGTTGCTATGGATGACCAGATCAGTTCTTCTAGTCTAAAACAATGAGATGGCACAAGGGGTTGGAATGAAATAAATTAGAAGAATTTCGCAACTTTTTAAGATTCCAGACATATAATCTACCTGCAGAGTTTATAATCCCTTTTTTTAAGTAATCCCAACCAGTGATGCAGTTTGAACCTTTACAGGTAAAAGTGAAATTGTTGTTTGGAAAGAATAACTTTGCCCCAGATAGTCTATTGTCCACTTCAGACAGATTATAGAAGCTCAGTTAGCATGCCATGGCACATGCTTTAGTTCTCCAGCCTTCTAATTCTGAAACAAATGATGGGCAAAGCTGGGAGTTAAGCTAGTCCACATTTTTCCTTTTTTATCCAGCTGCGGCTTTGTAGTAAACCTGGCACAGTATATCAGTGTATAATTAGCACTAAAGTTATTTTGTGTGCTATTTTCAGTGAACCTGGTCAATTTTACATAATTTTTATCATAGACACAAACAAAGGTGCAACAAAAAAGTGCTGGGGCATAGCAATGAACCAAAATCGCCTTGTATTGGGCTAACCCCAGCAAAGTGAATGTTGGTTGCTACGTGTTCCTGCATTTCGCTCTTGTTCCTTGCACTGTTTATTGGATAAGGCCAATAGACACTTTTTTTTCTTTTTAAACGGTAAAATGTATACATGGAACCCGCTCCATTTTCATTGTTTTGAGGGCCAATTCACACTATGTGCAGTGACAGAGGTTTTACTGCATGGTTAAACGTCTGTCACCGCAGGCACACACAGGATACAATTGTTTCCTATGTTTCCCATTCACACTGCAACACAGCCTAGCGATACGCTGCTGCAACAAATGCAGACATGCTGCATTTTATCGCAGTGCACCGGGCCGAATCACACTGCAGTGTCAGGCAGTGCAGCGTGCCGCCTGACATTGCAGTGAATGAATTATATGTTTAGTACACTTCAAATAAGGCTTGTTCAAAACAATAAAAAAGAAAAGGGGAGCAGTGTGATGCAGCCGGCAGGGCAGAGCGGACGGAGTAATGATCGTTCCGGCAGCTCTCCAATTAGCCGCCTTGTATAGTGTAAATTAGACCTAAGGGAAATCTGGGATTGAAGCGCCACACCAAAATGTAATCATCCCGACAGATTTATTCCATAGTAAGTTGAGAAAAATATGGTCACAAATCCAACATGTTTGGGGGGGGTCAACACACCCCTTCATCAGAGCTAGATAACAAACCTTATAAAATACATTAAAAAAATACAAACATCTAATATATTATACATTTACAATATTAAATATTATAACCTAATCTAAAAAATAATTTTAAAAAGGTAGGTTACTTTATTATATATTAAATGTTTGTATTTTATGTTGTTCGAAGCGCGTTGACCTTGTGACAATGTTATTCTCATCTAATCCTAAAATAAATCTGTCTGGACAATTACATTTTGGTGTGGTGCTTTGATCTCAGATTTCCTAAGTTACAAACCAAGGAGACAGCGGGGTGTCCATTGGCGTGGAGAAGCTGCCAGCCCTAAAAATCCAGACATCCTAGTCACATACCCCTATGACACTAGGATAATATTAAGATTCCAGGACTATGCTTTCTTGAATACATCTTTCATTCTTTTGACTGCTCTAGTCTGACGAAAAGATGCAATTTGATTGGCTGATACAAGTAATACCAATTTGTACACCTCTTCATACTGTCCAAACAATGATGTAAAGTCAGTCAAATTAGAGAAAGAAGGTTCTACTGGTAAAACTAGGAGGTATACTCCTATGGCACTTTTCTACTGCAAGTACCGGCTCGGCTCCACTCGGCGCTGCTTGGTTCTGTTTGGTTTTCCACTGCATGGTACCGCATGGTACGGTGTTGGAACGGTCCGGTACGGTTTGGTACGGTTTGCTTTTCCACTAAAGTAAAGTGGGTGGGATAACAATGATTCTTTGACCAATCAGTGGTTAGTAGTGACAAACAGTCAAGGCTGCATGTAAAGGATTGTGGGATATGGTACCGGTACGGCCCTCTTGGAACCACAACTGAGGTGGTACTGTTTAAGCGAGCCGTACTGTTCGGTTCCATGTAGTGGAAAAGCGCCGCCGTACCGTACCGTTCCAACACCGTACCATGCAGTACCATGCAATGGAAAAGCGCAAAAGCGAGCCGAACCGTTCGGTTCCATGCAGTGGAAAAGCGCCAAAATTTACCAAAAGGCCTTCTGAATTGGATTCACCTAATTAATTTAAAAACAAATCCTGGACAATGAAAGCACACATTTTATGAGCCAAATCACTTCAAAGCCCAATCATATTATTATACCTTTTCTTTTCACTTTGTGCTCCTGTACTTGGGCATTTTTATGCCATGTACTGGAGTACAAATATCCATTTTTATGCCATGTACTGGAGTACAAATATCCATTTTTATGCCATGTACTGGAGTACAAATATCCAAAGACTATACTTTTTTTTTTTTTTCTCTATTAAGTTTAGCTTGGAATTGCTTTAATGGACTTCCTGCCCTCCTACTGCAGTGCTCTGTACTGGCATAGCTGAGCGACAGCCACACACCTCACCACATGATCCTAGAAAGACTTCTAATGCAGAGGAAACCAGAGGGTGTGTCTGACCAGGTCTATTAGATTACACAGAGCACTGGGCAGGGTGGTCAAACTCTAGTGCCCACTACCATGTGCAGACATATTTGGACATCCTACTCAACTGCTACAAGGAAAGTGGAAGGAAGACCATAAAAAAATTTAGGTTTAGAAAAATGGGCCCAATTCACAAAGCTTTACACAAAGATAATAAGCTTTAATTTCAGCCAGATGACTAATTTTTGAGGGCTTGAGTTTTCATTTTGAAAATAAGGCTCCTTATACTGGTGTTAAAGCTGTGTAAACTTAGCCTCATGCCTGGCTGAATATTTTTAGGACTTCAGTTGGTCTTTAAGAGATTTCCAGACACAAGTGACATCACCAAGCCTCATATCTCAATGATGTTACAAGTCTCCAGCAAACCCTTATGCTCCTGATGTTTAGCCAACAATGACCTCACAGGGTGGAAAATGGTAGACAGACTTGTCTAAGAAGTGTTTGAGTTCCCAGTCTAAATTTGCATTGTTCCAGTTAGAAAATGTAGATAGAAAAATATCATTATGGAGATGCTACTGCTGATGCATTGTGTGACGCCCAGTCAGGGAAGGTGTCTAGATCAAACATAGGTATTCCCCAGGTATAAAGTCCAAAACATAACGTCAGCATGCTGATAAGGTTTGTCCCCAGTCCAGCTTTCATCTAAAAAAAAGCAAACAAAGATAACGTTTTAGAGCAAAGCTGAAGTGCGCCATGTTTAAATATTCAAATACAATATATCAAAAGCTTTACTTTAGACCAGATTTATTTAGCTCTGATTTCAGTTTAAAGCACAAGACCTGTGTGTATAGTTACTTAAATGTTGTTGTTCTTTGCGTATTTCTTCCATATCTGTGCAGTAATCCTACGTGCCACAATGTCTGCATTTTGCCCCTGTGCAGGAACTTCCTCTAATAAAGACCAGTCACTGCTGCTCTCCCTCTTTGTGCAGAGTGACTGGTCTTGTCTCCGCCCCCTCCTGTAATTTTCCCCAAGCAGCCTGTAGTGGATGGGCTTGCTTGGCCCCTCCCTCCCACAGCTCTGCTCTTTGCACAGGCTATATGTAGTAAAGTGATGGTGTCACTGCAACTTTTATAAGAGAACATATAGGTTGGCAAAATAATTTGGTGCACTCAAAGTGGGTTTTACATCATTTGTGGCTACTGAGGAACATATATAAAAAATAGTTTTTATTCTGCAAGTCCAAATTTAAAAAGATAAGTGCACAGCGTCTGGCTGGATCTTCAGATTTCTTCAAAGCTCTATCTACAAAAGCATGTTGTAGCCATCTTTTACAGCTACAGTAGCCTGCCACTAAAAATGTTGGTTGCAGTATGTATAGATAATATGTTATTCTGTTATCCACTTTTAGAAGTGCTTTGCACTGTGTGGTGTATAAGTGACCAAAATATGTATTCTTCTCTTTTCCTGAAAACATTTGTTTGAGTTTGCGCCATTTCTAAAAGAAAAAATACATAAATGAATGGGTATGATCTACTCACCATGTCTGGCACAGTTAAGTGGCCATAAGAAAACACAATGGCATTTGGAGGATTGGCAACAGGCAAAAGGAACGCACATGAGGCACTTATTGTAGCTGGTATAATTACGAGAAGGGGGTTCACTCCGATTCCTTCAGCCTTTATCCAAAAGAAAACAAAAATATAAAATGTACAGGTTAATGATAAATGTAATCTCTAGGCAGATATTGAAGACACAAATAATGTAATCAATAATAGATCATTAGCACAAACAGTAAAGTGGATTGTGGGAGGGCCAGCTAGGCATCATATGCCTTGATAATGTAGGCATACAAAGATAAAATATAGTGGTAGTGGGGGCCACATATATCTAAAAACAAGTGGAAAATTTGAAAAACATGTTTTTAGAAATATATGCATTTTTAAACAAGTCTTGTATCAAAAATATACACAAAGTTTTATATAAATTTGTTTTCTCTTTTTATGTAATGATTCTGATACTCTTAAAGTGGTTATAAAGGCAGAAGGGTTTTTTTTACCTTCATGCATGAAGAAGAGGAGGATCGAGGCTGCTCTGTACAATACAATTACACAGAGCAAGTAAGTATAACATGTTTGGTATTTTTTAAAAAATGCCTTTATAAACACTTTAAAGTCCCACTACCACTATAATATTTGTATACTTACATGTTTTTTTTTATGCAAGCATTTTAAGTTCCTAAATCTGACCTGCTATCACCCTCTTGCAGTCCCTATACAGCAGGGCTGGAGTGTGAGAAAAAGCAGCAGCATAAAAAAGCCAATCAGTGCATGTGCTGACAAGAAGCATGCTGATAAGAGGAGAAATCAGAGTGACAGAGGTTCTGCTTCTCCTTTCGATGTCCAATCACAGGTTGTTTTTTTTGTGGTATAGGAGTACTGAACCTTGTGCTGATTTGTTGTATTTGATAAGAGGTCCTAGAGGCCGCTCACCAACAACCATGATCTCCTGCTGTGATAAATTCCTCTTCCCCAAAAAAAATGGCAACTCGGGAGGAGATCCTTTACTAACTATGCAATGTTAGTACAGCCATCTCCCCCGATGAGCTATTGTGTTCTGAGAGGGGGGAGACCGGGCAACCCCCGCCCCCGTCAGAACACACCAGTCAGCCATTGGCTGAGAGCGCTGATCAGATGCTGATCAGCAGACCTTTTCCGGTCATTGTCCCTTCGACAGAAGACGGAAATTTGGCCAGATTCTGTTGGACCAGCTGCCATACACATCAGCCAGTTTCTACTGAACCGGCTGATACCACCCGATATTCAGGCTGTATGTACGGGCTTAAAATATTTTTAAGCCAATGCGTTTCAGGGGTTCATTACTCCCCCTTCATCAGGGCTTGTAGAACAATAACCATAGGGTGAGGGATACCATTCTGGACTGTAGATTAGAATCCACAGCTACCAGTCTTACCTGTCAAGAAGACTTAGCAAAGAAGATTTTGTGAATTCATGGAGCACTCTGGGGTGGCTGTGGATTGCACCTGCATGTTCATCTGCACTGTAAAATCTCTGTGCAGCCTAAATATTGCCTACGATTTGTTAAAGTGCATGTAACCCCCCCAACAATAAATTCTTATTTGGTGCTTTGTCTGTTAAATATACCACTGAAAGCATTTTGTCCTATCCATTAAGTGCAAAAAAATACCTGGCGCCTGCCATAAATCCTGTGATCTGGTAATTTCCTGCGCTGCGGTCCTATCAGTTACATTGTCCAAGTTACCTGAGGACTACAGATCCCCTCCTCTACTTGTTATGGAGAAGAGAGGGGAGGGGATCTGTAGTCTTGTAGTAGGATGACAATGCTGCTTCTCTATCATTACAGCTTGGTTAGAGAGAGTGTTGTCCCCTGAGAAAAAGAGGTGCGTTATTGGCTGGGTGAAAATATAGAAAAAAAAAAGTGGGGGGAAAAAAAACTATAGCAGCCACCACATCTAAAGGACTGGTAAGCCGCAATACATTACATTTTTGTTCTTGAGTTTAGACCTGCTTTAATGTGTATTTACACTTTTGCATCCAATTTGAGAGAACGCCCGAGCCTCCCTGCCTGCGCCTATTGACACAGAGCGGGCAGCTCGGCCCTGCCCCTCGCTCCCGTGTCACAGCATTTGATTGAAGGCATGTCACTGGATCGGATCGGGCTCAAGTAAGAAAAAGGGGGGGAGAAGCTTCAGTGCAGAAGGTTTTATTACCTTAATGCATAGAATGCATTAAGGTAAAAACATTAAGACTTTAGAACCAATAAGTATTTTTTACTTGCTTAAAGCAGAGCTCCACCCAAAAGGGAAAGCTCCACTTGTTCGCACCCTTGTTTTGACACCCTTGTTCCTTCCCCCTGCTGCCTTCTGGGACACACACAAGTCCCAGAAGACGGCAGGACCATTCAGAAAGTGTAGAGCAACTCGCGCATGCACAGTAGGAAACCGGCTGTAAAGCCTGAAGGTTTCACTGACAGTTTCCCTTAGTGACGATGCCGGCGCCTGCACCCGGAGCCAATGTGAAGAATCGGCTTGACATTGCTGAATTCCTGGACAGAGCTTATATTAGAAGTCAGCAGCTACAGTATTTAATTTATTTGCCCAGACTAGAGCTCTTCTTTAAATTAGGGACCCAGTTCCCCCTGTAATGTTAAGGAGGAAGCTGTGAAGATAAGGTTTACCAAATATTAACCCTATCTGTACTGTGCTGGCAGTCCCCATTAGAAGTTTTAACCACTTAAGCCCCGGAAGATTTTACCCCCTTCCTGACCAGGGGGTATTTTGCGATTCGGCACTGTGTGACTTTAACGGACAATTGCGCGGTCGTGCGACGCTGTACCTAAACGAATTTGATGTCCTTTTTTTCCCCACAAACAGAGCTTTCTTTTGGTGGTATTTGATCACCTGTGCAATTTTTTGATCATTCGCTATAAACAAAAAAAGAGCGTAAATTTTGCAAAAATAACAATATTTTTCACATTTTTTGATATGAAATTCCCCCCCCAAAAAAAGTAAAAATCAAAATGTTTTAACATTTTAGACCAATTTGTTTTATGCTACATATTTTTGGTAAAAAAAAAAAAAAAAAATCGCAAAAAGTGTATTTTGATTGGTTGGCGCAAAAGTTATTGCGTTTACTAACTAAGGGAAAGATTTTTGTCATTTTTGTTGTTTTTTTTTTTTTTAACGAGTAATGGCGGCGATCTGCGTTTTTTTTTGCGGGACTGCGACATTGCGGCGGACAGATCGGACCCTTGACTGACTTTTTTGACACTTTTGGGGTTACCAGTGACATTACTACAGTAATCAGTGCTATACATATGCACTGTTTCTGTAAAATGACACTGGTAGTGAAGGGGTTAACTTTATTTGAGAGGGAGGGGTGGTGTGTTTCCCTAGGCGCGTGATTCTTACTGTGATTGGCTGTGGCTTGAAGTGTAGGAACAGTGATCAACGGTCCTACATAGTAGAACCGTTTGATCACCATTCTTACACAGGGGAGAATGACAGGCGGCTTGTTTACATTAGCCGCCTGCCTTTCTCCCGCTGTCACGGACGATCGCGAGTGCCCGGCGGACATCGAGTCCGACGGGCACACGCGCGGGGGGGGGGGGGGTCCGTGACTGAGCGGGAGCGCACATCCGGCGGCGCGTGCTTGCTCCACAGAGCCTCACAGGCTAGTGACGTACCCATACGTCACTTTGCCTGTGAGGGACTGACCGCCGCAGTATATGTACTTGCGGCGGTCGGCAAGTGGTTAAACTAGGTTTCTACACTGCCAGTCTTAACAAGGGGTTAAAGATCTTGAGGCTAGGATTCATCATTGTATGCTATTCTGAGGAAACTCAATCTGTCCCCACCAAGTCCTTCTGAAATTATTCTGAATAGTTTGCAGTCCTGTGTATATCCTGCTCCGAAAAAAACAACCAGAAAAGTAAAAATTTGTATTTTTTTATGTGTTCTGTGGTAATACAAACATATAGCGGGTGTTTCTCAAACTTGACTGCAGAAGTGGCAATACACTTTTAAGTGCTTGTGTATGACTGTAAAAAAAAAAAAAAAAAAAAAAAACATACTTTCTGGTTTCACCAGGTGGCAGCACATGACCACAGTTTTCACTGCCGCTAATACACTGGGAAGTCTAGACTGCTTGCCATGGCGTCCAATGGAGCCACAATCCTATTACTTTACTGCAGTACAATAAACAATGTGGCTGATTTACAATACATTAATACAAATATAGCTGGCATGTAAATAACAGCAACATGGAAGAGCAACCAACCTGAAAACAGAGCATGGCAGAGCATTTTACAAACGTGCCACTCTTCTGAAATAAAACGTTGCCAATATATGGGTAAGGGGGCAGGGACTGGAAGGAGCACAGCAGTAGTAATCAGATTCTGCTTCTAACCTTCAATCACTTATTCCTTACAATAGTGGCTCAGGGGCCACCCACAGATAGGAGACTTCACCATAGTAAGGGTGGATCAGGTGACAATCAAACAGGCAAATGTTGTCTGATATCTACAGGTGCACTAGAAATCGCATTTTGTACACCGTTTCTGAATTTGTGACATACCAGAGAAGAAAGGATGGGTTGGAATATGGTGATAGTAGCCGGGTTGCTTGCCACTTCTGTAACAGATGTCACCAGTAGACAAACGATCAGTACAATCACCCAGACAGGCAGGCTGCTTAAAGGTTCCATCTTGTGTCCAACCCATGTTGAAAGGCCAGAGACCTGAACCAAGAAAAAAAAACAAGATGAACATTGTACTATTTAAACAATTCTACTATCCATTCATTACAATGGGTTCAATGATGTGAAAAGTGCAGTAAGTCACAGCAGCCAATCAAATTATGCGCCACTGATTTGAATAGAAGTAAAATGCTGCCAATCATGGTCTGTATACAGTATACTCAGTGGTGGGATTCAAAAATGTTAGTAACCAGTTCCGACTTTCCCAGCAGAATGACCAGCGTGCCCCCTTTTAATGCAGAATGACCAGCGTGCCCCCCTTTCAATGCACAGTGACCAGCGTGCCCCCCTTTCAATGCACAGTGACCAGCGTGCCCCCCTTTAAATTCAGAGAGACCAGCGTGCCCCCCTTTCAATGCCGAGAGACCAGCGTGCCCCCTTTCAATGCACAGTGACCAGAACATTACCCCCAATGATTGCAGAGTGCCACAGCATTGCCCCCAATGACTGCAGAGCGCCACAGCATTGCCCCCAATGATTGCAGAGCGCCACAGCATTGCCCCCAATGATTGCAGAGCGCCACAACATTGCCCCCAATAATTGCAGAGCGCCACAGCATTGCCCCCAATCATTGCAGAGTGCCAGTGATCCCCCCGCGAGACCCATGCACTTACCTCACGGACGGCTTCTCTTCAGTCCCCGGCTCCCCGCGTCTCCAAGTCCTCAGTCCTCCCGCCTCCTCGTCCAATGGCACGGGGGTTTGCCTTTCAGCCAATCAGGAAGCGGGAGGACCCGCTCCCTGATTGGCCAGGAGGAGGATCCGTGTGACAATAGCGAATTTTCATTCGCTATTGTCACAGAATGGGCGGGTCGGGGCGCACTGCTCTGCTCCCCCCCGGCCATCACGCTCTGCTCTGCTCCCCGGGATCAGCCGGTTCTGCGAACTTGCAGAAAGTTAGTAACCGGTTCTATGGAACCGGTGCGAACCGGCTGAATCCCACCACTGAGTATACTGGTTATATTTGTGCAAAGAAAAATACGCAAGAGTTAGGCTCCATGTACACGGGACGTTGTTAAAAGTCCCTTGAATGCTGGAATTTTTTTTTTTTTTTAGGACGTTTAATACGTCCGTTGTGTCGCGTTTGCACCCACGTTTAGCGGGCGTTTGCGTTTAAAACCGTTCCTAGAGGTCAAAAAAATGATTCCACTTTAAAATGGAAAAACGCAAGCGCCAAACGCAAATAATTGCGTTCCAAAAAACGTCCCTGAACTCAACTGCCTGCAAATGACTGTAAACGACCCTGTGTACATGGACAGATAAGATAACATAGAGGTGGGTTCAGGGGCTTCAGAAAAAAACGCCCAACTGCTCCTAAATGGCCATTTACAAAGTCCCGTGTACATGGAGCCTAAAAGGTAAACTCGAGGCAGATATAAAATACACAAATTAATGAAGCCAAATATTGATGCCGTGTATAACAGCATTCATGGAGGGAGATGGATGGTCAGGAGCACTGTTGCAGGTAAATATGCCACCAAGGAAAATACTGATAAGAGGAAAGAGCAGACTGAGCAGAGAGATGACCTCATCCATCTGCTGCTGCTCCTCTTTCAAGGGACTCTGTTATATCAGAATCGCAAAGGACATCATTTTGAAACACTGCTTTTGAGAATGTTAGTACCCCGGTAGTCATGTTGAAGCTTTGGCTTGATTCCCAGAACAAGCATGGAGGTAAAGAACACTCAAAAGCACTTTATTTAGGCACAAAGTTTTGACAGCCTCCACAATTCCCTTTTTACAGTGGGGTTGATTTACTAAAGGCACATAGATGGCACTTTTCAAAGTGTAGTTGCACTCTGCAAGTGTAGTTGCTCCAAAGCTTAATAAATGAGGTAAAGCTTCACTTTGCAAAGAATACCCAATCACATGCAAGGAAAATTAAAAAAACAGCATTTTTGCGTGCACATAATAGGATGATGGAAGAGTTTCTGCTCATTTACTAAGCTCTGGAGCATTTGCTCTAACAGAGTGCAACTGCAAAGTGCACAGTCTAGCTGCCTTTTGTAAATCAACTCCAGTGTCTCTTGCACTGCCTAGTCAACAGACTAAAGCTAGCCATAGATTAGTCAGTTTTTTATTTTTTTGTTCATGCAGGTTAAATAAAAAAACTGAGCCGATGACCCCATTCACACATTCGAGGGGGATGGGAAATACTTGCAGGGTGTCATTGTATTCTGACAGTGGGGACGCTTCTCCGCCATTAGAATACACTAATCAGCACTGCAGACTATAGCACAGTGCCCATAAATGGATTGCAATTCATCTGGGCTTTCCACCCATCTAAGGGCAGCATAGGAGTAGATAGAAGACACAACTGAGTTCTTTTTAGTAGAATAAAGAAAGTGGGTTCATTTTCCTAGTTGTACTGTGTAACAGTGCTATATACTTTTCTGGACTGCATAGGCAAACAGTTACAACAGCTCCCTTATTTGCATTTCATATTTATATGTTTGTCTAGAGTTCAGCTTTAACCTATAAGATCTGTAGCAGGTTTTCCAGGCCTGTGGCCTGATGTTGGTCTGCCATTGTTACCGGTTACCTTTCCACCCCATGCGAGCTGCGGCCCTGGATGTAGAGACTGAGACATGGACAACTCCGGCATCTTGGTTTTGTGGTTTTATTGGAGATAAAGGGGATGGGAGAAGGGAATGAGTGGGATACTCCTTTAGGCTTCAGCTATGTACGCTTTGGACTTGGTTCCTGAAAAATGCCCGTTGGCGCTTCCTTGACGCCAACCAACACTCACTAACTCTGAGAATACTCTGTAGCTTAATAGAAGTGCTGAATCCTTGACTTAAAGTCCAAAAGATCCAGGACTGTGAAATTGTAGAACCACTAACACTGTTACACTGCAACAAGTCACTGAATACTTCCCTCCCGCCTTGCTCTGGCTCGAGGTAGTATGTTGTAGAACTGTAAATCCCAACTGTCACACTCTCTGTACAATTCAGGGACCAATAGTAGGTGCCACCTTGAACCTTGAATCCTTCGGGGTTCACTGTCTATGTACCCCCCTCTGTAACTTCAGGGTCCTCAACCTAGGTACCCCATTTCCGCTAGCTGGCACTGGATCTCAGAACCTCTTCCGGAGTGGTCCCCTTCAACTCTGGCAGACCCCCAGGGGCAATCCTCAGTACTCATGACCTGTGTAGGCTTTCCTGGGACTGAACCCCTCAATCTCTCCGCAGGCTCTCGGCACACCGGATCCCCTCAGCTCAACTCAGCACTCTCTGGATTCTCAGGCGACCCCCCCGAGACATCCTCTTCCTCAGACAGGAGGAGAGACAGCTGCACTCTCCATCCTGGGACTCTGCTCCCGCCAAAGACATTGTGTCATGTGTCACCCCCAAACTTATACCCACTCCCAGAATCCCTTGCAGCACAATCTGTCTTCTGGGGTAGTTACAAGCCTGGATGTGTCTCCTGATTGGGTTTCTTCCACCGCCCTATGAGAACCCCCTCACAGGAGCCAGTGGAGAGACTCCCCCTTCAGCAGGCACACCTGGAAGCCATGACACCCTGACTAAATAAATCACAGCCCTGCAGTTAGGCAGACACGGCCCACTATACCTTTACCTAGCACCTACCTGTAGGGTGCTACAGATCTAAAACCAGCAACCACAGTGGGGGGCCTCCATCCCTCCATCCCTTAATATGTATGCAAAAAAATATATAAAAAAGAGGTCATGGGACTTTGAGAAATAGAACAGTACAGCGAAAATAAATGCAAAAAAATAAAAACAATTCCTACATGAAGTAAAAAATATCTATGTATTTGAGAACTGATATATATAACAATTCATGATAGATACAGTAAATACATAATACAATTACATGATATTATATATAAGAAGTAAATACATGATTGATATAGACATGATGAATAAAACCACTTGGCATCTGACGCTTTTCGCGGAACCCTATCCGCTTCTTCAAGAGCATAATCCAAAGAGATCTAGAAATCAGTATCTACCTGAGGCTGAGGAATATATCCCACAATTTTTTTTTTTGCATTTATTTTCGCTGTACTGTTCCATTTCTCTAACCAACTTGTTAACGTACGTACTTTACATATCTACTTTGGTAAAGTGGTTGGCCTTACTCAAAGCCCCATGACCTCTTTTATATATTTTTTTGTTATCCTAAAAGATGATGCACAAAAAAAAAAAAAAGACATTACTTAACCACTTGCCGAATGCCGCACGAAATTTTTTTTTTAACCAAACATATGTAGCATAAAACAAATTGGCCAAAAATGTTAAAAAATTTAGATTTTTACATTTTTTTGGGGGGAATTTCATATAAAAAAAATGTGAAAAATATTGTTATTTTTGCAAAATTGTCGCTTTTTCTTTGTTTATAGCGCATGATCAAAAAATCGCATAGGTGATCAAATACCCCCAAAAGAAAGCTCTGTTTGTGGGAAAAAAAGGACGTCAAATTCGCTTAGGTACAGCATCGCACGACCGCGCAATTGTCCGTTAAAGTCACGCAGTGCCGAATCGCAAAATACCCCCTGGTCAGGAAGGGGGTAAAATCTTGCGGGGCTTAAGTGGTTAAAGAGTCAAACAAGGGTCAACCTAAATTTTCTAACCTGCACTATAAGTAGGATGGCTGGAAAGGGTTTTATTTCAACAGCTCTTTCATTTATGTATTTACAAAAGAGAAATCGGCAAGCAGCTCGTCAGACAGACATCCCATGTGGGATGAAGAAATTTACTGCAAGATCCCCAGCTCCGCTGTTTCTAATGTTATGATAAAAACAGAATTCTGAGTTACTGACGATACATGGGGATGACTTACTTCACATCCTTTAGCCAAGGCAAAACCCCCTCCAACCAATATGACGATATGCCAAGGTATACATTCCTCAAACTCTTTCCAGGTGATCATCGGTGTGGACTCCCCAGACTGGGAAGGCTTAGACTTTTCTAGAATAATAAAACAAAGGACATTGTAGATATAAAGGAAATGGTAATGAAACCAAAAACACATTTTAGGTCATTAAAATCAGCAACAACACAGCACCAGCAGAGGTGGTTTAGCAGGAATGGGTGGGGCTGCGACCCACAAATGGGACGCATGTACTATATTGAAACATCAGACCAAACGTAATAGATGTTCTGAATCCCTTCTCACTATAGCCAACAGAGGCCAGAGGTGTAGACTGGCACTCACATGAATAAGTCGTCCTAAAGAGAAGTTCCAGCCTGTAAAAAAAAAAAGTCAGCAGCAACAAATACTGTAGCTGCTGACTTTTCATATAAGGACACTCACCTGACCAGGGAACCCGCGATGTCGGCACTCGAAGCCAAGCCATCCATCTGCTCCAGGTGCAGGCGGAAGCTTCTTGCGGCTTCACAGCCTGCTTCCTACTGCGCATGTGCGAGTTGCCCTGCGTTTTCAGAATGGTCCCGCTGTCTTCTAGGACCTGTGTGTCTCCCAGAAGGCAGGGGGGTGGAGGAGAGGCCGGAAATTTCATAGATTGCCGTAATTCCAGAAGTGGGAGCGGATACCCGGTTTTGACAGGTAACCTCCCCCCCCTGAAAGGTGCCAAATGTGGCAGCAGAGGGGAAAAGGAAGCAAACAAGCGGAGCTCCCCCTTATGCGTGGAGCTTTGCTTTACGTGACAGTCCAATTCAAACAGGACATTTGCATACATATGCTCATAATAACCACGTCCAAGTCTATCTTGGAGTGTTGCTTGAAACCGACTTGCATGCAAAGCTTAATAGCCAGAGGCCTGGAATACAGCTATATACAACTTACCTCTTGATCTACAGCGCAGCCAGCTGGGCTTGCGTCCAGGTATAATAAATAACAGAAATCCAAAGAGAATAGCTGAGGTAGCATCCGTCTTATACCCTTTCCTGGTAAAGGAAAGGCATAAAAAAAGTTAAATCGTAATGCACAAAATGTTATATCACTGCAAGAAAATCTCCTGGGGGGGGGTCTACATACTAACTCCATTACAGGAAAGGTTTGTGTTGCCAATAGAATGCAGTCAGATTTCAGGATTTCAGACGTCATTATGTAAAGTAGGTTTGTAAAGTAGTGTTTAGAAGGATGGAAGGGAATAATCTGGATTCTATTAGTGAGAAGCAAAAAAGAAGTTGCTATGCCAGTAAAGATTCAAATTCACCCAGCTTTATTCGTATACTGGTAAAACTTACTCTACATGAAGGATTTATCAGGTCACGTCCAAGCAGTAGTGGACTTTCCATCTGAAGCCCATCCATCCTTTGATAGGATAAAACTTGGGATTCAGCTTTTAAATGCACAGGGGGTTACAGGGTGAGAAACCCTCAACGCTTGGGACATGATCATACTACTGCATGTCCTCTGCTTCTTCAATTAGTCATTTGTTCTTTGCACCACTTTACCAGTAGAGATGGGCTCGGGCATGCTCGATTTTACACGTGCCCAATCCCGCCAGGAAGCCAACACTTCACTCCACTAATCGCAGGCACTTAGACATTTCCAGATCTGTGCAGCTGTAGAACGGGAAATGTCTCACTGCCTGTGATTAGCGGACTGCAGTGTCAGCTTCCTGGCGGGATCGAGCGCCCAGAGTGAACCAGCTGAAATCAATGAAAGTTTTTTCTGGATCTGCTTATGTCTACAGGTAACACTTTGATAAACACACCTATCATGTGAAGAATGTAAGCAAACATCTGTGCAAACTGCCAAATCAACAGAACCGGAGGGCTCACATGCATGAGAGGGAAAATACATACAGTATTGTGTGTACTTTAGCATGAGGCTTCATTATGGTTATTGAAAGCCTCAATTCATCTACTGTATCTTATATGGGAAAACTGGGTTGGGGGATATGTCATAGTGAGTGTACAACTTGTATAAAAGTATACATTTGTTGTCCCCTCAATATAATTCAACACATAACCATCAATGTCTAAACCGCTGGCAACAAAAGTGTCAATATTTTGTGTGGCCCCCCATTATTTTCCAGCACTGCTTTAACCTTCTTGGGCATGGAGTTCACCAGAGCTTCACAGGTGGCCACTGGAGTCCTCTTCCACTCCTCCATGACGACATCACGGAGCTGGTGGATGTTAAAGATCTTACGCTCCTCCACCATTCATTTGAGGGTGCCCCACAGATGCTCAATAGTGTTTAGGTCTGGAAACATGCCTGGCTAATCCATTACCTTTACCCTCAGCTTCTTTAGCAAGGCAGTGGTCGCCTTGGAGGTGTGTTTGGGGTCGTTATGTTGGAATACGGCCCTGCAGCCCAGTCTCTGAAGGGAGGGGATCATGCTCTGCTTTAGTATGTCACAGTACATGTTGGCATTCATGGTTCCCTCGAGCTGTAGCTCTCCAGTGCCGGCAGCACTCATGCAGCCCCAGATCATAACACTCCCACCACCATGCTTGACTGCAGGCAAGACACACTTGACTTTGTACTCCTCCCCTGATTGCCGCCACACACGCTTGACACCATCTGAACCAAATAAGTTTATCTTGGTCTCATCAGACCTCAGGATATGGTTCCAGTAATCCGTGTCCTTAGTCTGCTTGTCTTCAGCAAACTGTTTGCGGGTTTTCTTGTGCATCATCTTTAGAAGAGGCTTCCTTCTGGGACGACAGCCATGAGACCAATTTGATGCAGTGTGCGGCGTATGGTTTGAGCACTGACAGGCTGACCCCCCACCCCTTCAACCTCTGCAGCAATGCTGGCAGCACTCATACGTCTATTTTCTAAAGACAACCTCTACATATGGCGCTAAGCAAGTGCACTCAACTTCTTTGGTTGACCATGGCGAGGCCTGTTCTGAGTGGAACCTGTCCTGTTAAACCGCTGTATGGTCTTGGCCACCGTGCTGCAGCTCAGTTTCAGGGTCCTGGCCATCTTCTTATAGCCTAGGCCATCTTTATGTAGAGCAAAAATTCTTTTTTTCAGATCCTTCTTTGCCATGAGGTGCCATGTTGAACTTTCAGTGACCAGTATGAGAGAGTGAGAGCGATAACACCAAAATGAACACACCGGCTCCCCATTCACACCTGAGACCTTGTAACACTAACGAGTCACATGACACTGGAGAGGGAAAATGGCTAATTGGGCCCAATTAGGACATTTTCACTTAGGGGTGTACTCACTTTTGTTGCCAGCGGTTTGGACATTAATGGCTGTGTGTTGAGTTATTTTGAGAGAGCAGCAAATTTACACTGTTATACAAGCTGTACACTCACTACTTTACATTGTAGCAAAGTGTCATTTCTTCAGTGTTGTCGAATGAAAAGATATAAATTATTTACAAAAATGTGAGGGGTGTACTCACTTTTGTGAGATACTGTACCTCAAAACAAAGCATCCCAGAGATGCGATGTCATCACTGGAGAAAGCATCAATCTTTACCTGTGCGCTGGAGCCCCTGGGCACAGCACAGGGCTCTGAAGAAATGGCACAGGCGGCCGTCCCTTCAGAGCAAATGCGCCAGTGATGTCACTGGCTGCATGTACAGTAAATATCTCCTAAACGGTGCATGTTTAGGAGATATTTACACTACCTATAGGTAAGCCTTATCATAGGCTTACCTATAGGTAAAGCGTAAAGAAGGAAGTTTACTTCCTCATTAAGAGCTTGTTTATACTATGTGTGTTGAGCTGCATTGATCAGCCTAGATCATGCATGTCTCTTCTGCAATAAAATTAATCTACCTGCCTGCTCACAGTCTTCTGCAGAACGTACACTGAGCTGCGCATGCGTAGCTTAGTTTAAATTCTGGCACAGTACCTGTGTGCTGGGAGGACTGCACTCCTGCACATGCGTGAGAGTGAGATCATCCCGCACCAGCTAATCAAGATGGCCAAAGACTGGAACCCAGAAAAAGACAGGGAGAATATGCCAGCACCCGTGAGCAACCTCACCGGCGTCTGACAGTTGAAGCAGACTTAAGGCGGTAGTATCCCGCTTTTTGACACTTTTACCTACAGGTAAGCCTATAATAAGGCTTACCTGTAGGTACAAATAATATCTCCTAAACCGGCATGGTTTAGGAGATATTTACAGTGCATGCAGCCGCTCGCGCGAGCGGCGCATGCGCTCTGAAGGTCCGGGGAGACCTTCAATTTATTTGCCGGGAGCTTGCCAGAAAATCGTCATCGCGGCTCCGGCCAATCATCGCACCGGAGCCGTCTCTTCCGGCCAGTCACCGCGCCGGAGCCGCCGAACCTGGAAGAGACGGCGAGGGATCATGGCAGCGCCCGCAGTGATGTCCGGGGGTCCGTGTCGGGGCTTCGTTCTAAGGTAAGTTACACATAATGGGCTAGTAAGCGATGCATACTAGCTCATTATGCCTTTGTATTGCAGGTTTTTTTTATTTTAGGGTTTACAACCGCTTTAAGTATGGAGAACTTTAGTTTTGCTTTAAGAAGTGCTCAGGCACAGGTTTAGTCTGTCACAGTATTTTATAGCAGCCAGGGGGGGGGAATTAATTAATCAGGCTGCAACCTTATGGTAAATCTGTCCTATAATCTGTCTTGCTGCTTCTGGTAAGCTTGCCCTTGCTGTGTGACATATTTGATAAATGTCCCCGATTATGTAGATAAACATTCATGAGGTGTACATCAAATTAAAGATCGGTGACAGAAATCATAAAAAATTGTGTTATCCACCTAGCACAACTCACAGTCCAAACAGTGAATCCCAACCTGGGACAAATCCGGGATCCCGGGTGAACCAAGACAAGGCCATTAACATGAAGATTGTGAGCGTTACAACCTCCTGGTAGCTGCAAGGAAATAAAATAACATTTATTGTCAGATCTTGAGAAAACAGATGTTCCCCATTAACAAAACAGCATCATGGTAAGGACCTGGAATTATAAAATTAGAGAACTATGGTCAAACTATAAAATAACACATGCTGTGTAGGCTGCCCACTTAGACTGGGCTCTCTATTTCTCTGGAACATTTTGTAAATACCTGTTGATCCTGTAGGCAGAACCATTGAATCGGCACTTACTAAAGCCCCGTACACACGTACCGATTGTCGGCCGTAAATATTCGGCTGACGACCGATCAGCCGATTGTAGGCTTGTTAGTATGATGCTTCCGACAGCCGACAGCGCATTTTCGGCCGAACAGAATCTGTCGTGCAGGCATTAAAATTTTTGTTGGCCAACACCAGAACGGCCGATTGTTCGCCAGTCAGTACAGAATTTGGCCGACAATCAGCAGATTTGCAAGACTGGGCATGCTCAGAGAAGAAAAAACACACGGAAAGTTAACCATCACATGACATCACTTCTGCAGTCGGCTGCTGTTGGCCGACAAAATTCGTGTGCAGTTTTCAACAGACACGACAGCCCTGGACAAAAGACGGCCGATCGTTCAGCCGACGATCGCTACGTGTGTATGGGGCTTAAGATAGGACAACATAACTCTTGCTTACACAGTACGATCACTGTCACCCTTGTTGCTGCTGTAGCTGCTTAGATGCTGGCATCATTATTATTCCCATTAATAAATAGCCATGCCTAGCTCTGCCCACAGCCCTTTAGATTGACAGCATATTGCTTTATCCACAGGAGTTCATGGATATGATGAAAAAGCCTCTCATTTCTCATTTTGCCTAGCAAGATGTGAGAGAAATCCAGCCTCCTCACTGGAGGATTTACATGGGCTTTTTAAATATTCACACTAAAATTATTTCATCTTCAGCATAATTCAGTATCAAAAAAGGTATCTGGTTATTTGTATCACTTGAGTTGCCATAAAAAAAATACCTTAAGGGACCCAGCTTTTCATATTCTTGTCTCAAAATCTTCCTCGAGTCATCTTCCGTAGAAGATTTCGATTTTCGACAGCACTGAATATCTTTTAGACTGGAAAAATAACATAGAGTAAACTTTTTGTATTGACTTTGTATAAACTCGAAAAACAGGGTTATTTTTTATTTTTTTAAGATTTAAATGTAAAAGTTCAGCTTGATGTACACTTTATCACTGTATGCTAACATTTAAAAAACATGGTTTTTCAATTATAATGCATGTACATGCATTATAATTGATGTGATGTGATTGTTACATACGCAGGCTCTGCTTACTACTCTACAGGGCTAAAATATGGCTGTTCTTTGGTTCCTTCTCAACTCTTATTTTTTGCGCTATGAACAAAAAAATAGCGACGATTCTGAGAAAAAAAAAAAAACTATTTTTCACATTCTGCTGTATAATATTCTCCAAAGAAAATTTAAAATCCTAATTTTTCATTCTTTTAGGCCAATTTGTATTCTGCTACATATTTTTGGGGAAAAAAAAAACCACAATAAGCGTATTTTAATTAGTTTCTGCAAAATGTATTGCGTCTACAAACTAGGGGAAAGATTTGTCATTTTATATATTTTTTTTTTTTACTAGTATTGGCGGAGATCTGCGATTTTTTTTTGCGGGACTGCGGCGGACAGATCGGACCCCTGACTAACATTTTTTACACTTTTGGGGGTACCAGTGACATTACTACAGTAATCAGTGCTAAAAAATGCCTTGTTACTGTAATAATGACATTGGCAGGGAAGGGGTTAACCTAGGGGTGATCAAGGGGTTAAGTGTGAGCCTAGGGGAGTGTTTTCTAAAGCCTCGTACACACGCAACGTTTGTTGGCCGTGAATTTTCGGCAAACGTCCGATCGGCCGATTGTCGGCTTGTTAGTATGATGCTTCCGACAACCGACTGCGACTTTTCGGCCGAACAAAATCTGGTGTGCAGGCTATAAAATTTTTGTTGGCCGTCAACAGAACGGCCGATTGTTCTTCAGTCAGTACAGATTTCGGCAGACAAAAATGTGATGATCAAGACTGGGCATGCTCAGAGAAGAAAAAACACACGAAAAGTAAACCAGAGCATAACATCACTTCTGAAGTTGGTTTTTGTTGGCCGATAAAATTCGTGTGCAGTCTAGAGCACATTTCAACCAACACAACAACACTGGACAAAAGACGGCCGATCGGTCGGCCAACAATCGTTGCGTGTGTACGAGGCATTACTCTATGGGCGATGGGCTTGTGAAATGATCATAGAGACCTGTGATTCTATATAGAAGGATCACAGGCGCTCTGTGATCATTTCAGAGAGTACAACAACCGACCGTCCTCTCTCAGTGGGGAGCGATCACAGGTCCCGCCGGCCCCATGCATCGGCATCCCCGCTGCCAAGTAGGTCTAAGTCAGTTCGCGCAGGAGAGGCAGCCTGCGGCGGGCGGTCTTAAAGGTGTTAAGGCAGTTGTAAGTGATCACCTTGTAAAACAACCGATCCAGTCTATAATAGAAATAGAAGGAAAACCATCTGTGTATAGATCTAAAAAAGTTAAAAAAAGGTATTTATAATGTTTTTTGATAAGTGATCACATTCCCTATTCTCAAATGCATAGGAGCGGGGGGGGGGGGGGGGGGGCGGAGAAACAGCAGCACACTGATCTTCAATTTGAATAGCTGGGGGGGTGACTGGCAGGAACACCAGGGATTTCACCCAAATTAAGTAATACAAAGAGAACAGGATGCTTTTTCATACAAGTACATGGTACGGCAGGCATATATCAGGAATATAAAATGTTGGGTTTACATATTCCTTAAAGTCATCAGGGTGGAATGTACCCACAATAAATGAGGCTCACGTTGTTTAAACAGAATGAAAGGGCACTTGTCATGCAAGCAATATATGGGTTGCCATTTCCGACATCCTCCTGAATATGCTGGTTGCTTGACTGTCACTGGCTCTGAGTCACTGACCAGTAAAAAAGTAGCCAGCACTCAAAACTTGTTCTAGGCCATTCAAAGCCGAAGGATCCGCATGACAGTCAAGCAAACGAGCATTCACAGAGTCTCTATACTTTCCACATGAGAGGTTTCCAAAGAGTCAGAGGTCCTGCACATTGGTCATCCTATGGTACTAATGGGCCAGTTGCTCCAGATGAAAGTCCCATCCAGCACGATTAATACATGACATATTTAGTCTAACATTATGAGGTATGAATAAAGCAGTGCCAAAACCCACTCCTTTTTGCAAATTATTAGACACTACCACAGTAGATTGTTTAAGTGGGGGCAGCAGCTATATATTATTAGCATCCATAGCGAGGAAACACACAAAAAAAAAACACATCATCCAGCACCTCGTCCTCTTTGTCCTCCCAAGTCCTGATCACCTCCTACAAGTAGCAGGAGAAGAGGACAGGAAAAATGACAAAGTTCAATAAGCCAATTTTCCCCTTACCTGAAACCCAGGAATAACCAAGCGATCCACATCCAGGTAAATATCAGGATGATGAATGCAATAGGAAATGAGAAGGCGATCCAGGAACCGAAATTCACAAACTGACAGCCAGGGTAACGACTGCATGAAGATGGAAAGGACAGAAGAAATTAATACATACACGTTCATATCATATTAGAGCTGGTATTTCATTGTACATCTCATTACACCCCCTACAATAATGAAATAGAGAAGAACCCAACCAAAATAAGGAGAGGAGGGCTTGATTTTTAAGGGTAAGTGCATTTTGAAAGGAAAACCACTGAAGGGTGGTTACTTCTCATTTGAATGGGTCGCATTCAGCCGAATGCTACAGAGGATTTCATTCCTGCTGCTACCACCAAGCATGGCATCACAACATGTGAACGCCCCTAGCCGCTGCGTTTGCATCTTAAAGTGGTTGTAAAACCTTACATATACCCAGTGAAGGTGACTGCCCTACACAAAGATGAAACAAATCCTCCTACATAAGATGCATCTGTTTATTTGTAGTCTTTTCTTCTCTACATTTGTTCAAAATCCAGAATTTATGAAGCTTGTCTGAGCTGTCCAAAAAAAAAAAAAAAAGTTGAGTAGAACTGCAGTTACAGCAGCTAAATGGAGGGACACCCCCCCCCCCCCAACAGAAACAGAGGCTGTCAATCAGCTGGAGATCCCTACCCTATCACCTATTTTCTCTTGGTGTCAGGAAAACTTGTCAGAAGTGACTCATGCTGATAGCAGAGGACCTAAGCAGCAGACAGAAATGACACTCAGCCCTCATTCACATTAAATGTGGCCTTGAAATCATGTGACTATATCTGAAATCGCATTTAAGGCCCCATTTCAGTGCGACTTCAGGTGTGACTTTGAAGACATCTGTGCGGCTTCATGCACAGATATCTATGCAAGTTGCACTCAAAATCGCCAAAGTAGTGCAGGAACTACTTTTTCAAATCAATGCAGCACTGCAAAGTCGGCGTCGCACCAATTTGAACATTGTCATTGCCAACAATAGGGCGTGACTTGTCATGCGATTTGATCTGTCAAATCGCATGACAAGTCGCTCCAATGTGAACAAGGGCCTAGAGAGAAATTAACTAAAACTGGAGCGTGCAAAATCTGGTGCAGTTGTGCAAAGAAACCACTCAACTTCCAGGTTTTGTTGTGAAAGCTTAATTCAACAAGTTGAAGTTAGAAGCTGATTGGCTATCGTGCACAGCTGCACAAGATTCTGAGGGCTCTAGTTTGAGTAAATCTCCCCCTTAGTGCTCTTAATTGAGACAGGTACATACTATAGAGAAGGATATGTTCGTGTTTCAATTCTGTTACATGTCTGAGGTTTACAAACACTTTAAGGGGGAACGGCGGGGGAGTGGTAAATATATGGCTCAACTATGTGTGTTTTACTGCCCCCAGCTACCCATTTAAACAAGCCCTAACTGAACACACTTCCATCACACTTTGTTCAGACAGTAATTAAGCATTCAAATCTAACAATTTATGCTGATCACATTTAAACATTACGCTGACCAAGAAGTACTACAGTTGCATAAGGCATATGGCCACCAAAATCTGGCCATGATGTGCTGCTCTAGCCATTATTGAGGCCCATTACTGTTGTGATATGTTCAGGCTTGACTATTCAATTTATTTTACAGTATGTGCAGTATTTAGCTCCGTTTTATTTTTATAGTATTGTTGATGCAATGTATTAATACATATAAGTTAGTTATTTTTTGACTAATGCCCATTAGCCTTAACCACTTGCCGACCAGTCACTGGGACTGTACTGCGGCAAAGTGGCTTGATTCCGCCCAGCGACGTAGACCTACGTCGCTGGACTCCTCCCCTTGTGGGCAGTGCTCGCGCGCCGCCGGAGGCTCGATCCCGCTGTTTTCAGTCACAGCGGGAGTCGGGCCAGGGGAGGAGCAGCGGCGATCGCCGCTGCTCCTCCCCAATCGTCGTGGAATCTAGTTTGGAGATCCGCCCGCTTGTGTAAACAAAGCGGGCGGATCTCCTAAGTGACAAACAGTGACAGATTGCAGGGTTCAGCATAGCTGAACATGCGATCTGTCCCTGTGTCACTCAGTCACCTCCCCCCACACATGTTAGTAAGCACCAGGCATACATTAACCCCTCCCTCTCCAATAAAATTAACCCCTTCCCTGCAAGTGTCATTTTTACAGTAACAGTGCATATGTATAGCACTGATTACTGTAGAAATGTCACTGGTACCCCCAAAAGTGTCAAAAATGTCAGTCAAGGGTCCGATCTGTCCGCCGCAATGTCGCAGTCCCGCAAAAAAAAAAAAAATCGCAGATCGCCGCCATTACTCTTTAAAAAAAAAAACCACCAAAAATGACAGAAATCTTTCCCTTAGTTAGTAAACGCAATAACTTTTGCGCAAACCAATCAAAATACGCTTATTGTGATTTTTTTTACCAAACATAGGTAGCAGAAAACAAATTGGCCAAAAATTTAAAAAAATTTAGATTTTTACATTTTTTTGGGGCCGGAATTTCATATAAAAAAATGTGAAAAATATTGTTATTTTTTCAAAATTTACGCTCTTTTTTTGTTTATAGCGCAAAAAGTAAAAATCGCACAGGTGATCAAATACCACCAAAAGAAAGCTCTGTTTGTGGGAAAAAAAAGGACATAAATTTAGTTTGGGTACGGCATCGCAATTGTCAGTTAAATTCGCACAGTGCCGAATCGCAAAAAGTGGCCCAGACCTAAGACAGCAAAATCCTCCGGTGGTAAAGTGGCTAGAGGACAAAAGACCCAATAAGAACAGATCAGTTTCTTCTTTTCATTATACAAGACCAATCTGGTTAGCATCCTTTGTCAGACCGGGTAATACAGGAGACCTAGGTTTGATTTACTAAAGGGAAAAAGACAGTGCAATTTGCAAAGTGCAGTTGCTCCAGAGCTTAGTAAATGAGCAGAAACTCTGTTGACTTCCATCATCCAATCATTTTCAAGCAAAAATGCTGTTTTTTTTTTTCTTCCTTTCACATGATTGGGTAGCCTTTGCAAAGTGAAGCCTAACCTCATGTACTAAGCTCAGGAGAATCTGCACTTTGCAAAGTACACAGTCTATTTGCCTTTAGTAAATGAACCCCCTAGTGCAGCCTTCAGCAAACTTTTCAACACAGAGGAACCCTTGAAATAAATTTCTGGTCTTGGGGAACCCCTGCTAAAAATTAAAAATCTACAACTCATGACACATTAGTGTGACAGTCAGTGGGAAGAATGCTCCTTACTCTTGTCATCATTGGGAAGAATTACCCCCTTACAGAGAGCTAAAAGGAACAATGGTGTCATTGGAAACCTAGCTGAGAGGCAGAAATTTCTCATTTTTCAAGGAACCCCCAGCAACCTCAGGAGGAACCCTGGTTGAGAAACCCTGCTCTAATGTGTTCTATGAAGCAAAAGACCATGGAACGCACAGCTGCTGGTCATGTGACCCAATTACTTACGTTTCAAACTGTTCAATAAATATGAGATTGGTGGAAGTTCCTGTGAGCGTGGCCATCCCACCAATGGTTGACGAATATGCGATGCCCAGAGAGAAGGCTTTGCACATCATGTGATCGCGCTTAGTTCGGTAGAAGCGACCAGATTTAGACTGTGGAGACAAACAAAGAAAGCAAGCAATGAAAGATACATGAATATTGTACTCGGCACAAACATTTCAGTTTGATAAGATTTCCTATTTTACCATCTGATAATTTTCCCAACAAAATAACCAACTCAAATAACTTTTGCATAGGTGAAGAATCTTTCAGCATGAAATAGACCTTGAAATTATTTGAATACAAATATATATTTAGTGCATTTTCTCTCTTTTTAAATGCCACTAATCTTTTCTTGCCCTCACCCTTTCGTGTCCAGAAGTAACTGAAGCCTAGATGCCAAAGGCCAAGTTTAGCAGCACCAGCCTACGTTGGTAAACTTGAAAACTCTAAGAAATCTGCATACATTCCTGCATAGATTCACATTCTTTTCAAATTCCCACATATTAATTTTCCACTGGAAGTAAACAGAAATACTTGCTGGTATGGTGAAGCATGTGACTTGTTCCCCTTTCTATAGTAAGACAGCTATGATGTTGGTGATTGTGATTGGCCCTATGCTGTCATTGAGACAGACAACAGCTTTGTGCAAACTCTGGTTGGGCCAGACTGAGAGCTTACACAGAGCTTCCTTTCTCCCTCCTAGTGACAGGGCAGCAAAGGTAAGATTTAAATTATGTGGGGTGTCTGACTTTAGGACCTATGTCATTGGGCTTTTAGACAGGTTTTTCATTTCCATACAAGTCTATGGGAATGCATCTGAACTAGAAGCAAGTCACAAGCAGGTCAGAAGGAGGTCAACTGCAACTGTCAATGAATTCTGAAAAGTCTCAAACTGATGTAATTGACTCAAGCCCAATGGCCAACAACTCGGGCTCTAAAAGCAAGGGCCTTTGCACACTAACAGTCCGACTGGGTCCGCCTGAAAAACGGTGGGTGTAAACAGACCTGTGTCAGTTTACTCCAGCTTACATCCAATCTGATCCGCTAACAACAGACAGATGGGAAATTGTTCCCCTCCATCTGGCCAGATTGGATCAGATGACAGTCGGGTGTAAAAGAACAGGTGATCCATTTACATCCGACCGCCCATAGAGGAGAATGGGTTGTGTCCAAACTGTGTAAGCAGAGCGGACACAGATCAGTCATCCGCCTGCTCAGCGGGGATCAGTGGACAGATCAACAGCTGAGAAAGCGGACTCCTGGCAGAGATCGCCCCATGTGGAGGGCCTAATCCTTTTGCTTTACACAGGGAAAAGCATATGTCCACTATAGAAATGCAGGGATGAAGACAGGCTCTATGCAGGAAGAAGCATGATCTGCCCCAAGACCCTGAAGAGGACCCTGCCCCATCAGACAAAAAAATGGAAACTATTTTTGGTAAAATAATTGTATATATTTCTGCAGAAACCAACAGTCTTCATTCTAGCTTGGGAAACATCTACTGGTTCCACTTTAGGAAAGCAAAGATATAAATACTAAAAGTTGCATAAAAAGCTACTTTAGAGTTCCACTAGTGCATAACATGAGAAGAGCTCTAGAGCAGGGGGTCTCCAAATTTCCTAACCAAAGGGCCAGTTTACTGTCCTTCAAACTTTAAAGGGGGGGGGGTAGAATGTGGGAGCAGAAAATGCCTCAGCATCAGTGGGCATAAAAAATGCCCCATCATAGGTTTTAATGGGAGGAAGAAGGCCCCATTGTTGGTATCAATGGGAGAAATAGTGCCATCAATGATGTCAGTTGGAGGAATGGTGTCCCATCATTGGCATAAGTTGGTGGAATAGTGCTCCAAGGGCCAGATAAAGACAAGGAAAGGGCCAAATTCGGCCCCTGGGTCACAGTTAGGAGACCACTGGTTTAGAATGTATTTGGCTGCAGTTATATCTGCATTTCACTGCAATTAGAGAATAAATGTAGAGAGGAGGTTTCAGCTGCATAGAGTCTGCTCTTCAGTCAGCCAGGAGTGATAACATTTGCAATAAGAGAAAAGCCCAACATTTTAAGACATGATGATGTCATAGAAATTACGCATCTTTATGTAGTATGGACTGTGGCTAGTTACCTGGTTTGAGGATCGTCTGCTTTCAAAAGCTGGTTCTTCCTGGAAAAGAAAACCAAAATACATTTAAAAAGATAAATTAACTCCTACAATTAACTTATTTGTGCCCTTTAATTTCTGTGAACAATACCACTGAAAGCATTTTGTTTTTCCTTTTTGATAATTGCAAAAAAAAAAAAAAAAAAAAAAACTTAACCCCACCAGAAATTCAGTCAGCTGCTAATTCTCTGTGTACTCTGCCTCTGTTATCACTTAGCATTATTCCAAATTATATCTGTGATCTACAGAACACCTCTATACTCTGTGTTTTGGAGAAGATAAGGGAAGGTGTTCTGTAACTCTGTAATAGGGTGGCAGAATTGCCCCCTCATGGACTCCGTAAGGCAAATAAACCTTGTTACCCTAGGACAGAAAATGTGTTACTGGCAGGATCATAAGGTGAAAAATGGGAATTTGACTTAACATAAAATACATTTCTCTGATGTTCATTGAAGGACACAGCCCCTGATTCTTCTTAACCATTGGTTACACTGCCCCCTACATAAGTAGGACACTAGGCAGGAAAAAAGCTTGACTATGCCTATGGGCAGTCCCAGGGGGTATACACCCACTCTCAGCTATAGGTACTCAGTTTTGTTACAAGCAGTGTCAGAAGAAAGCCAACTCCACAGAGGGGTGGGTGCTGTGTCCGTCAATGAACATAAGAGAAATTGATTTTACGATAAATCAAAAATCCCATTTTCTTTCATTGACAGACACAGCTCCTGATTTTAAATTGTTAAATATGACCCATCTGGAAATGGTTGCAGAAGAAGCGGACAACCCTTTGTGGGGTCCGTTCGTGAGCACAAATAGAGAGTCTGACTTCCTAAAAGACTCAGTAGGTGCCAGGTACACCCTAATTGCCTGGACCACATCCAAGGCAATTTCCTTCGGATGTTTTGCCTGGGACACGGGGAAGGCAACACAATGTCTTCATTCAAATGACAGTCAGGAACCCCCTTAGGAAAGAAAGACGGACAGGGGCGAAGCACCACCTTATCCTTGAGAATCACCAGTAAGGTGAATGACAGGATAACGCCGCCAGTTCCGACACCGTGCGCGCAGAGGTGATAGCCACAAAAAAAGGCCACCTTCTGGGGCAGCACAAGCAGGGAAACCTCCCGAATATTTTCAAAGGGAGGCTTCTTTAGAGCTGAAAGCACCAGATTTAGATCCCAGGTCGGCAATGGAGCCCACACTGAAGGAACCAAATGTCGGACACCCTGAAGAAAGGTATGCACCAGGGAGTGTGAGGCCAAAGGTCGTTGGAAAAAGACCGCCAAAGTGGCAAATACCTGGCCCTTCATGGTACTCAAGGCCAATTTCTGTAAAACCCCCCTATGAGGGAAGGTTACGATACGATTCACCGAGAAGGAGCTAGGATGAACCCTAAGAGACTCGCACTAGGCAATGTACGTCTTACACGTACAATGGTAGATATTCCTAGAAGTAGATTTCCTAGCTGTCAACAGCATAGGAATCACGGACTCACTGACAAACCTCCATCTTTCAGCATCTTGCATTCAACAACCAAGCCGTCAAAGCCAGCAACTGTAAAGCAGGATAGAAGATCAGTCCTTGGGACAGCAGATCCTCCCTGAGAGGAAGTCCCCAAGGAACATCGTCGACCAGCCATAACCGATCGGCGTACCAAGGCTGGCGAGGTCAGTCTGGACTGATTCCCTTCTGCTTTGATCCTGCACAGGAGTCATGGCAGAAATTTGAGAGGGCTTAAACAAATTGATCAGCCCACCTTAGAATGCCGGCTACTTACAGAGCCGCCAGGACACTACTTGTCCCCCCCTTGGCGATTGACATAGACCACGGCCGTGGCATTGTCCAAATTAATTCGTACCAGACACCCCTGAAGACGAATTGTCCAATGAGCCAGACAAAGGCTGATCGCTCGGATTTCCAGAACATTAAATGGCAGACCCCCTGAGCACATCTGTGCTGAGGAAGCCTCCCCACCTGGACAGGCTGGCATCCGTGGTGACAACCGTCCAGTACAAGGGGGAGAATGATTTTTCCCTGTCAAATTGCCAGAGAATGAAGCCACCTCTAGAGACTGTGGATCCTTGTCCCATTTCACCAGAATCTCTTTAGCAGAGATCTTGTGTGGAACTGTGCAAACAGACTGTCTTAAGAGTGGACACCATCAGGCCCAGCACCAGCATGCAAGCACGGAGGGATGACCATCTACTGAACAACAGAAGCTGAATTGCCTTCTGCAATGTCTGGAGTTTTTCCAGAGGAAGAAACATGCTGGCTGAGGTCGAGTCCAGAGTCAGACCCAGAAAGTCCAGTTTTGGTGGACAGAACCAAAGCAGACTCCTGAAGATTAAGAATCCAACCGAACTCCCTCAGAGTTTGCAGAGCAATCTCCAGTTGTCCATCAGAGCAGTCGGAGACTCCGCTCGCAGAAGGAGAATCGTCCAGGTACCCCAGTACCGCGATCTCCCGCTGACTCACTCAAACAGTGCCAGCAAAGGGGCCAACACTTGTGTGAAGACCCAAGGAGCAGAGGTGAGACCAAAAGCCAATGCCATAAACCGATAATGCTCCTCACCCTCGGCAAAACGGAGGAAGCGTTGGTGACCGACACATATTAGAATGTGCAGGTAGGCGTCCTTGATGTTGATAGAAACGAGAAGAAATCCCCCTGACGTAGGGACACCACTACCGTCTGAATGGACTTCTGTACTCGCACAAGCAGTTTAGCGCCTTGAGGTCCAGAATTGGACGTACCTTGCCTTCCTTCCTGGGAACTGTAAAGAGGTTTTAGTAAAAACCCCTGAAAACCTTCCGAAATCGGAACTGCCCTTGAAGGAACAGGTCTTGCACTACCCCAAAGAGACCCGTAAGTGATCTGGGGATAAGTGCAGGTTGGAAGGGAAGAACCTTTCCGAAGGAAAAGACCGAACTCGATCTCGTATCCTGACTGAATAAATTTGTGGACCTACGTGTCCTATACCAGGGAAGTCCATGGATCCGGAAAAACCAGTGAAGACGTCCCCACACCCCAGATACAGGTGAGGGCGCCCCTTCATGCAGGGGCAGCCTTGACCACAGGTCTGGAAGAGCCCGCTTGTGGCTTGCCAGACCAAGCCCTCTTGGAACCTCCATTGTAGTCCCTGAGTTTTGATCCCTTTAGGGACGAAAAAACCTCTATGAGCCGAGGCGCGACAGGGCGCCTTGCTATTAGTAGCCTCCAAACAATCAATCCCCTACAAGGGGGAGAACAGATAAGGCCTTCTTAGAAGTCTGGTCCGCAGACTAATATTTCAGCCAGATAATATGCCAAAGGACCACTGCTGATACAGACAGACTAAAAAATCAAAGGAGCCGCATCCAAAAGTGGCATCACAGATAAACTGTAGCCCCTGGACCAACTGATCCGCCAGCTCCGCAAGACAGGGGGAGTTGTTTCCCCTCCAGTTCCCAGAGTTTAACTCACTCGGTCAGAGCTTGTGACACCAGAGCAATAGTAAATACCGGGCTAAGTGCCGAATCAGCCACAACGAACATATGGCGGGCCAGAGCTTCCGCCCTCCTATCAGCTGGATATTTAAAAGCTGGGGACTCCTCAACCGGAATGAAGGTAGCTTTATTTAACCTGGAAACCGACGTGTTTACTACAGGACCGTCCACCTCTAGCGCAGTTAACCCTCATAAGGACACGCAAGCAAAAATCGCTTAGGAACCACTGCGTTTTGGACAACCCCACTGTTTTGTGACAATGTTGTGAAAGCAAGCGGAAAAAGGAATGCCCTCGCCGCTTTGGAGGGCCAGTGGGTGCAAAAAGGGACCGACACCTTCGACACAGCATCAGCCGCAACCTTCATTTTTATAGTGTCATGCACTGACAAAAACAGTGCATCCACCAGCACCTTTTCATGCGCAGCTAGAGGAGCAGAGGAATCAACCTCACCATCTGAGCACTCAGGGTGCAAGGACGCAGACCCAGTAGGTTCGCTATATACTAAGCTTACCCGGAAAACATAAAAATCAAGGGAGGTAGCCAACTGCGATCCCGCAAAGGGGACGCTGACCAAGAGCCCACGAATTGACCACATACTGGACCCCGCAAAAAAAACAAGGGGGTCTCCCTCTGAGCACTTCATAGAGAGTATGATAGGAAATAGCCCTGTTAAAAGGGGGCCGCCCGCCGTGACGTGGACACACAGGCAGGGTACCCTGATGGTCTCACAGCGCTAAAAGGGGCAGGTGCCCCACACAATAATGGTGGCAAGGCTGTCATTAAAAAATAAAGTGCCCCCACAGCGCCACCCCTTCCAAGGCAAGCCACATCCTAAATTTTTGTGGAGGCCCAGCCTCAAGTGCACAGATCCCAGCCTGGCAGATGCCCAAAGAGAGAGTGGGGGCTTCAGCTAAAATGCAACAAGGGCGCCCGACTGGGCCGCATAGCCTAGTAGGCCGCATGTCGCGCCCTACATTTTTGTGGGCGCCCAGCCGCTTGAACGCAAGCCGCAGCGGAACAGACTACCCTGGGGCAGCAGAGAGGAGGGTGGATGCCCAAATGGTAGGCAGTGGCTTTAGCCACCTTCACAGGGGCCGCCTCACGTAGTTTCCATTTAGTAGGCCGCGTGAGGCAAGTATCTGCGGATGCTAAACTTTCTGCTCCCCCCCAGCCCAACAACTGCCGCAGGGAGCCCAGAGGACATCCCTACCCCAGTCACCAACCCCCAGGGTGGCAGGGAACCCTGCTCAACCCCCCCCCCCCCGTTGCACATCAGGGAAAACCCGGTCAGCAGAAACTCTAACCAACCCCCCCCTTAAGAGCATGTGGCAACAGACAGCTCATAATCTCACCCAGGGAGGGGGGGGCAGAGTGACCACCAAAGTGTTAGAGGCGCTCGGGGGAAAGAGGGGAACCCGGGTGTCCCACCGTCCCAGGGAGGGGCCCACGTCCACCCCAAAACCCTCCAGGAGTAGCGGGGGGACAGCTACTTACCATACCAGGAACAGGGTGGGCACCGCTCCGGACAGACCACTGCTCCATCGTAATGTGGGTGCTGTCGGCCAGGAGAAACGTTGCGACTCAGGCCGAGGCCAGGTCGTATGTGTCCTCGTGAGATGTTTAATTCGCAGGCCAGTCCCTGTCCAGTGGGACTATGTCTCGGCCGACCTAGTGGGGAGCTGCGGTCTGCATGCACTCACTGGCCAGACTGGGGGGACCCTTTGGATCTAGATTATCCATTCCGTAGCCCAGTCCGGCAATTGATTGCAGATTCTCACAGGAACAAAATAACAAATATTATAGGATAAAATTTAATTTGAAAAGAAAAAAAAAAAAAAAAAAATCGCTAGGACCAAAGATCCCAGCAAGGAAGTAGGTGCTTACTCCCGACAAGGCAGAAAAAAACTATAGTGCCTATAGCTGAGAGTGGGTGTATGCCCCCTGGGACTTCCCATAGGCATAGTCAAGCTTTTTCCTGCCTAGTGTCCTACTCCTGTAGGGGGCAGAGTAGCCAATCTTTAAGAAGAATCAGGAGCTGTATCCATCAATGAACGAAAGAGCAATAAATGTTTAAAAAGCGTGAAAAAAACATGAATGCAGCCCCCAAATCTAAGGACTTGAGAGGCAGGAGCGGTAATGTCACAATTTCCACCTTGTCCAATCAAAGAACACTTTACACTCAAATGCAAAATGTTCCCCTGAATAGCGCAAGGCGACTTCTGTGTTCGCTTAGCAGCATGTCACCAGAGCAGAGCCAGAGAACACTTTGCATTTTTTCAGTGAATGCAAAGCATTCTCTGATTGGACAAGGTGAACATTGTGATGTCACCTGCCTCACTGCATCATCCAATCAGAGAATGCTTTGCATGCATTGAGAATATGTAAAGTGTTCTCTAAATGGCACCCATGCCGAGCGGGCGACCTCCTGTGTTCACAGGACCTGGAAGCAAGGGGAGATCACTTTATTAGCGGAGCCTACCGTAGGGATTTCCAGCTTCCACTGGGATCAGCCAGATATTGAATATACATACTAACATTGGTCCAAGCTGTACCAACGTAAGCAAGTAAAAAATATTCATACCGGGAATTCATCTTTAAAGGTACAATTGCTTTAAATTCCAGCATGACAGTAATGTATTCATGAGTTCTAGCAGTCCCCATACATACAAAGACCAAACCAGTTGGTGAGTTACCATTACATTGCTTTTTAGAATTGATTAAATTGCTTAATCAATCCAGGAAGCAGCACATAACCATCCAAACCGCATAGAAGATAATTTTATTATAAAATGCACAAATCAATCGATTCTAATCTGTTAAATATTAACTGAAAAAGGATCAGGCATGTTTGTTGATCCAAATCCTACCAAATTGATTTGTTATGAATTGTTGGATGTAAGTCATGGGTCCCCCTAAAGAAACTATGATAACCTGATGCCAGATAAATCATAGATAGAGGCGTAGGCTGGCAATAATAGACACAATTATGACAGTGCTCCTAAATCCCCTTTTCTCCCTCCTGGAGAAGAAGCCACAACATCGAACTTCATTATCTTAGTCTCCCTATTATCTACTGAAGGAACAAAAAAATAGAAATCGCTTCCGACAAGAAGAAAAAAAAATGACACGTAGAGGATGGTGTGCGCCAACAAACCTCATTTTCTTCAGTGCTTGCGGTTCCATTATCCAAAATATTATTGCTGAAAGAAAACCAGAAATGACATTTAGATGTCAGACATTCAGTCAAATATTTTTACAGCATCTACTTCCCAGCACTGCAAAATGATTATCCTGGTATGAAAGACAACACTCGCTCTGGTAGCAGACAATGCTCGCTCTGGTAGCAGACAACGCTCGCTCTGGTAGCAGACAACGCTCGCTCTGGTAGCAGACAACGCTCGCTCTGGTAGCAGACAACGCTCGCTCTGGCAGCAGACAACGCTCGCTCTGGCAGCAGACAACGCTCGCTCTGGTAGCAGACAACGCTCGCTCTGGTAGCAGACAACGCTCGCTCTGGCAGCAGACAACGCTCGCTCTGGTAGCAGACAATGCTCGCTCTGGTAGCAGACAACGCTTGCTCTGGTAGCAGACAACGCTTGCTCTGGTAGCAGACAATGCTCGCTCTGGCAGCAGACAACGCTCGCTCTGGTAGCAGACAATGCTCGCTCTGGTAGCAGACAACGCTTGCTCTGGTAGCAGACAACGCTTGCTCTGGTAGCAGACAACGCTTGCTCTGGTAGCAGACAATGCTCGCTCTGGTAGCAGACAACGCTTGCTCTGGTAGCAGACAACACTCGCTCTGGTAGCAGACAACGCTTGCTCTGGTAGCAGACAACGCTTGCTCTGGTAGCAGACAATGCTTGCTCTGGTAGCAGACAATGCTTGCTCTGGTAGCAGACAGCGCTCGCTCTGGTAGCAGACAACGCTCGCTCTGGTAGCAGACTGATGCTGCAACTGTACCCCGCCAGCTCTAAGGCTGAGAACTGAGCGTTCAAACACTGCTGAATGCTCGGTTCTCAGAGCTCCCTGAGCAGAGAGCTGGTGACTGTCAGTAACAGCTCTATGCTCTGCCCCTCCAGTGCTCACTGGAGTGCTGGGCTGTGGAGGGGGCAGGAGCGGCCGGCTCAGGCTCTCAGCAGCCTGCTGAGAGGCTGAGCCGGTGCTGGTCCAGGCATGTGGGTGGATCCCGACCATAAGGTCGTGATCTTTCCTGAGCCTGGACCGGCTCTGTGACATTAGCCAACAGCAGGTTTCAGCCCACTGTCTGCTGAAAACGGGTCACAGGAGTGCAGAACGAACTGCCATCCTGTGATCCACAGAGGAAGTACAGCCAAATGAGCTTTGGATGTACTTCTTCATTAAGCCAGCCATAGACAAATCAAAATTCAGCCTTTTCAGGAGGAACAGGACGAATTTTGATCTGTCTATGGGCAAGCTGGTTGTACTCAAGTCGATCCATCGATCAACTTCAGTACAACTAGCATGTCGTTTTTGGGGTTTTTTTTCCCCCCCAAGTAATGCAGGTGGCTATAGCTGCCAGCAGTGATCACTGTATTCTGTGGAGAAGGCTCCCTGCGCTCCCTGCCACCAGAACACGATAATGCTGTGGGAGGGATTCCCCTATCAACACCGACTGTGATGATGGAGGAATCAAGCAATTTTGTGTCATTCACCTTAAGGTTGAAGGAAAAAAAAATTGCATAATGTATGGTCTGCCTTATTCTGGCATGCACGCGGATACCAAATATGTGTTGTGCAATCTGAAATTATATACACATGTACTTCCTATATATATCAAACACACACACACACACAAACAAACACTCACAAACTCGATGATTTATTTTAACAAAAAAATATTAAAAAATTCATGTTTTCCTCTAGAATGCCATTAAATACAAATTGTAATATTTACCTTTCAAGATCAATTTTTGTAGTATCTGTTAAAGAAATTAAAACAGGAAAGTTGACATATTTTGTTTAGGTGGGTCATAATAGCAATACAACCTGCCAAAGATATTAACCAAACTAAAGCTGTCCATACACCATTAGAAACTTGGCCAGTTCAGCAGGGGCCAGACAAATTTCGATCAGTTTTTGACCATCCCTGCTTGACAAAAGTTGATCGTTTGATCCAATTCTGTCAAAGGGACATGCTGGAAAACTTCTGTAAGTCCACAGCTGCTGATCAGTGTATTCTAATGGTGGAAGATCCCACAGGGGGATGATGGGGGCATGTTCTTCACTTGTGTGGAAGGTAAGAAATCCCCCAATGCCCCCATCAACTCAGTCAGTGTTGATGGGGGAATGCCTCTCGCAGCACTATTGTGCTCTGCCAGCGGGAGGGCGCAGGGATCGTTGAGCCACACAATGACTACTGCTAGTGGCTATAGCTACAGGCATTAACTGTATGTAAAATATCCGATAGGCTGGTTATGCCTAAGATGATTCATGGATTGACTTGGGTACAATCAGCCTGCCCACACATGGATCGAATCTCGGCTGGTCCCTGCTAAATCAGCTGGAAAAAAAAACAGCACAAGGGAAATTACTTACAATCAGTGCAATGGGTACCTTGTGCTGCTGGCTAGTGTTTCTGTTGAAATCTTCCATTCACTGATCCCCCCTTAACCCTCACTGCTGTAACCATTCAGTGCGTGTGTGTGGGGCTTAATGCAGCCGAGGAACCACTCATATACACTTATACACTGCCCCTTCCATATTCACAGAAGCTGTAAAATAACTTCCAGCAATGGAAGGTGCTTTAGGAACGGAGGACTGGGGGGGTGAATGAAAGGTTCACCTGCCCTCCATATAGATTGCTTTTCATCCATGAAAGCTATAGTACAGCTTCTATAAATGGAGGGGGGTGGAAAGGGCAAGCATAGTCAGCAGTTCTGATAAATGCATGTGACATGTTCTTCGGTTATACCTGCAGGGGTAGGGAGGGCATCAGAGGATACAAGATTTCAACTAAAGCCCCAGCCAGCATTACAAGGGGCACATCACATTGATTTTAACAAGTTTACCTTGTGCTGATGTTTTTTTTTTTTACTACACTTTAGCAGGCCATACACGGTCCTAATCTTGGCCAGTTAAGCAGGAACCAGTCAAGAGTCGAACCGTGTAAGGGCAGGCTGAATCTACCAAGTTGATTGATCGATCAACCTAGGTACAACCAGCATGCCAGGATTTACCTGCGATTATAACTAGTGGCTATAGCAAGGATTACTGTCTTTTTCTGGTGGAGACGGCTTTCCCCCCGCCAGAAGCAGACAATGGCCCATCAGGAGAGATTCCCGCATCAACACGGTCTGTGTTGATGGGGGAAATCAAGCAAATTTATTTCCTGCAACCTAGAAATTTGCTCCCTGTATGGCAGGCCTTGGGCTTCTAAAGCCATTTTTTTTTTATTCATTAGGGAGGGTTAAAAACACTGTCTGTTTTTTCTTGCCATTGTTTTATTGGGGAGATTTCTCTTCCCTTCCTGTATTGTAGACTCAACAGGAAGTTGGAGAATATATATTCAATGTGAGCGACAGCCCCTCTAAAGAAAGCCACAGATAATGCAATTTTCTTTTCTTTAACCACAGGTTGAAGCAAAGAAAAAATGCTCCAGGCCCTCCAGCTGCATTATTGTATTCTGACAGCAAGAGGTTTCCCCATTGCCAGAACACAATGATTACTGTCACCGGCTGTGATCACACGCAAAACAAACACGTCAGGCTGGTTAGATTGAAGTTGAACAATAGATCAACTTCAGTACAACCAGCCCGCCCATAGATGAATCGAAATTCAGCTGGTTCCTGCTGACCTGACTGGATTTTGATTGGTCTATGGCCGGCCTTAGATAGCTGTCCCAGGCACAAAGGTCCCCAATGGAAGATTTTTCCCCTACTCCTGGTGGAAACCGAAAATGTAAATTTACCACCACTTTAATTCCCTGTGACACTGATGATCAGGACATTTAGAGAAGGTGACTCTTCCTAATAGGGATACAAGCAGCAAAAAGATCCTGGCATTAGTTCTATCCCCTAACTATTCTATTCAAATCTAATAAAAGGTTTTGCCTTTAGTTACACTTGAACAATGACTGACTCAAAGCAATCCATTAGTTTAAACCAACTCTGTAAAACAATTGAAGAATAAAAAGTCACCCACTAAACACTGAATAGTTGAGTAAGACAGACCGTTTTTTCAATTAAAAACGTTTTCAGAATTTAGGTTAGGCCAACAATGATCTGTATGTAGCGAGGGGTTCAGGTCGTCTTTTAAACGGATTAAGAAGCACCAGCATTGCAAAACACCTATATAGTCAAATAATTTTCCTTCATCAGAGTTCTGATGAAGATAGACCATCCTCGAAACAGGTCAGCTAGGACACGCGGTAGTGGTATCAATGTGACACTCGACAGCTAGCGAGACTGCAAGGGAGGAGATTGTGGGGCTAATTTAATAAAACTGGAGAGTGCAAAATCTGATGCAGCTCTGCATGGAAAACCAATCATCTTACAGATTTTTTTGGCAAAGCTTAATTGAAAATGCTGAAGTTAGAAGCCAATTGGCTACCATGCACAGCTTCACCAGATTTGGCATTTTCCAGTTTTAGTAAATCGACCCCTGTGAATGGAATTACAAGTTACATTTGCTGCAATTTAATTCCATATGACAAGCCTGATATATGAAGTCCGTTTAACCACTTGCCGACTGCCGCATGACTATTTACGTCGGCAGTCAGCCCCTCACAGGAGTGACGTAGATCTACGTCGCTAGCCTGTGAGGGTCTAGGGAGCGAGCGCGCGTCCCTGGAGGCGTGCTCCCGCATGGTCACGGACCCCCCCTCGCGTGTGACCGGCGGACCCGATGTCCGCCGGCCACTTGACGATCGTCGCTGCAGAGGGAGAAAGGCAGGCGGCTGATGTAAACAAGCCGCCTGTCATTCTCCCCTGTGTAGAAACAGTGATCATACGGTTCTACTATGTAGGACCGTTGATCACTGTTCCTACACCTCAAGCCACAGCCAACCACAGTTAGAATCACGCCCCTAGGGACACACATAACCCCTCCCTCGCAAAAAAAGTTAACCCCTTCACTGCCAGTGTAATTTTACAGTAACAGTGCATATGTATAGCACTGATTACTGTAGAAATGTCACTGGTAACCCCAAAAGTGTCAAAAATGTCAGTCAAGGGTCCGATCTGTCTACCGCAATGTTGCAGTACCGCAAAAAAAAAAAAAATCGCAGATCGCCACCATTACGCGTTAAAAAAAAAACAACAAAAGTGACAAAAATCTTTCCCTTTGTTAGTAAACGCGATAACTTTTGCGCTTTTTGCGATTTTTTTTACCAATCATATGTAGCATAAAACAAATTGGCCGAAAATGTTAAAAAAATTAGATTTTTACATTTTTTTGGGGGAATTTCATATAAAAAATGTGAACAATATTGTTATTTTTGCAAAATTGACGCTATTTTTTTGTTTATAGTGCATGATCAAAAAATCGCACAGGTGATCAAATACCACCAAAAGAAAGCTCTGTTTGTGGGAAAAAAAGGACGTCAATTTCGTTTGGGTACAGCATCGCACGGCCGCGCAATTGTCCGTTAAAGTCAAGCAGTGCCGAATCGCAAAATAGGCCCTGGTCAGGAAGGGGGTAAAATCTTCCGGGGCTTAAGTGGTTAAACACCTTTCTTTCATTTGATTAAAATGCCTACTGCAGCATTTCACGATGCCTGTGTGCTTTTTTGTTTCGTCTTTTTTGTGTGACTGCTGCCCTGAGATTTCAGGCTCATTCACAACAGCAGCCAAATTATCCCACGGGTTCTGGTGTGTGCTGTGAAGAGAGGGGTGCCGATATTTCATAAACGAGGCATCGCACAGTTTAATTTCTTTTTTCAACATTATTGAAATGTCACAAAGTGACAGCTCATTCATCTTTGATTACCGCAGCGATGCGTCGCAACATCGCAACACGCTGTGTTAACAAATAAAGTACTGCATGTCCTACTTTTTTTTTTATAAAATTAGCACACACCACTGCAGTGAAAAGTTGTAAACTGATATCATAGAACTTAAAGTAGAACTAAAGGCAAAAGTTTGTCCCCAATTTGGTAGGTTAGGCTGGCCATACACTATACGAAAAATCGTTCAAACTCATTTTCGAATACCGAACACTGGGCCGCGAGAGCAAAAGATTTTGCCATCATATAATGACTGAGATTTGATCGAAAAATCGTTCAATGGATATAAATAAATCAGTTTTTTGTTAGTTTTGTCACAAATGCCTAGCGCAAACAGTTTGGGCGAGAAACACATTAACCTTTCAATTTATTGTTCGTTTGGCAGAATTTTCCAACCTGTTCCTTCGATTTTCGACTCTAAAAAGTTAAAACACATTTTCTATTTGTGCCCATTAACTGGACAAAAAAACGAACTAACGGTCCAAACTACAGATTTTCGAACAATTTTTGGGCTAGTGTATGGCCAGCATTAGAGTGAGGCCTAAATCACATGGGTGTACTTAAGCGTACGCCTGTGCAAGGGCTGTGTTTGCCTGCACAGTTGTTCCATGCATCTCCGTGCAGGAAGTCCATTCATGTCAGTTATGACGCAGCAGCTGCATGGACACAGCTGCTACTGAAAGCTATGCAGGTGTGCGGCCCCAAAAAAGTGCTGTGTTTGGAGCTGTACACCCCCCGTGGCTGTCAAATTGGAAGCAGTGGCAGTGTCCATGCAGCCGCTGCATTCCAACTGACATGAATGCAACTCCCTGCACAGGGATGCACAAGCACCTGTGCATCCTGTGTGAGCAAACATGGCAAAGGGTTACATTTGAGTACGCTCGAGGGAATGAGGCATTATAACCCTTGTCAGCTTTTTTTGCCACCTGTGTCCCACTGGGGAGATTTCCCTTCACTTCCTGCTCCGTTGCCCTAACAGGAAGTGAGAAATTCCTCCGAAGCGAGACAATCTTTGATTGTTCTCAATTAAAGATTTCCCCTTTATTCCTGTTCTAGTGACAACCCAAAATTTTGAATTTTCTTTCACTTTCACTCTCAATGATAACAGTAAAAAGGACAAATATAGAGGGTGATTCTCCTTAAGGCCCCTTTTACACGGGACAGACTTTGTGATCCGCTTGCTCAGCACAGGATCTCTCCACTGATCAGGCAGATGACAGGTCTACGTCTGCTCGGCTCATGCAGAGCAGACACGGGCACAGCATGCTCTCCTCTATGGGCGGCCAAATGTAAATGGACCCCCTATCCAATACAATCCGCTGGACAGGAGGGGACTGGATCAGATTGGATATAGGCAATGTGTCCATTTACACCCGCCACTCCATAGAGAAGTATAGAGGTTCCGATCGGGTCCCCCTAAAAAAGGGCAGCTGGACCCAATCGACACGTTTGTGTGAAAGGGGCCTTACAGGGCATAGACAGCAGTTTTAATCCCTCTCCACTCTATCCAAAACTTAAGTTTTGCCTTCAATTAAACTTTACGTCAAATTGCCTTCTCTATGTGTAAGAACTGCACCTTTGGCAAAGTTGCCCAGTGTAGCCCGATGCATATGTCATGAACGGGTTCCTAAAGTCTGGGCATCATGCTGGATTTTGTGGATAATGAGATTAGAAGTTTTGCTAAAATTCTTAATTTTTAATATTATTTTATTCAATCAATTTAACATGCTAGACAATTCCAGCGTGGCCCCAGGGATTACTACATACCTACAGTTTCCAATTAGCAAAGACTATATGCAAATCTGTTTTACTAGTAGATGACCGAACTGCTAACTAATAGATCACATTTTGTCCTTCTAAATGTGCCATACCTTCAGTGTTGGGTGCTGGTTTTGATTTAGTGTTTGTTAAAGCTCTCTCCTCCGGTGAAGCACTGTTTAGTTGGTACAGTACGGCGTCTACGATGGGCATCACCATGGCAGCTGTAGAAGTATTACTTAACCACATGGACAAGAGAGACGTGCAGCTCATGAAGCCTAGTAATAGCCTTAGAAACACAAAAAGAAAAAGATCAGGATGAAAACATAATAAACATTTGTTCTAAACATGCACAGAAGACACTCTATGTGGTTAACTCAGTTAAATGGATTTTTAAGGTGAATGTCTCTTTAAATATAGACAAGCAAACTAAGGACATGGATTACTGGAACCGTGTCCTGTGGTCTGATGACACCAAGATAAACTTATTTGGTTCAGATGGTGTCAAGCGTGTGTGGCGGCAACCAGGTGAGGAGTACAAAGACAAGTGTGTCTTGTCTACAGTCAAGCATGGTGGTGGCAGTGTCATGGTCTGAGGCTGTATGAGTGCTGCCGGCACTGGAGAGCTACAGTTCATTGAGGGAACCATGAATGCCAACATGTACTGTGACATACTGTAGCAGAGCATGATCCCCTCCCTTCAGAGACTGGGCTGCAGGGCAGTATTCTAACATGATAACGACCCCAAACACACCTCTAAGATGACCACTACCTTGCTAAAGAAGCTGAGGGTAAAGGTGATGGATTGGCCAAGTATGTCTCCAGGCCTAAACCCTATTGAGCATCTGTGGGGCATCCTCAAACAGAAGGTGGAGGAACGCAAGGTCTCTAACATTCACCAGCTCTGTGATGCCGTCATGGAGGAGTGGAAGAGGACTCCAGTGGCAACCCGTGAAGCTCTGGGGAACTCCATGCCCAAGAGGGTTAAGGCGGTGCTGGAAAATTATGGTGGCCACACAAAATATTGACACTTTGGGCCCATATTGGACATTTTCACTTAGGGGTGTACTCACTTTTGTTGCCAGCGGTTTAGACATTCATGGCTGTGTTTTGAGTTATTTTGAGGGGACAGCAAATTTACACTGTTATACAAGCTGTACACTCACTACTTTACATTGTAGCAAAGTGTTATTTCTTCAGTGTTGTCACATAAAAAGACATAATAAAATGTTTACAAAAATGTGAGGGGTGTACACCACTCTGGACAAAAGACGGACAACCGGTCGGCCGATAATCGTTGCGTGTGTATGAGGCTTAAGCCTTATTATAGGCAAACTTTAAAGATGGAAGTTTACTTCCTCTTTAACAGGCAATCTGTAAAATATGCTTTCTCTGTTTTTGGGTTTAGATACACTTTAAAGGGACAATTGTCAAGAGCAAACCTTTGCAACTAATCAGAATTCATCTTCATTGGTTTAGCTCCACTCTAGTAAATTTTCATTATTCGTTTTTGGAGTACACTTCAGGAAAACCACTAAACAAACAGATGAATAAATACTGTATATGGAAGCTTTCTTGCCTGCCAAAGCATTTTGTATTTCTATCCATCCAGTTCTAAGACCTACACAGCTCTGCCACACAACATAGACTTGTCTGGCAGGACATTTTTTTATCTGCAGCGGCTAATACTTACAGGTCCTGTCAGTCTCTCTCTTAGTCTGAGACTTGACAGTGAAAGGAGAAGCAGTAGACTGATAAGCTCATCTCTATTACCCTGCTCTCTCCTCCTATCAGCATGTTACAGGTTATCAGATGAGAACTGCAGCACAACTGAATGACTCCTTGCACTGTTTCTCCCTCCTCTGTTTAGAGCTCTGCTGTACATTTACTGCAATAGGCTTATATCAAGTAAAATTCAGGTACCTAAAGATGAATTCCAGGTATGGCATTTTTTACATAGCGTCACTGGTACAGTTTGGACAAATGTAACTATACATATACCATACCCCTGAGATCAATGTGGAAGCTGGAAATCTCTGAAGCAGGCACCACTCCTACAGGGATCTTCCAGTGCTGAGAAACTGCTCTGCTGCTTATTAAACATAGGAGGACGATCACTCCGCACGGGCACCATTCAGAGAACACATTACATTTTTTAATGAACTCAAAGTGTTCTCTGATTGGACGAGGTGAAGGGTGTGACATCACAACCCTGCCTCTCCACTTTATCCAATCAGAGAATGCTTTGCAAATGTAAAGTTTTCTGTGACTGGTGCCCATGCCCAATGAGCAACCTCTTCTGTTCACAATGCAAAGGGGCAGCTGCTCGGCACGGGATCCGTAAGCTAGTGGAGATCACTGGCATAGTGGTGCCTACTACACTGATTTCCAGTTTCCACAGGGATCCAACAGCTATGATATATTATACAGTTACATTGGTTCAGAATGGATCATGTAATTACGTAAAGAATTGCCATAACTGTAGTTTTTATGCCGGGAACTGCCTGAAGTTCAACTGTAACAATCAGAGCTATATACTGAATAGGGCCAATGAGAAAAAAGTACCTAAACCAATGAACCCTTTGAATGAGTCCAGAAATTCCTGAAACTGTGCAAGAGAGAAATGTAAGGCAACTGAGACTGCAGGAGGGATAATCTGGAATGCAGGGTTAATAGCAGAGTAGACTTCCTTTGAACAGTCAGCTTTTTATCTTGCTTCGGCTTGCAAGCTTCACTGCAACAGAACAGTCTATATTTCTAGCCAGATCAATTACACACACGAGGACTCTGCATTTCCCGACAGTTACTGAGCAACCATTTGTGTGTAATCGTTTCTCTGTAAATGCAGGAAACAAGCTGTCACATCGCCCACATCTGGATCATGACATCACTGTGAAAGGAGACACCAGGCCCAGTGACGTCTTGGTAATAAGCAAGTCACTTTTCCCCAGCAGTAAATACACCCGTTTAACGCCTTCTGTAGACTTGCCCAGAAGCATCTGCAATGAAATGTAGATTGCCATAAAAACAGATTGCAGGGAAATTAAAAGCTTTTCATTTTTGGCTCTCTTGGGGAATGGGTATTTTCTAAAGAGCATTTAAGAAAAATGCCTTATATCATCAAAAGCACAAAACCATGTATCACTCCCTGTACACTGGTGTAATAGCACTATAGAAAAATCTATTATATGTTAGATGCTGTTCATTTCAAAATGCTGACACATGTCCAAGTGTATCCGCGATATGCATCAAGCAATATACAGCACAGGAGGCACCCAACTGGCCACCACGCAGCACAGGAGGCACCCAACTGCCCCCCACGCAGCACAGGAGGCACCCAACTGCCCCCCCGACTGCCCCCCACGCAGCACAGGAGGCACTCGACTGCCCCCCACACAGCACAGGAGGCGCCCGACTGCCCCCCCATGCAGCACAGGAGGTGCCCGCCTGCCCCCACACAGCACAGGAGGCACCCGACTGCTCCACACACAGCACAGGAGGCACCCGCCTGCCCCCCATGCAGCACAGGAGGCGCCTAACTGCTCCCGAAGCAGCACAGGAGGCACCGACTCTCCCCTATGCAGCACAGGAGGCACCTTACTCTCCCCCATGCAGCACAGGAGGCACCCGACTCTCCCCCATGCAGCACAGGAGGCACCCGACTGCCCCCCAAGCAGCACAAGAGGCCCCCGACTGCCCCCCAAGCAGCACAAGAGGCCCCCGACTGCCCCCCAAGCAGCACAGGAGGCACCCAACTGCCCCCCCAAGCAGCACAGGAGGCACCCGACTGCCCCCCCCAAACAGCACAGGAGGCACCCGACTGCCCCCCCAAGCAGCGCAGGAGGCACCCAACTGCCTCACACACAGCACAGGAGGTGCCTAACTGCCCCATGCCACCATGTAATAGAGATGAACAGATATGAACATGCATGTAGTCCATATCAGGAGAACAGCTTAGGGTGACAGCCAAGGCACTCTCCAGAGATACAGTGGCGGAGCGAGTACAGCCACTCAGGCACAGTACGTGGGTTTTTTGCAGGATCAATAGGTGAAAATAAACAAAGAGGCTTGAAAAAATAAAACGAATGCAGCCACCTCATTGACTAGGAAGCTACAATATTACAGTACATTTTTAGCTTCGGTTTAGATACACTTTAAATGAAAAGAAACCAAACATTGTTTTTTAAACATACATGAAACTAAAGTATCTTTAATGCAAACTTTGTAAGTTAGGAAAAGTAACGTTTCTAAAATGTAATTCAGTCTTGGTAAAGTTTAGTAGCACTCTTGGTGTCACCGTAGTGCATAAATGCGGCGGTGAACAGAGTGGGCTTTAACACCCACATGCTGCACATTTGCGTCCATGGGCAGCAAAGGCTTCTGAGTTGAGAGTGCGTTCCCCGCACAATGACTGAGCTGTCAACAACAGCTCCCAGTCTCTAGTAATCATCGCTTCTGGTCACATGACCACTGTGACAGCCAAATCACAGCAGTCATGTGACTGTGCAGACCTTCCCACTCCCTGGGCGTTACAGCCCACCTATAGTGATGCTGGGGCTTAATAGATGATGATCTTTATAGGGAAAGAAGCAGACGTCGGTAGAGGTGGCCCACATTTTTTTCCCCTGCTTGGCGTGGCCCGCAGAGGGCAGACCATTGAAAAATGTTCTGAGAATTTGCAAAGTACATTACAAGTTCACTTTACAGTCTATTTTCAGAGGTAAACTACTACACTGCCCTACTGCCAGTTGCATTACTGACCCAGGAGATCAAAGATACTATTTCTGTACAGCATATTGTAGTCAGGAACCGAGACAAGCCTAGTCCCAGCGTGCAGACTAATTGTTGGCTTGATACTAACATGTCAGAGCAAGTACAGAGCACAACAAGAGCAAAAAAATCTTACCATCCAGGCTGGCTGCCCACAGACAAGACCATCCAAAGTGCTATCCGCTTGTGCAGGTTCCACTTTTGGATGGAGGAGGCCAGGCACACGACACCAAACAGAAGTAGATGGATGTCCTTGAAGTATTCTGATGCTACCTGTGATAAAATAACATGTGACTGGACACCCACCAACATATCTGAAAATACAACTAAAAGATAGATAGAATAGAATATACACTATATAGTCAAAAGTATTGGGATGCCTGCCTTTTGACGTACGTGAATTTTAATGGTATCCCAGTCTTAATGGTCAAACATTCCCATAGACACACTTTGAAACCTTGTGGACAGCCTTCCCAGAAGAGTTGAAGCTGCAAAGGGTGGGCCAACTCAATATTGAACCCTACGGACTAAGACTGGGATGCCATTAAAGTTCATGTGACAAACTTTTGACAATAAAAAAATATAAGTAAATTATATATATATATATATATATATATATATATATATATATACACACACACATACACACACATAAACATACATACAAACCCAAAAAAGTTGGGACACTGTACAAATTGTGAGTAAAAAAGGAATGGACTAATTTACAAATCTCATAAACTTATATTTTATTCACAATATGATATAGATAACATGTCAAATGTTGAAAGTGAGACATTTTGAAATGTCATGCCAAATATTGGCTCATTTTGGATCTCATGAGAGCTACACATTCCAAAAAAGTTGGGACAGGTAGCAATAAGAGGCCGGAAAAGTTAAATGTACATATAGTGAACAGCTGGAGGACCAATTTGCAACTTATTAGGTCAATTGGCAACATGATTGGGTATAAAAAGAGCCTCTCAGAGTGGCAGTGTCTCTCAGAAGTCAAGATGGGCAGAGGATCACCAATTCCCCCAATGCTGCGGCAAAACATAGTGGAACAATATCAGAAAGGAGTTTCTCAGAGAAAAATCTGAAAGAGTTTGGAGTTATCATCATCTACAGTACATAATATCATCCAAAGATTCAGAGAATCTGGAACAATCTCTGTGCGTAAGGGTCAAGGCCGGAAAACCATATTGGATGCCTGTGATCTTCGGGCCCTTAGACGGCACTGCATCACATACAGGAATGGTACTGTAATGGAAATCACAACATGGGCTCAGGAATACTTCCAGAAAACATTGTCGGTGAACACAATCCACCGTGCCATTCGCCGTTGCCGTCTAAAACTCGATAGGCCAAAAAAGAAGCCATATCTAAACATGATCCAGAAGCGCAGGTGTTTTCTCTGGGCAAAGGCTCATTTAAAATGGTCTGTGGCAAAGTGGAAAACTGTTCTGTTGTCAGACGAATCAAAATTTGAAGTTCTTTTTGGAAAAATGGGACGCCATGTCATCCGGACTAAAGAGGACAAGGACAACCCAAGTTGTTATCATCGCTCAGTTCAGAAGCCTGCATCTCTGATGGTATGGGGTGGCATGAGTGCGTGTAGCATGGGCAGCTTACACATCTGGAAAGGCACCATCAATGCTGAAAGGTATATCCAAGTTCTAGAACAACATATTCTCCCATCCAGACGTCGTCTCTTTCAGAGAAGACCTTGCATTTTCCAACATGACAATGCCGACCACATACTGCATCAATTACAACATCATGGCTGCGTAGAAGAAGGATCCGGGTACTGAAATGGACAGCCTTCAGTCCAGATCTTTCACCCATAGAAAACATTTGGTGCATCATAAAGAGGAAGATGCGACAAAGAAGACCTAAGACAGTTGAGCAACTAGAAGCCTGTATTAGACAAGAATGGGACAACATTCCTATTCCTAAACTTGAGCAACTTGTCTCCTCAGTCCCCAGACGTTTGCAGACTGTTATAAAAAGAAGAGGGGATGTCACACAGTGGTAATTGTCCCAACATGGCATTGTCCCAACTTTGAGATGTGTTGATGCCATGCAATTTAAAATCAACTTATTTTTCCCTTACATTTTCTCAGTTTAAACATTTGATATGTCATCTATGTTGTATTCTGAATAAAATGTTGAAATTTGAAACTTCCACATCATTGCATTCTGTTTTTATTCACAATTTGTACAGTGTCCCAACTTTTTTGGAATCGGGTATATATATATATATATATATATATATATATATATATATATATATATATATATTACACACACTTATTTTTTTCCATGTAAAATGGAGTCTAGCTGGACAAAAGCTCACAAGAATGTACCATCACTTTCCTCAACCCTCGCCCATTCACAAAACACCTCCCCACCATCCTCACACTCTCTCCCCGCTCTGTGCATGGCCAATTGCCAGCACTTGCCTTCTGGTTCCCTCCTGCGAGAGTTGCGACGCGGGGGGGGGGGGGGGGGGGTGTAACCGGCGGCAAATTCAAAAGTGTAAAAACACTAAATGACATGATACAAAAGCTGTGATCCTAACAGATTACACCATTTCAGCACAGGATTGCACCTGGTGACTTTTCCAGTGCCCTGCCTGTGCTGTGTGCCTGGAAAATTTTGGAATTTTGAAAGCAGGTACAATCCTGTGGTGAAATGGGATGATACAGTGTAATCCGTTAGGATCACAGCTTTGTTATCATGTCATTTGGTGTATTTACATTTTTTAAATTGCCGCCAGTTCCACCCCCCTGCGTTGCAACGCTCGCAGGGAAGGGAACCGGAAGACAGGTGCCGCTATCGGTCGAGCACACAGCGGGAGGACGGCGGGGGAGGATGGCGGGAGATCACAGGGGAAGGTGAGTTTTTAAATGTAAAACAGCAGATTTCCATGCAAAAGAATGTCCCGCTTTTTGTCTGCTGTCACCTGCCGGCATCCGATCCGCTAACAGACTGATGGGGATACGTTTTCCATCCATCCAGCGGATCTGACCACCCCATAGAGAGCAGCGGGCTGTGTCCGTGTCCGCTCTGCATAGTGGAGTGGACACGGACTTGTAATTTTATTGTCAAAGCCTGCTCAGCGGGGTTCAGCGAAGATATCTTCTGCTGAGCAGGCGGATCCTCTTGGACAGATTCGGCCCCATGTGAAAGAGGCCTATAGCTTGGACAATAAAACCTAGAAGCCGATTGGTTACTATGCACAGCGGCACCAGACTGCGTACACCAGCTTTAGTAAATCTCCCTCAGAGAGATTTTGCAAGGCAAAGAAATCGGGCACAAAGCTCTGCCTGCTTGCTACATGTAATACATATTAAATATATTTTTAATTACAAAAATCCTTTTATAAAAAGGTATATTTTAATACAGAATATAATAGGTTATTTTAAAAGAGAAACAATAGGTCTCCTTTACAGATAAAGGGCTCAACAGAAAGTCATTACAAGCAAAGTTAACACTAAGAATTTACTTACCTCGCTTGACTTCATGATACCGAAGAGTGGGAACATAAATGCCGGGACCAGAGCCGCAGCACCCAGAGGAATGGCCTCCGAGATCCAGTATGTGGCTGTGACCAGTAGTACATAAGCACATGCTGCTTCCTGAAAAACAGAACAATTATAAAGATTGTTAGTTTTGTACCTTTAGTCAGGGGACTCTTTTTTTTTGGTCCCCATCTCTATTTGAAACCCAGTGACATATGAATAGCGTACTACGAGCAGTCCAGCCCTTCCAATCATTCATCCACGTTTGTTGGGCTGCATAGCTTTAAAAAATAAAAAAAATCCAAGGTGCGGTACTTAAAAGGGAAACCCTCTTACATATATTCTAGGAATGTCCAGCTCCACAAACCTTTTGGCATACATTTTTAGAGGACATACACCAAACCACAGGATTTGCTCTAGTAGGCCAACCGGCGGCGGTACTCTTCCACCTGACTCCTATGTCTTGCCAAAGGTACAAAAAATCTATGCTGATCCAGCTACCAAAGGCAGCAAAGACATGCATTCCTTAGGGGGGGGGGGGTACATCCCACCTGCCCCCCCCCCCCCGACTCAGACAATGGTCTGCCAGGGCGAATGATATTCAAGAGATGGAGGAGCTTACACGGAAAGATCTATTGGAACCAATTCACATATTCACCCAAGTACCAACAATTGCTCGGATAAACTAGGTCTTAAGAACGCAAAATAAAAAAAAAATAAAAAAATGTGCCAATAGCTCTGCTTTAAGGGCCAGTTCACACCATAGAAACACAGTCTGATGCATTCCAGATGCTTTACTGCAGGCGTGTTTTTTATGCGTTCCAGTGTGTTTTTTTTATACAGTCCAGTGCATTCCCCCCACCCCCCTTTTTTTTCTTAACCCTAAATAAGGACGTGTGTTTCAGTGCGTTTTTGATGCACTTTACAGCTTTCCAGTACAGTCCAGTGCAGGAAAAATGCAGCATGTTCTACTTTTTTATTTTCTCTGGAACTGGAACACACTGGAGTTGCAAGCACTGATTGGGAGTGCATCACCAGCTCATCAGTGCTTATTAGTGCCACCTCATCAGTGCTTATCAGTTCCCATCAGTGCCACCTGTCAGTGCAGCTTATCAGTGCCACCTATCAGTGCTCATTAGTGCCACCTGTCAGTCCAGCTTATCAGTGCCACCTATCAGTGCAGTCTCATCAATGCCCATCAGTTTTGCCCGTCAGTGCCACCTCATTAGTGCCCATCAGTGCAGCCTCATCAGTGCCCATCAGCTCAGCCCATCAATGCAGCCTCCTCAGTGCCCATCAGCGCAGCCTATTAGTGCCCATCAGCGCAGCCTCATCAGCATCACCTATCAGTGCAGCCTATCAGTGCTTATCAGCGCAGCCTCATCAGTGTCGCCTGGCAGTGCCACCTCATCATTGCCCATAAGTGCAGCCTCGTCAGGGCCACTTTTTTTTTTTTCATTTTCATTTTTTTAACACTTGGCACCAGGCGTGAGCAATTTTTTATTGCCTGACGCCCCGGAAATTCAGTTCTGGGCGCTGGGCAGTGGATTTAAAAAACTGGCTCCTAACTTTTTTAGCTGGCTCCTAGATTCTAAGCAAATTTTTCATGCCCTGATATATATATATATATAAACACACACACACACACACACACACAAAAGTTTTGGGACACCTGCTTTTACACACACATGAAATTTAATGGCATCCCAGTCTTAGTCTGTAGGGTTCAATATTGAGTTTGCCCACCCACAAGCAAAATCGCTATACTTACTTATTCTGCAGTTGATCCGGTCCGATCTCATGCGACAGAAGCTGTGTGCAGGAGAGGACAGACAACGGCTGTGAAATGGCTGGGAAGTGACATCACCCTTAGACTTACTATGGGGCTTCCGTTTTAGGCGGCCTCTCCTCCTGCACCCGCCTCCACACTGAAGCCGCCGCTGACAGCTGATGCTGGCACCGGACCGGATCAGCTGCAAAATGGCTAAATATTGCAATTTTTGCATTACAGGGTTAGATAGACTAGGTTTAGAGTGTGGCAGAGAGCAGGTTTAGCGTTAAATAGGTTTTGCCTGAACTTCTACTTTAAGAGTTTCCTTCACTGGAACTAAGGGGCCAGGCCCAACCCCTGAAAAACAACCCCACACCATAACCCCCCCCCTCCACCAACTGATCTGGAGGGATGGCCCAAAACTAGAGCTGCACGATTAATCATTTAAAGATCGCAATCTCGATTCTACCCCCCCCCCCATCTCACGATCTTAAAACAGCATGTCCTCTGCTTACTCAACTCACAGCTGTCATTGAAAAAAAAAAAAAAGAGAGCCTCAGGCAAATGTATATTAACATTGTTAAGGCTGCTAGATAACTATGCACAGTTTGCACACAATGTTTTACAATGTATCATGTTCTTTTAGAGCAAAGTAATAAACTTCTGTCTGTAAGTGAGGGTAGTTTAACCTATTAAATACTAAGCCTTTTCCTGACACTTGTTGCTTACAAGCTAAAATCAGTACTTTTTGCTAGAAAATTACTTAGAACCCCCAAACATAATATATATATATATATATATATATCTTTTTTTTTTAGCAGAGACCCTGGAGAATAAAATTGCGATCGTTGAATTATTTTATGTCACATGGCATTTGAGCAGAAGTCTTTCAAACGCAGTTTTTTTTTTTTTTAGGAAAATCCGTAAACGTACCTTTTTTTTCAGGCCGATCTGACCCGATCCTACGCTGAGTTGTCAGCCCCGGCTATGGGTGACGTCACTCCCCATTCATTTCACAGCCATTGTCAGCCGTGTCCTCTGCAGAGCTTTTGCCGCTGGAGACCGGACTGATCGGCTTCAAAAAAGGTTAAGTTTACGGATTTCTTCTTTACAGGGCTAGATCGGTTAGTGTTAGATTGTGGAGGTCTGTATATGCAGGGACTTCAGTTTTAGGGTGAACTTACACTTTACTGCGGCAGGCTGGCTCGGCTGCGTGAAACGACGTAGCTCTATGTCGGTTGCGCGCATGGTGCTGGGGGGCGGGGGCGCGCCGCCAGCGGTGTGCTTCCGCTCTTACTAGGCAGCGGGGATGCAGATGCACGGGACCGGCGGATGCGATTGCCGCGGGGCACCTGCGATCGCTCCCCGCTGAGAGAGAAAGACAGTCAGCTGTTGTAAACACAGCTGTCCATTCTTCTCTTTGAAATGATCACAGAGCGCCTGTGATCCTTCTATATACATTGTTAAAGAGGTTGTAATCCTCCAATTTATTTTATTTTTTTAAACCAACACCTGAAAGAAAAACACATAATGAGCTAGTATGCATCGCAATAAATACTGAAATACTTACCTAAGAATGAAGCCCCGAAGTGCCGACCGCTCACCTCTCTCATGGGTGACATGTTATGTCGCCCTTCTTCTATATAGGATCACAGGTCTCTATGGTCATTTCCCAAGCCAATCCCCATCCCCCATACAGTCAGAAAACACTCCCCTAGGCTCACACTTAACCCTTTGATCACCACTGGGTTAACCCCTTCCCTGCCAATGTCATTTTTACAGTAACCATGCCTATTTTTAGCACTGATTACTTTAGTAATGTCACTTGTCCCCCCAAAAGTGTCAAAAATGTCAGTTAGGGGTCCGATCTGTCCGCGGCGCAATGTCGCAGTCCCGCTAAAAATCGCAGATTGCCCCCATTACTAGTAAAGAATAAATAAATAAATTAAAATGATACAAATCTTTCCCCTAGTTTGTAGACGCGATAACTTTTGCGCAAACCAATCAAAATACGCTTATTGCAATTTTTTTTACCAAAAATATGTAGCAGAATACAAATTGGCTTGAAAGGATGAAAAATTAGATTTTTTCGGTTTTTTTTGGAATGTTATATAGCAGAATGCAAAAAAAAATTCTGAATTGTCGTTTTTTTTTTTTTTTTTTTTTGTTTAAAGCGCAAAAAATAAAAAATAAAATCACAGAGGGGATCAAATACCACCAAAAGAAAGCTCTATTTGTGGGGAAAAAAAGGACATCAATTTTATTAGGGTACAGCGTCGCACAACCGTCAGTTAAAGTAACGCAGTGCCGCATCGCAAAAAATGGCCTGGTCATTAAGGGGGTAAAACTTTCCGGTCCAGAAGTGGTTAAAGAAAATCTGAAAATCACAAAAAAAAAGACTAAAAAATTTACAGGAACAGTAAATGCAGTATATGTTCTCATTAGGAACTGTAACCAAATGATATCTCAGTCCTCGTCCCTCACGTCTGCGGCCTTTAGCTGTGTTGATCACTATGTAACCACCAGCACAGACTTCCTGGATGACTGTATTTTCCGCTTGCCAATTTTAGCGCTTCTCCTCTGAGAAGTCTTTACTATACGAGTATCAATGGCAGCATTTCAGTAAGGTGTGTACACTGGAGGCACAGTAACCCAGAACAGGCCCTGCATTGTGTCCTATGAAGGCCTCTCTGACTTCCACCACAGATACAGTTTCCTTACAGACAGGATTACTCTATAAGTGCCGTCCATGAAATAAGTCCTGGACATTGCATCAGATCTCCATTCCCCGGACACGTGGCCGCACGCTCTACACTTCTTCACCTACTGCTGTAAAAGTTAGGCCTCATTCATATTTGAACTTCTGCAATTACAGTTTCTAAACTACAGGAGAAGTCATCTAGGAAATGTGGACAACTTTTTAATATGTTAACAAATAGGAATATGACCGTTTGTACTAGTGATCGACCAATATTATTTTTTTTATTGCCGATACCGATTTTTTGGTCATCACAAAACGGTATCGGCCGATATTTTCGTACATTAACATTTTTTTTTTTTTTTTACAGGTACTCTTGTGGAGGGATCTGGGGGTCTAAAATACCCCAAACCCCTCCTCTGCACTTAAAAGCATTTAAAACGCCAAGTTTGGCGCTGAGTACCTGGAAGCGATGTCACAACATCACTTCCGGGTTTTTACACGGCGACCTGATCAGAGTCGAATGCGGCTTTGATCGGGTCTTCTCTTCGGCGGCCATGCAGGATGGTTGCCCAGGTCTCCCGGTAGGATGGGAGACCCGCGGAAGGCGGTGGATGGGGAGGGCGTCCCCTCCCGCTCCTTGTAATGACAGCCGTGCGGCTTCTCAGCCGCATCGGTTGTCATTACAAGACAGCCGACCGTCGGCTATGGACGCCTGTACCGGGGTGATGCCTCTAGCTGCAGGCATCACTCCGGTACAGCACTTTCCCGAAATATCGGCAATATCATTAACCTCCAGGGCAGATTCCGATATATCAGGAAAAGTGCATGTCGGCCCTCGATATATCGGCTTTGCCGCTAATCGGTCGATCTCTAATTTGTACCCCACCACTCCGTACTGCAATTTCACTCCCGTGCTGAAGGGCCCGGTTTTGTTATGATTAATTTTGTTGTGCTTTGTCAAGATTCTTCTCATTGTTATGTATTCTATATGCAAGATACCTCTCGAATCGAAGAGAGGTACTATTGGGCATACTTTGTTATACTGTATTTGACCATTCTCTTTATTCTTTTTTGTAATGTTCTAATATTTCAATAAAATATTTTTTGAAAAAAAAAGGAATATGACAGTTTGTATGCAAACAGAAATACGGCATCTGAGCACCACAAACTAAAAATGCTATTTAATTCATTTTTAATATTCAAAGCAAGTTCCCCCATCCATCCACATTTCCAAGCTTTATTTTGATGGGAAATCACTTTGATAAACACCCCCTAGCATTTCTAGCGGTGGCCATCTTGAGTAAGGGCACATGATTCAGTCCCGGTTCACATATGTCATGACAGACATTGCATGTGATTCGCACCGCACTGCTCTGCAAATCGCATGCAATGTCTGTGCAATGCAAATTCAGCCATACAGATTGTATGTCTGAATTTGCATTGCATTCGGACACAACTCGCACACGACCCTTTTTTGGGTCTGCACCAGAATCGGATCACATGGATGTTCACACCTATGCGATCCGATTCATCTCCGAACTGACAGTTCGCACTGCTATATGCAAATTGATCTGTTGGTATTGTTAACTTGGTATTGACACCGCTATCGATTTGCATATGGCAGTGTGAACTGCCTGCGAGTTGAAAGCGATGCAGGAACCCGCAGTGGAATCACAGGGTTCCCGCATCTCATATATGTGAACCGGCATTCATGTAGCATTTACATCATGGAATCCATCTGCTCTTAGCTCAGGCATACAGGCAGGAAGGTGTGCTTAGCTGAGAAAACCCCTCCTCAACTCCTAAAGACTCCTGGGTTGTATGAGGACACCATCTTGGCCTAGGCCTGGAAACCAGGAAGTAACTGAAGAAATATATAAAAAAATAAAAATAAAAAAAAGTTTAAAAATGTGGAAGTAAATATGGTATACTTTCCTATCCATTATCAATTTACTAATGCTAGCAGCATAAGAATTTAGCATTTTTAAAGCGGAGCACCACCCAAAAGGGGAAGATCCACTTTAAGGCTTCCTCCCCGGCTTCTGTTTGTCAAATGGAGCTTTTGGGGATAAGGGGGGGGGGGGGGGGAAGCGGGTCCCTGACTGACAGGTACCTGCTCCCACTTCCGTTCTGATTGCCTTAGGCAATCAGAAGTGGAAGCTCTTCTCCCCCCCCCCCCCCCTGAAAAAGTCTTCTGGGACACATGACAGGTCCCAGAAGGCAATGGGGACCAGTCACAGAGTGCAGTACAGCTCATGTGGGCACCAGACTGTCACAGCCGGGTGCCCATAGCGAAAACGCCGGTGCCGCTGAGAGGACACAGGGAGAAAACAGCCACCAATCAGAGGATTGAAAAAAAAAGAAATGTAGATTCCTGGTAACAAAGCAATAGTTAAAAAGAGAACCTGTCAAGATGGCGGTTGCTTGTCTAGGCTCCCCTGGAGGCCGTCACTGCTCAAATCTTGGAAGGGATATCATTTCTGGGAATGAACATCAGGCACTGTGAATTGCACGCTACTGCTCTACCCCGCTCCTGGGAATCACACCACCACCTCACAAAGCCTAAACTGTGATAGGTACCAGGTGTTGTCACAAGAATTCTTTTAATGAATAGCCAAAACGTAAAACTTTTTATTTATTGCTTAGAAATCTATTTGAACACTAGACTCAACAATACAGAACACTGGGCATCAAGTTTTGAGAAAAAATACCTATAAAAGCAGGGAATTACAAAGAGTGATTAAATATTAGAAATGCTTACTTGCAGCATTTTTATTTCATAAATTACACTTTGTTTACTTGCAACCTGCTTTGAGCTTGCTTTAGCATTTGACCACTCCACGAAGAGTTATTTCCCTAGCACACCCACAGTTCCCCATCCTTGGTGCCATTGGGGGGTGTCTAAACTGTCGTGCTGGCCCAGCTCCTCTGCCCCTGACCTCCCTACATATCCCTTTATGTAACAGCTGGGGAGAAGCAAAGGGAAAACTATAGAACAGGGTGTTATACTTAAGTTTCATCCCAGTCAGCATCAGCAGTATGGTTGCCTCCAAAGGTCTGGTTCTATCTGGGGTGCTCTACCTTGCAGAGTGCAGGGCTCAGATGTGCGCTACATACAGATGGCAGGGCTCAGGGGTGCGCTACATAAAGAGTGCAGGGCTCAGGGGAGCGCTACATACAGAGTGCAGGACTCAGGGGAGCACTACCAACAGAGTGCAGGGCTCAGGGGAGCGCTACCAACAGAGTGCAGGGCTCAGGGGAGCGCTACATACAGACGCCAGGGCTCAGGGGAGCGCTACCAACAGAGTGCAGGGCTCAGGGGAGCGCTACATACAGAGTGCAGGACTCAGGGGAGCGCTACCAACAGAGTGCAGGGCTCAGGGGAGCGCTACCAACAGAGTGCAGGGCTCAGGGGAGCGCTACATACAGACGCCGGGGCTCAGGGGAGCGCTACCAACAGAGTGCAGGGCTCAGGGGAGCGCTACATACAGAGTGCAGGGCTCAGGGGAGCGCTACATACAGATGGAAGGGCTCAGGGGAGCGCTACATACAGATGGAAGGGCTCAGGGGAGCGCTACATACAGAGTGCAGGGCTCAGGGGAGCGCTACATACAGAGTGCAGGGCTCAGGGGAGCGCTACATACAGATGGAAGGGCTCAGGGGAGCGCTACATACAGATGGAAGGGCTCAGGGGAGAGCTACATACAGAGTGCAGGGCTCAGGGGAGCGCTATATACAGATGGAAGGGCTCAGGGGAGCGCTACATACAGATGGAAGGGCTCAGGGGAGCGCTACATACAGAGTGCAGGGCTCAGGGGAGCGCTACATACAGAGTGCAGGGCTCAGGGGAGCGCTACCTGCAGAGTGCAGGGCCCAGGGGTGCGCTACCTACAGCGTGCAGGGCCCAGGGGTGCGCTACCTACAGATTGCAGGGCCCAGGGGTGCGCTACCTACAGAGTGCAGAGCTTAAGAGTGCAGATTTCAGGAGTGCGCTACGTACAGAGTGCAGTGTTCAGGGGTGCAACAGAGTGCAGGGTGTGTAACCTCCCCCCCAGGACACTCTCTCTCTCCCCTCTCTCTCCCCCCCCCCTTTACAACCGCTTTAAGCTGGCCTTACACCTGTAGAATTTCATTAGAAAATTTTTGTTTTTAGAATGTTTGTTCAATTATCTAAGGCCCCGTTCACATTGACGCGATCCGACTTGGGGGGGCGACCTCCGGGGTCGCGGTGCGAGAAGCGCGCCGCGACCTCGGAGCGGCCACCACGGACTTCATAACATTGAAGTCTATGGCGGTCGCCTCCGGATCGCCCCAAAGAAGCTCCGGACCCTTTTTCTAAGTCGGAGCGACTTGTGACGCTCCTATTAGAACGGGTCCGCAGCTTCCCTATGGAAGGCGACCTACGGCGACCTGTGAGGCGACCAGGTCGCCTCACAGGTCGCCTTAGTGTGAACGGGGACTAAGAGTTACAGGGGAAATGAGCAAAAAAAGAAAAAACAATTGGACAAAAACTCTGAGAGAAGCTGGAACACCTCATCTGCATAGTGTTCTAGATGAATGAATTACCATGAAAGCCAAACACCCAACATTTCCACATGAAGGTCACCAATGACATCCTTATGTTAAAGTAGAACGCTAACATTTTTAGATTTTTCGATTCCCCTGCCCCCCATCTTCCTAGATCCTCTGCCCCCCATCTTCCTAGATCCTCTGCCCCCAGTTCAAATCTTTCAGGATCAGGGAAAGGTGAGTAAAAAGCTGGTTATGCACTAGCAGATTTTTGAGCGAACGTTCATATGAACATTTGTATGAACATACTGAACAGTACATTCAATGACATTACGATTGTCATTTGAAACATTCAATTTTGGAGTGAACAGACTGTCCTAAATAAAAACCACACTCAGTTAGAAACTCATTCATTAAAAAAAGGAAAATTTTGGCTCCTTTGAATTCACTTTAGTCGAAAACAAACGTTCATTTTACCCCCTCTAAGGCCCCATTCATACATGCAAGTTCCCGCTCGTGGTTTTGTGTGGCCATTTTTCCCGCAATTCCACGTGTTGCACAAAGGGCAGCTCAATCATTTCATTGGGCTGCTCTATGCGTGTTTATTGCCTAAAAAAAAGCTCCTGCTCCTTTTTAGATGGCAAGCTTCATGCGTTTTTAACCTCCCTGGCGGTCTGATTATGTCAGTATTTTTGTATGTCAAAGCGGTACATTGTTTTGCATGGAAATGTGTTGTTTTATATTGTAGGCCTGTAAGACCCCATTCACACTACCGCGACTTGTCAGGCAACTGGTCAGCCTGACAAGTCGCGGTCCATTCTGTGCTACGGGAACCGTTCTAATAGGAGCGACACAAGTCATTCCGACTTAGAAAAAGGGTCATGTACTACTTCGGGGCGACCTCGGAGCGACTTACATAGACATTCATTATATGAAGTCCCTACAAGTCGTGCCAAAGTCGCGGTGCACACGACTTCACAGGTCGCCCCCGAAGTCGTGCCGCGTTAGTGTGAACCGGCACTATTTCTTAGGAATAACTCACTTAAATCTGTCCAAACAAGAGTCTAGTAGACATCCCGGGTATGATAAAGTTTGAAACATAAAATCATAAATTATAATATAATAATACATTTAATTCAATAGGTAATCAAACCAAAAACACTGAAATTTGTCCAAACAAGGGTGCAATATCACTGTAATACTAGACACTGCATATTGGTTTAGTAAACATCCTGGGTATGAACAATTTTGAAACATGGGACTGCATAAAGTCCGACATTAAACGGGACAATAGAATCTGGTTTCCTTTCTAATTTTCTTTCCACGGTCATCTCACTTCGAGCAACAAACCACGCACATCCTTGTAGGTGCGGACTTATTCTCAGTTGGTGGAATGTAGTCCATGAAGTGACGACCAGTCAGGCGTTCCGGGTTGACAACGCCAACAGCATGACGTCCAGCTCTATTCACAGCCATTGATGGTGTTTGGTGGTTCACAAAGATACGTTCGGCAACTTTCCATATGAAGTCCGAATGAATCACAGGCTTGTCACTCTTTTTTTAGCAGAATGTAGGCATTCCACAAGCATTGCTCAAGAAGATCTTCTTGAATTACTTCTTTTGCTGTTTCCTCATTGTTGGGTAGAATGTCATTGCTTGGTCGGCTCAGTCGACACCTCCCATGGCGTTATTGTAGTCTATCGCTACTTGTGGCTTCATGATTTCTTCCCACCTTTCGTGCGTACCATAACGGTGGAGGTATTATGAACTGTACTCATTAGGCACACATCTTTCTTGTCACGCCATCGCAGTGCCAACATTTTGCCTTTCTGCCAGGCAACCATTTCTCCAGTCTTCAGGTTCTTATTGCCAAACACTGGCGGCATGTCGCGCCGGTTAGCCCTTACGGTTCCATAGGCATCTGTTTTGTTTTGCAGAAGAAACTCATAAAGCTCAGGAGACGTATAAAAGTTGTCGGTTATTACACAACAGCCATGATTTAGCAATGGCTCAATGAGTGAAAGAACAGAAGATGTTGCCATTCCATAGTTTCTGTAATTTGGATTGAATTTTGTTCCTTTTCCAGTGTATATCACTGAATTCCAAATGTAGCCAGTTGACGATTCGCTTAGCATGTAGGGTTTTACGCCAAATCGTGCCCTCTTTGATGCAATGTATTGTACCCAGCTGAGCCTTTCCTTAGACTTTAATCTATGCATATATCTTTTTCTGGCACATAGCTCTGTTCCAAATTCTTTACAATCATTTGAGATACTTCCCAAATTTTCTTTAGGCTCCGGTCACATGTAGGCGTTTTGGGGCGTTTTTGGGGAGTTTTTCTGCTCTAGGATCAGCTCTCAAAACGCCCAACAAGACAAATCCTATTAATTTCAATGGTCCCTGTTCACATCTGAGCGTTTTGACGCTGTGAGCAAAACGCCCAACGCTCAAAAAAGTACATGAGCTTCTTTTTGGGCAGATTACAGGCGTTTTCCATTGGTTTCTATTCAATCTAAAAACGCCTGCACAAAAAAACGCCTGTAAAAACGCCTTTAAATCGCGGTAAAAACTGCGCAAAAACACTACGCTCAGGTGTGAATGTAGCCTTAGTTTTGGTGCATGATGAGTAGTTTCATCAAATTCTTCGCTGTTTTCGAAGTGTAAATATTTCATGATCCCCTAGGGTAATTCTGTACTGTGAGCCGAAGAATGGAGTGACAAGTAATATATTGGTTGTCCAATACCACTTCTGCAGGGGTTTCCTCACCACTCCCTGATGTATTATTAGGCCCAGAAATTTCCAAATGTCATCTTTCGTCACTGGTTCCCAATTTCTGCTTCTTGAAAACTTCCGATGCAGAGTAGCTAATTGTTGCACTTTGTACCGGTTTGTCTCGGTAACTATTTTTTCAATAACCTCATCCGTCAGAAATAATTGTAAGGGCCCTTTCACACGGCCGCTCAGTGTGTCTGCAAATCATCCTATTTTTTTGCGGATGATTTGCGGACATAATGTAAGTCTATGGCATTGCGGATGTAAGCGGAATACCATCCGCTGACATCCGATTTTCTCCCTTTCAGTTCTGTTCCGTTTTTTGCAACGGAACAGAACCCTATTTTTTCTCCGTTCAAAAAACGGAAAGGAAGGAAAATCAGATGTCAGCGGTGTCACCCGCTGACATCCGCAATGCCATAGACTTACATTATGTCCGCATATCATCCGCAAACGGATGGGATGATATGCGGACACACGGAGCGGATGACACAAATGTCATCCGCTCCGTGAAAAAAAAAAAAATAAGTCCCACAGCGGAGTTCTCACACGGAGCGGCCGTGTGAAAGAGCCCTAAGTATGCCAAGGGGTTGTCGTGTTCAACATCTACTTTCATACCAGGTGCTCCAGTAAATGAGAATCTTGGGAGCAATACCTGATCGGTACCGCAGTCAATAGAGCACCAAGTTCGCACTTCACTGAGCTCAGTCGCAGAATCGTCGCTGTCATCACTTTCAGTGTCCAATGACGAATTTCCCCATGAATCACGATCGTTCAATTCTGCAATTAATTCGAATTTACTATTGCTGTTTTCTAGCTGGTATAAAACCGACCCAAAGGGACGCATTTTAGATGTCATGGACATTCTCAAGTTTCCAAGCAGAAAGAAGAGTAAAAGTGCAGGCAGGGCACTGAGCAAAGCATTAGGGACAAAACTGAGATGAAATGGTTTGCTACAGTAATGTAATCCTAACAGATTACAATGTATTACAATGTATCATGTCATGTTGTGTTTACTTTTTGAATTTCCTGCCCAGTTCCAGCACTCGCAGGGAAAGGAACCCAGAATTGGTCAGGGGATATCAGGGGATTGTAGGGACAAGGTAAGTGTCACTACAGGGATACTACAGTGTGGCTCGGGGTTACCACTTTTGGTACTGAAAATTAACCCTGAGCCACACTCAGGATTACCGCCAGGGAGGTCGAGAGCCGGTTCACACTACTGCGACCAGAAAGTCGCCCCATGAAGGAGCGACTTTTTAGGGCAACTTTAGCGCGACTTTGAAGAGACTTAAATGATAGGCGACTTTGTCTGTGGGGAATGCCTGGGTAATCTTTTTCTTCTTCCTGGAAAGTCTGATCACAGTGGCTTGAAAATAGATAAGGATCCGACTTCGAGGCGACTCCCATTGAAATCTATGTGCCCAAGTCGCATAGAGGTCGCCTTGAAGTAGTACAGGAACCTTTTCTGAAGTCGGAGCGACTTCAGTAGTGCATATTAGGATGGCTCTTATTCATTTACATTGAATTTGTAATGACAAGCGACTTGGGGCGACTTGAGGTCGCCCCAAGTCGCGTTCCAAGTCTGGAGTAGTGTGAACCGGGTCTAAAGGTGCGTTTTGCCACTTGTCTCTGTCACCAAAATCGCACCATGTGTGCCTTGCCCTTTAGAATGAATGGCACCCGAACGTGCATTGGGCATTTTGCAGCAACTGGGAATTGCAGGCAGAATCACAGCGATTCTGCCCGCAATTCCAAATAACCAAGTGTAAACGGGGACTCATTTTTCGAAAAACAAAATGTTCTTTAACTGAAAATTTAACGGAAATTCAACTAGCGTAGGGCGGGCTATAAGCTGACCGTACTTTGTTCAAAATGTTTTGTTTTAGGAATGTTCATTTGATTTCTAATAAATAATGGGGTCAAATCGACATTTAATTTGGAGGGTAGTGATGAAAAAATGTGAGGGCCGGTTTACACCAGAACACGATGTTGGAAAAGAAAGCTCTGTGCCCATTTCCCATGTTTAAAACGCACAGCCCTTGCGATCTGCTGCAGGCACCAATACATTGTTAACCACTTTAGGTCCACCCTATAGCTACAGAGTGGCACCTGCGCGCCAGATCACACACAATATATATATATTATATATATATATATATATACACACACACACACACACACACACACACACACACACATTATATATATATATGTGATCCAACACTTCCAGGTAGGGGGCTCACTTCTGCTGTGATTACACACATCGGAAGCCGATCGGCGGGTGCACTGTACTCGATGTCCTCCGCCACCTGCTGATCATCGGGCAGAGACACAGAACTGAGATCTGCCTATGAAACAAGGAAGATCGCCGCTCTGACACGGGGGAGGGGATGGACCTTGTGTCTCTGCAAAGCAGGGAATAAATTCCATCTCTTCCACTAGTAAAAGCACCTCACACAGTATAGTAAAACACCAGCTAGGCCCACAGTTAACCCTTTAATCGCCCCTGATGTTAACCCCTTCCCAGCCAGTCTCATTAATACAGTGACAGTGCATATTATTAGCGCTGATCACTGTATTTAGTGTCACTGGTCCCCAAAAAAGTGTCAGAATGTCCGCTGCAATATCACAGTCTCGCTTTAAGTCGCTAATCACTGCCATTACTAGTAAAAAAATAAAATAAAAATATCCCATATTTAGTAATAGGTTTGTAAACGCTACTTTTGCGCAAACCAATCAATATACACTTAGTGGGATTTATTTTTACCAAAAAAATGTAGCCAAATCCATATTGGCCTAAATTTAAGAACAAATTTGATTCTTTCAATGTTTTCACTGGATATAGAACAAAGTAAAAAATATTGTTTATTTTTTAAAATTGTCATTTTTTTTTGTTTGGAGTGCAAAAAATAAAGAAATGCAGTGATGATCAAATCCCACCAAAATAAAGCTCTATTTGTGGGAAAAAAGACATAAATGTTATTTGGGTACAGCGTTGAATGACCGCGCAGTTAAAATAACGTAGTGCCGTATCGCAAAAAATGGCCTGGTCATGGGGGGGGGGGGGGGGGGGGGAGGAATTCTTCCAGGGGTCCAGTGGTTAATTACACTACAAGCGAAGATCATAAACGCACTGCATTCGCGAGCATCACATCGCTTGGTACCGCAGTACCATGTCGTTTGGTGCAACAAATTTTTCAAAAGTAGTTCATGCACTTTTTGTGCGTTCAGGTGCGATTTGCAGCCCATTCTAATGAATGAGCTGACAAATCGCACAGGAACGTGGACTGTAGACCAAACGTTCGTTTGGGAATCCACTTGCATATGACCAGCTTTCCCTGATCGTGTGCGATTTCTGACTCCATTTGTCAAAATCTTCCTATGTGCTCTGCAATCTCCATTCAGTCCTATGAAAAGCTCACTGCCTAATTCTCCATAGGATTAAGGCCCCTTTCACACTTGTGCAACCTGAAAGTCGCATGATTTTACAGCGATTTCGACTGGAATTGAAGCAATGCCTGCGTAATCTTGAGGTCTATAGACCTCAAAACACATCAAAGTCGGAACAAAGTATAGCAGGGACTACTTTGAAGTCATTGCAACTTGAAGTCGCACAGATATGAACGGCACTCATTAGAAATCATGGAGTATTATTTGTCATGCGACTTTGCAGTCCTAAGTCACAGGAAAAGTCGCCCATGTGTGAACAGGGCCTAACTAGTGATAATCGGCTTGTGTGGGCTCCCCAATAAAGACACCAAGAAAACTATGAAGCAGGGACCAGGAAAGGTAAATCCCAGGCCTCCATCACACCGGAGCTCAGCGTCTTTGGTCTATTTTTGTACACACATGTTTGCCGTAATTTAAGCTTGAACCATTTGTTTTTTTTTTTGTTTTTCTGAGCCAATGAAAATCTAGTTACTAGGCAAGAAAACGTGCGATTCTCAGACGTTCCTAATAAAGTCAAATGGGGTCAAAACACCCCAAAAGAAGCTCTCATGTAGATTTTTGATTGAGGAGCCTCCGTTAGCACTGCGCTCAGGTGAGATCGCCACCACTGAATGTAATGGGAAACCCGGTGATCAGAGATCAGTTGGTGGGACTGAACGGGGTCTAAGGAACTAGGAGGGGGCTTTAAAAAAAAAAAAAAAAGAGATTAAAGAAGCCTCTACTGAAGAAGGGGCATCACTGCGGACCTCTCCTCTATATAATGCCATCTGCCTGGCTGCCATGCCAAGCCAGTGGCTGATCCGGAACACATATACGGTTCAGTCGTCATGCTTTTCTCCAGCTTAGTGACTCAACCTACGAAAGCCACTGGGTCAGCATGACAGCCAGGAAAGTAGCATTGTATGAGGGAGAGGACAGCCAATGTACTCCCCATACTTCTCCCAGCTCAGGATTACTGACTGTAAATGAGTCACTTTCTATTTCTATGAATGAGATTCCCTCTCCTCCTATTGTATGTGTAACAGAATGGAGGAACCCACTCTATATATTCCTATACCTCCTATCAGATCGGGGGAAGGGCCCCTCTATATATTCCTATACCTCCTATCGGATCGGGGGAAGGGCCCCTCTATATATTCCTATACCTCCTATCGGATCGGGGGAAGGGCCCCTCTATATATTCCTATACCTCCTATCAGATCGGGGGAAGGGCCCCTCCATACATTCCTATACCTCCTATCAGATCGGGGGAAGGGCCCCTCCATATATTCCTATACCTCCTATCAGATCGGGGGAAGGGCCCCTCCATACATTCCTATACCTCCTATCAGATCGGGGGAAGGGCCCCTCCATATATTCCTATACCTCCTATCAGATCGGGGGAAGGGCCCCTCCATATATTCCTATACCTCCTATCAGATCGGGGGAAGGGCCCCTCCATACATTCCTATACCTCCTATCAGATCGGGGGAAGGGCCCCTCCATACATTCCTATACCTCCTATCAGATCGGGGGAAGGGCCCCTCCATACATTCCTATACCTCCTATCAGATCGGGGGAAGGGCCCCTCCATATATTCCTATACCTCCTATCAGATCGGAGGAAGGGCCCCTCCATACATTCCTATACCTCCTATCAGATCGGGGGAAGGGCCCCTCTATACATTCCTATACCTCCTATCAGATCGGGGGAAGGGCCCCTCCATACATTCCTATACCTCCTATCAGATCGGAGGAAGGGCCCTTCCATACATTCCTATACCTCCTATCAGATCGGGGGAAGGGCCCCTCTATACATTCCTATACCTCCTATCAGATCGGGGGAAGGGCCCCTCTATACATTCCTATACCTCCTATCAGATCGGAGGAAGGGCCCCTCCATACATTCCTATACCTCCTATCAGATCGGAGGAAGGGCCCCTCCATACATTCCTATACCTCCTATCAGATCGGGGGAAGGGCCCCTCCATATATTCCTATACCTCCTATCAGATCGGGGGAAGGGCCCCTCCATACATTCCTATACCTCCTATCGGATCGGGGGAAGGGCCCCTCCATACATTCCTATACCTCCTATCGGATCGGGGGAAGGGCCCCTCCATACATTCCTATACCTCCTATCGGATCGGGGGAAGGGCCCCTCCATACATTCCTATACCTCCTATCCGATCGGGGGAAGGGCCCCTCCATACATTCCTATACCTCCTATCAGATCGGGGGAAGGGCCCCTCCATACATTCCTATACCTCCTATCCGATCGGGGGAAGGGCCCCTCCATACATTCCTATACCTCCTATCAGATCGGGGGAAGGGCCCCTCCATACATTCCTATACCTCCTATCAGATCGGGGGAAGGGCCCCTCCATACATTCCTATAACTCCTATCAGATCGGGGGAAGGGCCCCTCCATATATTCCTATACCTCCTATCAGATCGGGGGAAGGGCCCCTCCATACATTCCTATACCTCCTATCAGATCGGGGGAAGGGCCCCTTCATATATTCCTATACCTCCTATCAGATCGGGGGAAGGGCCCCTCCATACATTCCTATACCTCCTATCAGATCGGGGGAAGGGCCCCTCCATACATTCCTATAACTCCTATCAGATCGGGGGAAGGGCCCCTCCATATATTCCTATACCTCCTATCAGATCGGGGGAAGGGCCCCTCCATACATTCCTATACCTCCTATCAGATCGGGGGAAGGGCCCCTTCATATATTCCTATACCTCCTATCAGATCGGGGGAAGGGCCCCTCCATACAGCATACACCATTCCTTCCATCACATACCAATCAGACTGATACATTGTTACTTCACTAACCAATACATAGAGACTAGGGGGGGGGGGGGTGCAGATAAGAGGATCCACTGCACATGGACCTGATCAGGACTGCAAATCAGGACAGGGACTGGGTAAGCAACATTGGAAGAGACAGGGAATGGGAATAGGAGAGGGGCAGTGACAGGGAATAGGACTGAGTCAGGGACTGGGAAACGGACAGGGAACAGTACAGTGACATGGACGGGAAAAGGGACATGGGCTGGTATTGGGAAAGGGAGAGGGACTGGTAATGGGACAGAGAACGGTACTGGAAAAGGGACACGAACTAGTAATGTAAAACTGGGAAAGGGAATGGTACTGGGAAAGGGACAGAACAGTGGCATGAACTAGTACTAGAAAGGGAGAGGGACTGGTACAGAGAACAGTACTGGGAATGGGACAATGGCATGGACTGGTACGAAGAAAGGGAGAGGGACTGGTACAGAGAACAGTACTGGGAAAGGCACAGTGGCATAGACTGGTACTAAGAAAGGGAGAGGGACTGGTACAGAGAACAGTACTGGGAAAGGGACAGTGGCATGGACGGGTACTAAGAAAGGGAGAGGGACTGGTACAGAGAACAGTACTGGGAATGGGACAATGGCATGGACTGGTACTAAGAAAGGGAGAGGGACTGGTACAGAGAACAGTACTGGGAAAGGGACAGTGGCATGGACTGGTACTAAGAAAGGGAGAGGGACTGGTACAGAGAACAGTACTGGGAAAGGCACAGTGGCATGGACTGGTACTAAGAAAGGGAGAGGAACTGGTACAGAGAACAGTACTGGGAAAGGGACAGTGGCATGGACGGGTACTAAGAAAGGGAGAGGGACTGGTACAGAGAACGGTACTGAGAAAGGGACAGTGGCATGGACTGGTACTAAGAAACGGAGAGGGACTGGTACAGAGAACAGTACTGGGAAAGGGACAGTGGCATGGACTGGTACTAAGAAAGGGAGAGGGACTGGTACAGAGAACGGTACTGAGAAAGGGACAGTGGCATGGACTGGTACTAAGAAACGGAGAGGGACTGGTACAGAGAACAGTACTGGGAAAGGGACAATGGCATGGACTGGTACTAAGAAACGGAGAGGGACTGGTACAGAGAACGGTACTGAGAAAGGGACAGTGGCATAGACTGGTACTAAGAAACGGAGAGGGACTGGTAATGGGACAAGAACTGGGAATGAAACTGAGAAAGGGACAAGGCACAGAACAGTGGCATGCACTGGTACAAAGAAAGGGAGAGGGACTGGGACAGAGAATGGTACTGGGAAAGGGACAGGAAACAGAACAGTGACCCTAACTGGTATAGATAGGGAGAGGGACTGGTACTGGGACAGAGAACAGTACTGGCAAACAGACAAGGACTGGGAATGAAACTGAGAAAGGGACAAAAGACTGGAAATGGAACTGCAAAAGAGACAAGGAATGGTACTGGGAAAATGGCCTGGTACTGGAATTGGGAAAAGGAGCAAGTCGGGTACTGGGAAACGGACTGGGAACGGGGTAAGAACTGGTACTAGAACTGGGAAAATGACAGGTACTGGGACTGAGAAAAGGAGAGAGAATGATACTGGGAAAAGGAATTGAACAGGAACTGGGAATGGTACTAGAAATGGAACAACAACTGGTACTAAAACTGGGAAGGAGCTGGGGACTGGGAATGGTACTGGGAAAGGGACAGGGAAAAGGATGAGAACTGGGAATGGCACAGGTACTGGGAAAGGGACGGGGAATGGGAGAGAGACTAGGAATGGTACTAGGAAAGGGACAGGGAACAGTACAGTGGCATGGACTGGGAAAGGGACATAGACTGGTACTGGGACAGAGAACGGTAATGGGAAAAGAAACAGGTACTGGAACCGGGAAAAGGAGATGGACTGGGAATGGTACTGGAAAAGGGTCTTGAACTGAAATTGGGAAAAGGAGAGTTGGGGACTAGGAACAGTACTGGGAAAGGGACTGGGAATGGTACTGGGAAAGTGACAGGGAAAAGGGTGAACACTGGGAATGGTGCAAGTACTGGGAAAAGGACAGGGAACTGGAGAGACTGGGAATGGCACTAGGAAACTGACAAGGACTGGGAATGGTACTGGGAAAAAGATGAGGACTGGTACTGGGAAAAGGACGAGGACTGGGAATGGTACTGGGAAAAGGACGAGGACTGGGAATGGTACTGGGAAAAGGACGAGGACTGGGAATGGTACTGGGAAAAGGACAAGGACTGGGAATGGTACTGGGAAAAGGACAAGGACTGGGAAAAGGATGAGGACTGGGAATGGTACTGGGAAAAGGACGAGGACTAGGAATGGTACTGGGAAAAGGACGAGGACTAGGAATGGTACTGGGAAAAGGACGAGGACTAGGAATGGTACTGGGAAAAGGACGAGGACTAGGAATGGTACTGGGAAAAGGACTAGGAATGGTACTGGGAAAAGGACGAGGACTGGGAATGGTACTGGGAAAAGGACGAGGACTGGGAATGGTACTGGGAAAAGGACGAGGACTGGGAATGGTACTGGGAAAAGGACGAGGACTGGAAATGGTACTGGGAAAAGGACGAGGACTGGGAATGGTACTGGGAAAAGGACGAGGACTGGGAATGGTACTGGGAAAAGGACGAGGACTGGGAATGGTACTGGGAAAAGGACGAGGACTAGGAATGGTACTGGGAAAAGGACGAGGACTGGGAATGGTACTGGGAAAAGGACGAGGGTTGGGAAAGGTACTGGGAAAAGGACGAGGGCTGGGAATGGTACTGGGAAAAGGACGAGGACTGGAAATGGTACTGGGAAAAGGACGAGGACTGGAAATGGTACTGGGAAAAGGACGAGGACTGGGAATGGTACTGGGAAAAGGACGAGGACTGGAAATGGTACTGGGAAAAGGACGAGGACTGGGAATGGTACTGGGAAAAGGACTAGGACTAGGAATGGTACTGGGAAAAGGACGAGGACTGGGAATGGTACTGGGAAAAGGACGAGGACTGGGAATGGTACTGGGAAAAGGACGAGGACTGGGAATGGTACTGGGAAAAGGACGAGGACTGGGAATGGTACTGGGAAAAGGACGAGGACTGGGAATGGTACTGGGAAGAGGACAAGGACTGGGAATGGTACTGGGAAAAGGACGAGGACTGGGAATGGTAATGGGAAAAGGACGAGGACTGGGAATGGTACTGGGAAAAGGACGAGGACTGTGAATGGTACTGGGAAGAGGACAAGGACTGGGAATGGTACTGGGAAAAGGACGAGGACTGGGAATGGTAATGGGAAAAGGACGAGGACTGGGAATGGTAATGGGAAAAGGACGAGGACTGGGAATGGTACTGGGAAAAGGACGAGGACTGGGAATGGTACTGGGAAAAGGACGAGGACTAGGAATGGTACTGGGAAAAGGACGAGGACTGGGAATGGTACTGGGAAAAGGACGAGGGTTGGGAAAGGTACTGGGAAAAGGACGAGGGCTGGGAATGGTACTGGGAAAAGGACGAGGACTGGAAATGGTACTGGGAAAAGGACGAGGACTGGAAATGGTACTGGGAAAAGGACGAGGACTGGGAATGGTACTGGGAAAAGGACGAGGACTGGAAATGGTACTGGGAAAAGGACGAGGACTGGGAATGGTACTGGGAAAAGGACTAGGACTAGGAATGGTACTGGGAAAAGGACGAGGACTGGGAATGGTACTGGGAAAAGGACGAGGACTGGGAATGGTACTGGGAAAAGGACGAGGACTGGGAATGGTACTGGGAAAAGGACGAGGACTGGGAATGGTACTGGGAAAAGGACGAGGACTAGGAATGGTACTGGGAAGAGGACAAGGACTGGGAATGGTACTGGGAAAAGGACGAGGACTGGGAATGGTAATGGGAAAAGGACGAGGACTGGGAATGGTACTGGGAAAAGGACGAGGACTGTGAATGGTACTGGGAAGAGGACAAGGACTGGGAATGGTACTGGGAAAAGGACGAGGACTGGGAATGGTAATGGGAAAAGGACGAGGACTGGGAATGGTACTGGGAAAAGGAACAGAGACAGTCCCCCATCCCTGACTGCAGCTACTGATGGGCCATTCCTCCTATATGTGACAATGAATGGCCCCAGTGTAATGGTCTCCTGTACCCCCCCATCCTCCTCACCTTGGTCTGCGCCCCTAGTGGTAGGGGTAGGAGTAGTATGGGGAGGATGAAGGTGATGATGACATCCTTCTGCTGCCAGACAGAGTGCAGTGCGGAGCCGGCCATGTGTACACACAGCAATCCGGGGATCCAGACGGGCAGCGGGCGCCCCAGAGGAGGAATGTCCGGGCCAGGCATTGGGGAGGGCCAGGATCTCCTCTCCTATCACCTCACCATCCCTCCCCCACCTTCCGATGGGCCGCCGGCGGGTCGGATACACACAGCCGGCTCTACCACAAAGGAGTCCGCACTATGGGGAGGGGGGGGCACCGAGCCACGTCACCGGAGGAACCACCAACCAGGAGGGGAGACCATCCTACAGACCGAGGGGGGGGGGGGGGACTCTGCTCCCTGCTCTGAATGCGGCATTGTGAACTCATCACCCCGCCCCATCCCCCTCCCTCATATCCGATGCTGGACCAGGCATGTCTGGAGGATCCTCCGCTTCACTTCTTCCACATCATCCTTCACTGACACACATCATCCTTCACCATCATCATCATCCTTCAATGACACACTCATCATCCTTCACCATCATCATCATCATCATCCTTCACTGACACACATCATCCTTCACCATCATCATCATCCTTCACTGACACACTCATCATCCTTCACCATCATCATCATCCTTCACTGACACTCATCATCCTTCACCATCATTATCATCATCATCCTTCACTGACACACTCATCATCCTTCACCATCATCATCATCATCCTTCACTGACACACTCATCATCCTTCACCATCATCATCCTTCACTGACACACTCATCATCCTTCACCATCATCATCATCCTTCCCCTGACACACTCATCATCATCATCATCCTTCCCTGACACACACACATCATCCTTCCCTGACACACACATCATCATCCTTCACCATCATCATCATCATCCTTCACTGACACACTCATCATCCTTCACCATCATCATCATCATCATCCTTCCCCGACACACTCATCATCCTTCATCATCATCATCCTTCCCTGACACACACTCATCATCATCCTTCCCTGACACACTCATCATCATCCTTCATCATCATCATCATCATCCTTCACTGACACACTCATCATCCTTCACCATCATCATCCTTCACTGACACACTCATCATCCTTCACCATCATCATCATCCTTCCCCTGACACACTCATCATCATCATCATCCTTCCCTGACACACACACATCATCCTTCCCTGACACACACATCATCATCCTTCACCATCATCATCATCATCCTTCACTGACACACTCATCATCCTTCACCATCATCATCATCATCATCCTTCCCCGACACACTCATCATCCTTCATCATCATCATCCTTCCCTGACACACACACATCATCCTTCCCTGACACACACATCATCATCCTTCACCATCATCATCATCATCCTTCACTGACACACTCATCATCCTTCACCATCATCATCATCATCATCCTTCCCCGACACACTCATCATCCTTCATCATCATCATCCTTCCCTGACACACACTCATCATCATCCTTCCCTGACACACTCATCATCATCCTTCATCATCATCATCCTTCATCATCATCATCCTTCCCTGACACACTCATCATCATCATCATCCTTCCCTGACACACTCATCATCATCATCATCCTTCCCTGACACACACATCATCATCCTTCCCTGACACACACACATCATCATTCTTCCCTGACACACACATCATCATCATCCTTCCCTGACACACACATCATCCTTCCCTGACACACACATCATCCTTCCCTGACACACATCATCACCCTTCCCCTGACACACACATCATCCTTCCCTGACACACACATCATCCTTCCCCTGACACACACATCATCCTTCCCTGACACACATCATCACCCTTCCCCTGACACACATCATCACCCTTCCCCTGACTCACACATCATCCTTCCCCTGACACACACATCATCCTTCCCCTGACACACACATCATCCTTCCCCTGACTCACACATCATCCTTCCCCTGACACACATCATCATCCTTCCCTGACACACTCATCTTTCTTCCCCTGACACACTCATCATCATCCTTCCCTGACACACACATCATCATCATCATCATCCTTTCCTGACACACATCATCACCCTTCCCCTGACACACACACATCATTCTTCCCCTGACACACACACACCATATATTCTGCAAGGAGACACCCTAAAGAATAAACTAGTGGGGGTTCCTATTTGTCACAGTTTACAAAACACAACATTTCTTTAAAAATGCACTCAAGGTAATTTTATGCATCATAAACACAAATTATCTCCCAATTTTATAATAAAATATAATAGCTGAGGTCGCCCCGAGTAAATAGCTAACCAACATGCCAAGCCTTGAAATTCCGTGTGCCCGTGACACAGTGGCATACATCGGTATCCTATATTTTCTATAGGGGGTGCTTTAGCAGCTCCTATAGGTCATCAGTTTAGTGTTCGCTGTGAATAAAGGGCGTAGAATTATTGCTCTCACTCCGGTGTGCGCATCGATATGTAACGTGTACTGCAAATGCAATCAACATTTTCATGCGTAGGCACCCTAACGTGCATTTATGCTTGTATGTGGAAGGGGGGGGGGTAACAAAAAAAAAATAGGGGGTCATTTGGTTGCTTGGCTGTAGCTTACATTTTTTTTTCTAAACTTCCTTTTTTTAATCACAAAATGCCCCCCTATGTGATGATTTTTTTGGTGACAGGTTATTATTCACATGTCCTCCAATGAATGAAATGGAGTGCAAATGGCAGTCCATTGATTTCTTCCCCTGTCATACTGGCCAGGAACAGCAACACCCCCACCCAGGAGAGACATTTTATACATTGCTTCCAGGTCAGTAACAGGAAGCAGAGACTACATTTATAAACAGTTTGTAATAAAATGGATTATTTAATGTCCTTGAACAGCAGAAAAGTGTTCTGCAGGGTTTCCCCTTACAATGCAAGGGGGAACTCTGTAAACTCTGATATAGGAGGGAGGCCATGGTGACCAGAAACCTCCTTACATTAAAGTTCCCATTTATACTAGAGTCTGCAGTATTCCCATTCACATCGGGGTCTGCAGAGTTCACTTTGCATTGCAAGGGGGATCCCTGCAGACTCTAATGCGAAGGGGGACTCTGTAAACTCTGATATAGGAGGGGGGCCATGGTGATCAGCAACCCCTTGTATCAGAGTTCCCATTTACACTACAGTCTGCAGTATTTCCCTTCAAATCAGAGTCTGCAGAGTTCCACTTTGCACTGCAAGGGGGATCCCCCACAGACTCTGATGTGAAGGGGAACTCTGTAAACTCGGATATAGGAGGGGGGTCATGGTGGCTAGAAACCCCCTTACATCAGAGTTCCCATTTACACTAGAGTCTGCAGTATTCCCCTCTAACCTCTTCAGCTCCAGAAGATTTACCCCTGTTAATGACCAGGCCATTTTTGTGATACGGCACTGCGCTACTTTAACGGACAATTGCGCAGTTGTGCGACGCTGTACCCAAATAAAATTGATGTCCTTTTTTCCCACAAATAGAGCTTTCTTTTGGTAGTATTTGATTACCTGTGCGATTTTTATTTTTTGCAGTATAAACAAAAAAAGAACGACAATTTTGAAAAAAAAAAAAATGATTTTTTTACTTTCTGCTATAAAACATTCCCAATAAAAAAATGTAAGAAATCAAATTTCTTCATCAGTTTAGGCCAATATGTATTCTGCTGCATGTTTTTGGTAAAATAAAAAAATCCCAATAAGCGTATATTGATTGGTTTGCACAAAAGTTATCGCATCTACAAACTATGGGATATTTTTTATCAAACTTTTATTTCTTTATTTATTTTACTGATAATGGTGACAATTAGCGACTGATAGTGGGACTGCGACATTGCGGCGGACAAATCAGGCACTAAGTGACACTTCTTGGGGACCAGTGACACCAGTATAGTGATATAAGGGAAACCTGTATATCAGTGCCCCCCTACCTTGGAGTCCCCTTTACCCTCTTACATCAGTGTACCCCCTCACCTTAGGGTTCTCACTCCCCTCTTACATCAGTGACAGATTCTGTTTGGCATGTCAGCTAAAAAATATGCACTGTCACTGTAGTGACACTGGCAGAGAAGGGGTTAACATCAGGGACGATCAAAGGGTTAAATGTGTTCCCTGGGAGTGCTTGCTAACTGTGTGGGGGAGGTGCTTGTACTGTAGAAAGACAGAGATCCATGTTCCTGTTTAGCAGAAACACAGGATCTGTCTTCTCTTGATGCAGACCATCGTTCTGCTTCTGTCGGGAACGATTGGTGGGTCTGTCGGACCCGATGATTGGCTCCCGCTGTGTCCAATCACAGCGGGAGCTGGGCACCGGCAACAGGTAGGGGCATGTACAGGTATGTGATTTTGCCTATAGGAGTCGCCGTTTCACAGTATATGTGCGTGCGACGGTCAGCAACTGTTTAAATCAGGGCATGAGTTCCCCTTGTCACTGTAAGGGGGAACCCTGCAAACTCTGATGATGTAAAGGGGAACTCTGTGGACCCTGATGTAAAGGGGAACTCTACAGATCCGGATGTAAAGGGGAGCTCTGCGGACCCTGATGTAAAGAGGATCTCTGTGGACCCTGATGTAAAGGGGAACTCTATGGACCCTGATGTAAAGGAGAACTCTGCGGACCCTGATGTAAAGGGAAACTCTGCGGACCCTGATGTAAATGGGAACTCTGCGGACCCTGATGTAAATGGGAACTCTGCGGACCCTGATGTAAAGGGAAACTCTGCAGGCCCTGATTTAACGGGAAATACTGCACACTCTAGTGTAAATGGAAATTCTGATGTAAGGGGGTTTCTGGTCACCATGGCCCCCCTCCTATATCAGAGTTGACAGAGTTTGTATGTGGGGGAAGGGGGTTCAAAAGTTTTTGAGGGGGATTTTAAGTGCTTGGTTGTAGCTTTAATTTTTACGTTATTCTTTTTTTTTTTTTTTTTACTACGTTTTTTATTTGTCACACAGGACAAAAAGCCTCCTATGTGATGAGTTTTTTGGTGACAGGTTTTCATTCACGAGGCCTCCAATGAATGAAACGGAGTGCAAATGGCAGTCCATTCATTTATTTTCCTGCCATACTGGCCAGAAACAGCAACACCAGTACCCAGGAGAGACATTTTATACTATATAATATATTGCTTCCAGGTCAGTAACAAGAAGCGGAAAAGTGCCCGTAAAAAATCCACTTGTCTTCTGCTCTAGAACTGCCTACGCGCACATCCGGAGTTTGCCTATTAGTATTCAGCTGAGCTCAACTGAGCTCTGTCTCAGCTTGGCTCCACTCAACACGGCTTCGGCTCAGACAGGCCTCAGGTCCAGGTGCACGGTGACGTCATGGCGCTTGCCACCTTTTCCACAACTTTAAAAGATAAGACTGGAAGAAGGGGGAGTAGCAAGAGGAGGAGAATGCTACAGTACAGTGTAAGTCCAGTGACTGTACTGCTACAAGCCACAGACTGACTGATATGCCAAACAGAGTCTGTGGGGGGGAGTCACTGAAGTAAGAGGGGATTAAGGACCCTAAGGTGAGGGGGTACACTGATGTAAGAGGGTAGTGGGGACCCCAAGGTAAGGGGACACTGATATATAGGTTTCCCTTATATCAGTGTCCTTACTACCCTCTTAAATGAGTTTCCCCACTAACTTAGCATATTCATTTTGCAGACTCTGGAGTGAGGGGGAAACTCTGATATAAGGGCTCACTGGTCAACAGAGCCCCCCCCCCCCCACACACACACATTATAGTTCCCAGTGTTCCCCCTTAAATCAGAGCTCCCTTACTTTGAAGGCTGAAAATTTCCCCTTACATCAGAGTCTGCAGGGTTCCCTCTTACAGTGCAAGAAGGAACTCTGTAAATATAGGAGGGGGCCCTGGTGACAAGAAACCCTTTGCATCAGAGTTACTATTTATACTAGAGTCTGCAGTGTTCCCCTTTAAATCAGAGCCTGCAGAGTTCCCCTTTACTTCAGGGCTTTCAGAACTCCCCTTTACACTAGGGTCCACAGAGTTGCCCTTTACATCAGTGTTTGCAGAGTTCCCCTTTCCACTATAAGGGGAAACCCTGCAGACTCTGATGTGAAGGGGAACTCTGGGGACTCTGATATAGGTGGGGGGCCCTAGTGGCCAGAAACCTCCTTTATCAGAGTTCCCATTTACACTAGAGTCTGCAGTATACCCCTTTAAATATGGGTCCTTAGAGCTCTCCTTTAAATCTGGGCCTTCAGAAATCCCCTTTACATCAGGGTCTGCAGAGTTCCCCTTTACACTAGGGTCCGCAGTTTCCCCTTTACATCAGGGTCTGCAGAGTTCCCCTTTACACTAGGGTCCACAGTGTTCTCCTTTACATCAGGGTCTGCAGAGTTCTCATATGCACTATAAGGGGGAACCCTGCAGACTCTGATGTGAAGGGAAACTCTGGGGACTCTGATGTAAGAGGGGCACTGGTAATGCTGGGAACTCTATTGTAAGGGGTGACTGCAATGAAAGGGGGGAACTCTGCGGAACCTGATGCAAGGAGGAACGCTGTGGACTCTGACTTAAGGAGGAACATCTCCTGATGTAAAGGGGAACTCTGGGGACTCTAATGTAGGGGGAACTCTGGACACTGATGTAAGGGGCACTCTGATGTGAACAGAGGGTTCATCCTGATTGCTGCACTCTATATGTTGTTTTGTATGTTACCTACTGTACCCCTGACCCCTGCACTGTATACACTATGTTGTATGTTACATAGTCCTGACCAAGGTCTTCATTCTCTTAACAGTTGCTGATTTTAATGAAGTTCTCCTTTAAGGTAGGCTCAGTCAGACAAAATATGTCCTGAGTTTTATTTGTGTCTGTGAGTCTGTCAGTTGTTGCACAGTAATTAGGAGTATTTTGTGGGTATGAGGACTGTTATATGTGTGCGGTGTATATAGTGACTAGGCACAGTTTCTGTTTAATGATCTCCCTTCAAGCCCCTCCCACTGCAAGGCCATCTCTGGCTAGGCATAAGGATATGCATGCAGAAGAACCTGTTTTTCTGTTTTACCCCAGGGTGTCCAAGGTCTTTCATCATCCTAGTCATGCTCACATTTTGTCACTCTGTTTTGAGCTTTTAATTGTAAAGCCAGCAGATTACTTGTTCCTATTGGGCTAAGCATTTTCAATTAGAGAGATTAGCCATGGTAAGCTAGCCATTAAGCTAGGTTCACACTGCTGCACTATGCTCCTTGCAATCAAGCCTTGGTGTAACACGTGAAGGCAAGGTGATCCTTGGGCAGGGACATCATGGAAGCAGCTATATAATGGATGGTTCAATAAAGAAGGAAGAGATCTCTAGTGTGTGGCTCCTATTCATCTATATCTTTCAGCAGCAAGTGGAGAGGGGCTTTTTTGAGACAGTACTCTAGATCAGTGGTCCTCAACCCTGGTCCTCAGGGCCCACTAACAGGCCAGGTTTGCAAGATAACTGAAATCCATCCCAGGTGATATAATTTGCTGCTCAGTGATTGCAGTACTCCAGAGATGTATAGTAACGAAGTAGAACTACTTAAGTACTGTACTTAAGTACCGAAATGCGGTATCTGTACTTTCCTAAAGTAGAATTTTTTTCTCCTACTTCTACTTTTACTTCACTACATTTTTTCGATGATTTCGATACTTCTACTCAAGTATTTTTTTTTTTGTGCTGCATAGTTACTCGTTACTTTTAAAAAAATTACCACTGCCAGAACAGTAGATGGCAGGTTGCATAAAGCTCAAAAAAATGTGTATAATGTCATTTGTAAATCGGCGCATACGAAAATAAAGGCTGTGTATAATAAAAGCTGCTATACCAAATCTTTCCAATAAAAAGAAAATATGAAACAAACAAATAAATGGTGCTACAGCGCTTAAAGTGCATCAAGAAACTACTAACAAACACAGGTTAATCATTTGAATAAATCATTTGAAATAATAAAAAACAATATGATGTTCAAACTTTTGACTTCTTTCTTTAATAACTACATAACACAGTACTTGTACTTCTACTTTCAGTACTTGAGTAGAAATTTTTTTTCAAAACTACTGGTACTTTTTACTTTTAGTACTTAAGTAGCAAATTTTTTGAAAAAACTACTTGCAATACTTAATTAAAAAAAATGTTGAATACTTTAGTACTTCTACTTAAGTAACTTTTTCTGCGAGCACTTCCACTTCTACTCAAGTCACTTTTTGATCGAGCACTTGTACTTTTACTCAAGTAGAAATTTCGAGTACTTTATACAAGTCTGCAGTACTCTAGTCTGCATCTCCCCAAGGTAATACTTAAAATCTGGCCTGTTAGTGGGCCCTGAGGACTGGAGTTGAGGACCACTGCTCTAGATGTCCATGGAGATTGCATGGGGCAGAGAACTGGAGAGGTGCTGTATGTGTGGAAGTTTGGACGCATGCACATTGACACATGTTGCTTTAAAGGCAGCTCATTCAGTTGAATGGACTTCCTATTGCACCAAAAGATGTACATGTACTATTTTTCTGTAAGACAATGCACGGTAGCGCAACACTATGTTGTGCTGCGCTGCAATGCATCTTTATCAGCAAGGTATGTGGGGTGCTATTAGGAATGAATGGCACCTCAATACACAAAAGGCATGTTCTCATGCATTGCAGTAACACGCGCTAGCACATTTATTGCTGCGGGACCACAGTGTGAACCGAGCCCTACAGTCTATGGTGAAGAGATGCCTGTTGGCTCAGAGCAGAGGAGAACTTTCTCACCCATGCCCTTTTCACACTTGTGCGACCTAAAAGTTGCGCGATTTTGCCACAATTTTTTTCACCACGATTTTCTGCGATTTTGACTGGACTGTAAGCAATGCCTATGTCTGTGGACCTCAAATGCATCAAAGTCGGACCAAAGTAGTGCAGGGACGACTTTGAACTCACACAGATATGAATGGTACTCATTGTAAATCATGGAGTATGGCTTGTCGTGCGACTTTGCAGTCCCAAGTCGCACAACTGTAAAAAGGGGCCTCACTGTTGGCTGCAGACCTTGGACAAGGTTTACAACTTGATCTGAGGACATATTGCCCACTATAAATGTTGTGGTCAAGGTGAGGGCAAGCAGATGGGGCTAAAAGGTTATAATAATAGGAATGTTGACCTGAAGGCTTGGTTTACCTATATGTGAATCAGATGCGTTTTGAACCGCATCTGATTCATATAACATGTGAATCAGACCAGCGTTCAGTGGAGCTAGTTCACATATATGGGGGCCGGCTGCGGTGCAAATTTTAAAAGGGTCCTCTGTGTTTTACAGTTCAGTTCAGGGGCAATTTCAGTGTCAAATTCACACCTAAATCACACCTGAACCGTTGAGTGGAAACCGCATCGGACTCTGCACCGAAACTGGACAGAGCCTTAAATAAAATTGTAGTGGAGTTCCAATACCCAGCCAAGGTATCTCTGCTGTATGATCCTTGAAGCTGAGGAAGTACTAACATATCCAAGGCAGAATCCCCCCCAGTAACTGAACGACACACAGTTCTGGGAGTCAACAACGACTGGTATTCAGCCACAGCTGGCTTTTATATGATTCCCCATGCAAGGGTTTTTTAAATCATTTTCCAGCTGGACCTGAGAGGGGACTAGGGACAAGTAAACATTTCACAGACTCAACCAACACAACACAACCAATCAAGCTCCTGAAGTACAATACACATTATTATAAGTGTAAACACATCCCCACAGTCAGGGGCGTAACTACAGGGGTTGCAGGGGTTGCAATTGCTACCGGGCCCCATGCTCCAGGGGGCCCGGTAGCAAACCAGTGGGTGAACTTCCAGGATCTCAAAGGTCACACTTGCGACCGGGCCCTGGCATTGCACCACTGTGGGGAGGCCCCAAGATTGCAGGAAGGGGGCCCACTGCAGAACTTGTGAAAGGATCCTGCTGTGGGACCATAATAGAAGGCCATGCAACGAGAGTAAAGAGCCCCAGGATTAGTGGGAAGAGCCCCGGGCTTGAAGGGAAGGGCCCCGGCCAGGGGACTGGGGGGCCCTTCATGGTTTTTTGCATCGGGGCCCTGAAGGTTCTAGTTACGCCTCTGCCCACAGTACATAACAGGTGAGTAAATCAGCATATTCAATAATGTGTGGAAGACAGATGGTTGAGGTGATGATATTACTCTGTGCTATGAGTCTGACTGTGTGGAGCAATATTTTATTGGCAATAGGCAGCTGGGCCTTAACATGAGATATACATGAGATATATTGTTGACAAATATTTCTGTCCCATTTGAAATAATCCAAACCATATTCTTAGTGTCCATTCTGCTACAAAAATAAATTTCTTGGACTACAGTACAGGACACAAGATCAGAGTCATAACCATGGGATGTCGAACAGTAGTCCAGGTGAGAGATGGGCAACACAGCAAACAATGCCAATAGGTCCATGTAGCAGACAAGTCCAGAAGGGCTCAAGAGAATGAGAGAGCAGCTTGCAGCACACATTTGGAGGAACCCCAACCATTGAATGACTTGTCTAACCTACCATGGTGGAGCAAGAAGCAGGGAACCCCTGTGAGAACCTGCAGGAAGGACAAAGAAGGAATCTCATTGCCGAAAAAAGACTTCAGTCAAGAGGTAGACTCTCACTTTTTGTACCACATCATGGAATGAAATTTTCATTGTAATGTTTCAGAGCAGGACATTAGAAGGGGAGGACAGTGTCCTAACTGAGATAGAAGTAGGAAACTACCTTAGGGAGAAAAGAGGCTGTAGGCCTTAGGACAAAATTGTCCTTGTATAATAATAGAAAAAGCCCTTCACCATCAGTTTTTTTAACCACTTAAGCCCCGGAAGATTTTACCCCCTTCCTGACCAGGGCCTATTTTGCGATTCGGCACTGCGTGATTTTAACGGACAATTGCGCGGTTGTGCGACGCTGTACCTAAACAAATTTGACGTCCTTTTTTTCCCACAAACAGAGCTTTCTTTTGGTGGTATTTGATCACCTGTGCGATTTTTTAATCATGCGCTATAAACAAAAAAAGAGCGACAATTTAGCAAAAATAACAATATTTTTCACATTTTTTTATATGAAATTCCCCCAAAAAAATGTAAAAATCAAAATTTTTTAACATTTTTGGCCAATTTGTTTTCTGCTACATATGCTTGGTAAAAAAAAAATCACAATAAGGGTATTTTGATTGGTTTGCGCAAAAGTTATTGCGTTTACTAAGGGAAAGATTTTTGTCATTTTTGTTGTTTTTCTCTTTAACGAGTAATGGCGGCGATCTGTGATTTTTTTTTGCGGTACTGCGACATTGTGGCGGACAGATCGGACCCTTGACTGACATTTTTGACACTTTTGGGGGTACCAGTGACATTACTACAGTAATCAGTGCTATACATATGCACTGTTACTGTAAAAATGACACTGGGAGGGAAGGGGTTAACTTTATTGGGGAAGGAGGGGTTAAGTGTGTCCCTAGGGGCGTGCTTCTAACTGTGATTGGATGTGGCTACTGGTGTAAGAACAGAGATCAACGGTCCTACATAGTAGAACCGTATGATCTCCATTTTTACACAGGGAAGAATGACAGGCGGCTTTGTTTACATTCCAAATCTGTAAAGAAAAGCGCACGCAACCTCGGGCAATAACGCTTTAATAAAGGACAACAACACAGTACATTGGAATTGCACTCACACTTTTCCTTTAAGACAATCGCTTTACAGCATTCCAACAGGAGCTACTCGCTCCTCCCGTCCCTCCAGATGGTTACTCTGCGGTCTCCTCATTCGCGGCTGCCGCCGCTGTTTCCCCGCTCTCCTTCACTTCCTGTGTTGCCTGGTCACCGGATTCCGGTTCTAGTGCGCCTGCGCACTATACCAACGTAATCTACGGTGCCTCAGGAGAGCCTCAGCCAAAGCCGGAGCCACAAGTTGTACGGAGCTGCGAGGTGGGAGATTCAAGACACGGGTGCACTGCCTCTGCTGTTACTACGGACAACGCGTTTCGGAGGCGGAGCCTCCTTCCTCAGGTCCTGAGGAAGGAGGCTCCGCCTCCGAAACGCGTTGTCCGTAGTAACAGCAGAGGCAGTGCACCCGTGTCTTGAATCTCCCACCTCGCAGCTCCGTACAACTTGTGGCTCCGGCTTTGGCTGAGGCTCTCCTGAGGCGCCGTAGATTACGTTGGTATAGTGCGCAGGCGCACTAGAACCGGCATCCGGTGACCAGGCAACACAGGAAGTGAAGGAGAGCGGGGAAACAGCGGCGGCAGCCGCGAATGAGGAGACCGCAGAGTCACCATCTGGAGGGACGGGAGGAGCGAGTAGCTCCTGTTGGAATGCTGTAAAGCGATTGTCTTAAAGGAAAAGTGTGAGTGCAATTCCAATGTACTGTGTTGTTGTCCTTTATTAAAGCGTTATTGCCTGAGGTTGCGTGCGCTTTTCTTTACAGATTTGAATTGTTTTGATCCGCCCCCCCCCCCCCCCAGTGGAGTGAGAGAGGACCAGCAGCAACCAGGACATTTCAGCTATAAAACATACAAACAAAGGAGGTGAACACATGGACAGCGCCATGGGCTGGTGAAGTACTCCTCTTTGTACTTGTTGTATATCAGCATGTGCAGGATCTGTCCTTTTTGATTGTTGGCTTTGTTTACATTAGCCGCCTGCCTTTCTCCCTTCACGGCGGACGATCGCGAGTGACTGGCGGACATCGGGTCCACCGGTCACATGCACGGACTTGTTAGGGAACGAGCCGGGGTGGGAGCGCGCCTCCGGGGGCGCGCGCTCGCCCGCTATTGGCTCACAAGCTAGTGACAGGCTAGTGACGTACCGATACGTCACTTTGCCTGGCCGGGGCTGACCGCCGCAGTATATGTACTTGCGGCGGTCGGCAACCGGTTAAACTGATCAAAGCTCTATTTTTCTTCCGTTAAAAAAATGGATTGGACAAAAAACGGATGTAAACTTACAAATGGTACTTGCATTGGTAGTGGATGTGAAAGAAAACAGATGAAAAACGGACGAATACTTCATCCATTTTGACGTGACTGAACTGATGAAATGAAGTGTCCGCATGTGTGAAAGGAGCCTTACAGAGTACCAAGGAATGCGGTTACTGAGTTATGCAGTACATTCATAGACTATAATGTAAAATTACAGAGTCATGCAATTCTTCCTTTTGGACACAAAATGGGGGCATTGAGATGCTGACCCTTTCCTCAACCATTTTGGGAAGTAAAGAATATTGGGAAGTGTAGATCTTCAACAGCATTTAAAACATTGTGCTAATGGGAGTTTGACGAACTGCAATTCCCCAGAAGTCTGAGAGGCAGGAGAAGCCAGAGACTGGGATGGGGGGGGGGGGGATAAATTAAAAAGCCAGGGAAAGGGGGGGGCGTGGCCTGAAGACCTATGTGAGCGGACGTGTTCTAGAGAGGCTCTCCCGGCGGATCTCCGTTTAAGCCATCCTGCGGCTCCGAACTCGAGCGATACCCTTACCCCCGACCGCCGGTGGACACCGCCATCCAGCCCTGGTCATGTCTCCACCGAAACGGCCATCCGAAGCGGCGGCTAAGCTGGAGAAGTTTCGGCGCCAAGAGGTGAGCGGCGTGGCCCAAAATGGCGGACCGTCCCAGCCAGCTCCCACTGCAGCGGCACAGGCTGTGGACCAGGCGATCATCCTGGCTGCCATCACGGATTGCAAGGCGTCCCTTACCACAAAAATAGAGGAGGTAAAGGTGGACATATCCTTGCTCAGGCAGGACCTTCAGAAGTTGAGGGGCAGGATGTCGGAAGCCGAGGGACGGCTCTCCAGAGTGGAGGATGATTTACCCCCCATACAGAACGCTGATGAACAGGCCGCCAGGGATATACAGTTCTTGCTACATAAACAGGATGACCTGGAGAACAGAGCCCGGCGTAATAATGTTTGTTTTATTGGCTTGCCGGAGGCTGCGGAGGGGTTGTCCCCTGCCACGTTCCTGGAAGATCTCCTGGTTAAATCATACGGCAGGGAGGCATTCTCGCAGGCCTTTGTTGTGGAACGGGCGCACCGAATGCCAGCTAAGAAGCCGCCCCCAGGTGCACCACCCCGGGTCTTTATCGCCCGATTCATGAAATTTCGGGATAGGGATGCGGTGCTCCGGCTATCCAGGGAGCGGGGGAATATCCCACTGGACAACCATAACATCATGGCGTTCCCGGACTTCTCGGCGGAAGTCCAGAAGCAGCGCAGCCAGTTTGGAGAAGTCAAGAGGCGCCTTAGGACCCGCAACCTCAAGTATGCGATGTTATACCCGGCCAGGCTACGAGTGGTTGGTGAGGATAGAGTACATTTTTTCGAGGACCCTGACGCTGCGATAGCCTGGTTGGATCGTCTGCCGTGAGCGGTGAGTCTGTTGCCCCTTCCCCGCCCCTGAGTACATTGGAAGACTGTACGTACTTCAGCCTGAACTGCCCTGATGGTTCTCCCATTGCATTGATTCTCACTCCCTTCACCTGCCCTGCATGCCTTGGAAGCTCGTGTTGGCACTCCCTTTGTCCCCCTGACACTCTAGTATCCTTGGAATGAACTCCTTCATGGGATGCCTGTTTACCTTTTACCTGCCCCCCTTTTGACTCCCCTTGGTCGAACGGACCCTTTCCCTCCCCCTCCCCCCTGGAACTTTTTTCTTTTTCTGATCTGGTTTGCCGATACAGACTTTTTCTTTCTACTTTTGCCTTCCGGCCGGGAGGCCTCTATGCCCACCATGGGTACTGTGAATTTTCGATGTCATGTTTTGTGCTCACTGTTACGTTCCAGAAATGGGACCCCTCTTCGGAGATTGTTCACCCCCACGGGTTCGTGGTGCTCTGTTTGGTCCTGGGGGGCTTCGCCTTTTGGTGGAACTACCCGGGGCGGCTGGTCACTGCTGCCTGTGGACTGTTTGGTTCTGGGATTGATGCTCACACAAGTTGGGGTGTGTGTTGGGCTGGGTGGGGGGTGGGGGTTTATGTTTATTGAGTTATGCTATGTGATTTGTGTACTGACATGTATTTGCACTACCCTATATTTTAGCACTGTTTGGTTGGTCTCCTGGATTTCGGGCCATGGGCGGCGGGTGCAGTTTAAACTTGTCCCGGATTGCTGTCCACGTCCTGTGCCACGACATGTTCTCTCCTCCTTGATGATATGGCAGGGCTGACCTTTCTTACGTGGAACGTGCGGGGCATCCGAGACAAGGTCAAGCGCACCGTTATCCTGTCCTACCTCAAGGAACAGAGGGCGGATGTCATTGCACTAGTTGAAACGCATGCTGAGGGTAACTTACTCGGGGCCATCCGCAGACCGTGGGACCGCTGGGCTTTTCATGCGTCACACTCCTCTCATTCGAGGGGTGTGTCGTTGCTGGTCTCCCGGTCTGTGGCTTTCGCGGTGAGGGAGGTGGTGACGGACCCCTTGGGTAGGTATGTCTTTGTGGCTGGAGCTATAGGGGGGCATGACATTCTTCTTTTAGCCTGGTACTTTCCTCCCCCCTTTAGTGCTACCCTTCTGACGGAGGGCATGATGTTTATGGCAAGGTACCCCTCGGTTCCTGCAGTCTGGATGGGGGACTTTAATACGGTCTCCAATCCGTTTCTGGATAGGGTGGGTGCCCCGGGCTCCCCACCCTGCCCGGATAGAGCCACGCGCTTCCATAGATTGTTGTCCGGCTGTCACCTCTTTGACTCGTGGAGGTGTTTACATCCCACTGCACGGGCCTACTCGTGCTTCTCCACGACCCACTCCACCATGTCTAGGATTGATGGTATATGGATCTCCCAGGCCCTTCTGCCCAGGCTTCTGGGTGCCCGTTTTGGCCCGAGACTGCTCTCGGACCACGCCCCGTACATGGCTACTCTGTCCCCGCTTACCGCCCCTCCCCAGAGACATTGGCGCTTGAATCCCTTTTGGCTCAAGACTATCCCGGACATTGACTCCTTGACGACAGAATGGGACTTTTTTTTCAGCTCCAACTCTGACACTGCTTCCGCGTTATTGGTGTGGGAGGCCTTCAAGGGCCATGCACGTTTACTTTTGACGTCGCGTATAGCTCGACATCGCAGGGCGTCGCGGACAGACCTACTTACTGTTGAACGTCAATTGGCTGAACTGGAGGCTGAATATGCCGGCTCTCCGACGCCGGACGCACTTTCCCAACTCAAACTACGGTCTAGGGCCCTGGACCATATGTTCCAGGAACGGGCTAATCATAAATTATTTTTCAGCCGGCAACGCGTTTTTGAGCATGGTGAGCGATCGGGCAAATTGCTTGCCTATTTGGCACATATGGACGATAGACCGTCCGTGATGATTACACTTCACCCTTCGGTGCTGGGGGACTCTTCGGATCCAGCGGCTGTGGCGGAGCTATTTGCTTCGTACTTTAGCGAGGTTTATTCCTCTGAGGTGGATTATGACCCGTTGGATCTGACCGGTTTGCTGGATACCCTGGAGTTCCCTGCACTGACCCCTGAACAGGTAGCGGTGCTTGAGGCCCCGATTTCTCGGACCGAAATAGTCTCTGCCATTTCTAGTTTTGCTAGGGCTAAAGCGCCTGGATCTGATGGTCTCCCCATCGAGTTTTATTTGCAGTATGCGGAGTCCTTGACCTCCCGTCTGCTCGCGGTGTTTGAGGCGGCATTTGAGTTGGGCTCTCTACCTGCCTCGATGTGTGAGGCACTGATCATTTTGCTCCCCAAGCCTGGCAAGGATCCCCGGTATCCGGAATCCTACAGGCCCATCTCACTGTTACAGTGCGATGTTAAAATCCTGGCCAAGGTACTTGCCCTTAGACTCAATGTAGTGATCCTCTCCTTGGTACACCCCGATCAGACGGGATTCATGCCGGCCAAGAATACGGCGTTCAACACCAGGCGCTTGTTCATGAACATGCAGGCCCCCCATGACTGTGTCGGTACCAGGGTTGTTGTGACTTTGGATGCCGCCAAGGCCTTTGATTCTGTCGAGTGGTCCTACTTGTGGCAGTGTCTCCGTAAATTTGGGTTCGGTCCGAAGTTCATAAAATGGCTTACAGCATTATACAGTCAACCTCGGGCTCGGGTGGTGGCCAATGGCTGGACTTCTAGGTCCTTTCCTCTTTCTCGTGGCACGCGTCAGGGGTGTCCCATCTCCCCACTGCTGTATGCCCTGGCGGTCGAGCCACTTGCGATGGCCCTCCGGGCGGACTCAGGCATTAAGGGTCTCCGCCGCGGGGACCTTGAGGAGCGTATTGGGCTGTACGCAGACGACATGATCCTGTACCTGGCAGACTCCGGACCCTCTTTGAGGCGTGCCCTGGAGGCAGGGGAGGACTGGGCCAGGGGGCAGGGGGGCAATTGCCACCCAGGCCACTCTGATGCCCCATAAAAAGGCTGCACTGCTTCTGCCACAGATATGCCTAAAGGATTCCTGGTGATGAGAAGTAAAAAGTCCCCACCGCTGACCTACTGAGGGTGGGATTAAGACAAGGACAGAGTGCTGCCCTCCCCCCCAGCATGGATGGTGTAAGCTATGTCCGAGCAGAGGCCGGTTCCATGCCCCACTGGAGACTCTCCTCCTCCAGCCAGCCCTGACCGAACTGTCCCCGCTCCCCCCAACCGCCCCTGCTGGTCAGGTGGGGAAACCAGATCCGGCCGGTGAGTAGAGAGTACTTGGAGCGGAGCTTCAGCCTGCAATGGGGGTCACAAGGAGGCCGGGAAGAGAGAGAGTGGGAGAGGGGCTAAGTCGCTGCACCGTGTGCCTCTGGTTTGTACTTGCCCCCTGGGCTGAAAGTTGCCAGTCTGCCCCTGCCTGGAGGTCATACAGCGGTTCGGGAGATTTTCTGGTCTGACGGTCAATTGGGACAAGTCCAACGTCCTTCCTATAGACAGTTTCCCCCCAGCAGCTGACCAAGCGTCGCTCCCCCTGTCGCGGGTGTCGGAATTCAAGCATCTTGGGGTCCGGGTGACTAGATCCCTTCCTGACTATATCCCGTTAAATATTGAACCCCTCTTTGCCTTGGTTAAGGACAAAACGCAGGTTTGGGCTAGGTTGCCTTTGGGCATCATGGGCAGGGTGGGCCTGGTGAAGATGATCCTGCTCCCCAAAATCCTATACCTGCTGTGGCACTCTCCGGTTTATATTCTGTATAGATACTTTATGACTCTAGAGAGCTTGCTGCGATCATTTATTTGGGGTTCCTCCAGACACAAGCTGTCCTGGAAGCACACCCAGAAACCCACCAAGTTAGGGGGCATGGCGGTTCCTGAATTGGCAAGGTATTACCTAGCTGCCCAATTATCGCATTTCTTTCATCTGGATAAACAGGACTCGGTCAGGTATATGGCGCTGGTCTGCAGAGGTGCGGAGTCGCGGCTCCCTCACCCGTTCTGTGATGTCCTTAGAGGTGTTGCCGGGTCTACGCCTGTGGCTCCTTGGGGAAGTCTCTTGTTCCATCATAGGCGGGTCTGGGACCTGGCGTTGTCCAGAACCGGGGATGCGACTTTGCATTCCATAACTCCCTTGTGGTTTAACCGTCAGCTGCCGGAGCTTCTCCATATCCCTGACCCTGGGGTGTGGATCCGTAGGAATGTATATTTGCTATCCCATGTTGTCTCTGCTGGGTCTGTTAAGTCTTTTAGCCTACTCCAGGAGGAATTCCAACTCCCGGCATCCATGCACTTTTATTATTTGCAGTTGTCCCACGCTTTGAGAGGGCAATTTGCCCATGCCATCCCGGACTTACCGTCAGTTGACATACAACAATATTTTTTAGAGGAAGGGAGGTCCCCATGGAGGGGACCACGGACCCAATTCCAGTCCCCAGCCCCAAGAACCCCAATCCAGAATTACAATTGGAGGGGGAACCAATACCAACTAGAAAACGCCAATCAGAGTGTAGGAAAAAGAAAAAACAGAGAGGATGTCGAGGAGGACGACGAACCAAAAAGGCAGAGGCCACGATAGGTACAGGAATATATAACTTGAGTGGAGTTCCCCTCACGGAGGACGAACTCAAAGTCTTGGATAAGGGGCTAAAATTTGCTCCTATCAGGAATTTGAACAAATTTCAAACTTATGTTAATATACAGAAATTTACTAGACAATTAAGCATTAAAAAATATTTCTTGTCTAATCCTGTTACCCGCAACTCCGCCTCCTCTACATACCACCATTCCTCCCTAAAAAATAAATCAACCTTCAATCCGCCTGGACAGGACACTAAGCACCTAGATGTGTTTAAACACATGGTGTGTAGTGACCTTGATAAATTGAAGTATAAAAAAGCGTATGACCCATTGTGTATCAAAAGAGGTATTGCATCTCTGGAAAAAAGGAGTGATATCGTTATACGTCCGGCAGATAAAGGGGGGGGTCTGGTGGTACTCAGTGGGAGTTATTACAAAAATGAGATGTTGAGACTCCTGAGTGACCACTCCACATATCAGATCTTGTCTAAAGACCCCATGTTAGAGTTCAAAGAAGAACTACATGGTCTAACTACTAAAGGCGAACGGAGTGGAGTCCTCACTCATAAAGAGGCCCAGTATCTAGACCCCTTATTTTGTAGGAGGCCTATAATATACTTTCTGCCAAAAATACACAAACAGCTGGAAAACCCACCTGGCCGCCCCATAGTTAATGGGATTGATTCCATCACGGCCAGGTTGGGTCAATACATAGATTTTTTCCTCCAGCCGGTTGTACAAAAAACCAAATCGTTCCTTAAAGACACTAAACATATTATACAAATACTTAATACAATACCAAGCTCCACTGAATGTATAATGATTACAGCGGATGTTGGATCATTGTACACCATTATTGACCACTCGGATGCACTGAGTGCGGTTAAATGGGGTCTATCTCATTCACAGTTACCTAGAAAGCAAATTAGGTTTCTTCAGAGGAGCTTAAAGTTTTGTCTTGAGAAGAACTATTTTTGGTACAACCATAGTTTTTATTTGCAAGTCAAAGGAGTTGCGATGGGGGCTAAGTTTGCTCCCAGTGTGGCCAACTTATTTATGGCCCACTGGGAGGAAGAAACTGTGTTTGAAGATTTGCCCCCACAGCTCATATGTTACCGTCGCTATATCGATGATTTATTCATGGTTTGGTGGGGGGACATGGTGAGTTTGGAAGCGTTTATGAACAAATTAAACAACAATGAAAAGAATATTGTTCTTACATGGAATTTGCAATATGAGAGTATAATTTTTTTAGACTTGGAAGTGTACAAAGCAGATGGTGTTTTTAAAACCCGTAATTATTTTAAACCCACAGACAGAAATTCTTTTATCCCCCTTGACAGTTGCCATCACAGACAGTGGCTGTGTAATATCCCTCGTGGACAGTTTACACGCTTAAGGCGTAACTGTACCACTGAGGAGGATTTTATTACACAGTCAGAGGTTTTAACAGGAAGGTTTTTAGAAAAGGGATACGATAAAACAAATGTGAAAAATGAGCTTGAATGGGTTAAAAACACAAGTCGGGATCGCCTTTTGGATAATTCCAGATCTAGAGAAGTGGATACGCAATTCCGAATGGTCTTAGATTATAATATCCAACATAAAAAAGTTGAAAAAATCATCCGTAAGCATTGGGCCATTCTGAGAGAGGATAGGGTATTGGGCCCTGTCTTATCAGAGCAGCCCAAATTTGTTTACAGGAAAGCTCCATCCCTCAGAGACAAAGTTGCCCCGGGAGTAGTTGATCCACCCCAGGTGAAGAGCAATGGTATATTCCCTTTCCTGGCAGGTTTTTATGCGTGCGGGAAGTGTGCTACTTGTAAAAGTTGCAGGAAAAATATCAAAAAACGCAAGGAATTTGTATCCACGGTCACACAAAAAAGCTATTTGATAAAAAATTTAATAACATGTGCCACACAAAGTGTGGTTTACATGTTAGAGTGTGACTGTGGGTTACAATACATTGGACGCACCTCGCGGGCTCTACACGTACGTGTTGGGGAACATGTCAACAACATACGGAAGGGGCTTATTACCCACAGTGTATCTAGGCACTTTAAAAATTATCATCATAAAAATCCAAGCACCTTAAAATTCTGGGGGATTGAAAAAGTAAGCTACCATTGGAGGGGTGGTAATTTCATCAGACAATTAAGTCGTCGCGAATCCTTTTGGATTTATGAGGCTAAAGTCTTAACGCCCCTAGGATTGAATGTCGACTTTGATCTGAATTGTTTTATTTCAGACAGATAATTTTTTATGGTCATTGTTTTTTCTTTTTAGGATATTTAAATTTTAAATACTTATTTAGTAAATTTTATACTATTTTATTGGGGTTTATGTACGATTTTATATGTTTTTATGTGGTTATAATGTGTTTTATGTATATTATTGTATTTAACACTGTTCCCTATGTAAGTGAGCAAAAGTGCTGCCATCTGGTGTCTGGTTGCTAATATAGCCGTACGACCTATAAGATCAACACAGTACAAATCAATGATTGAGTATAAGTTCGTTTTTTAATAATATTAAAAAACTTTGAGCAGTTTCTAAATGGTTCTTCCTGTAAAGAAAGACATACAATATTAGTCTGCTGTTATAAGTGATCCTTCGGCCGATCTCCGAGATATATGTATGTCTCCTTAGCAGACTTGTATAAAGTACTCAAAATTTCTACTTGAGTAAAAGTACAAGTGCTCGATCAAAAAGTGACTTGAGTAGAAGTGGAAGTGCTCGCAGAAAAAGTTACTTAAGTAGAAGTACTAAAGTATTCAACATTTTTTTTACTTAAGTATTGCAAGTAGTTTTTTAAAAAAATTTGCTACTTAAGTACTAAAAGTAAAAACTACCAGTAGTTTTGAAAAAAAAAAAATTCTACTCAAGTACTGAAAGTAGAAGTACAAGTACTGTGTTATGTAGTTATTAAAGAAAGAAGTCAAAAGTTTGAACATCATATTGTTTTTTATTATTTCAAATGATTTATTCAAATGATTAACCTGTGTTTGTTAGTAGTTTCTTGATGCACTTTAAGCACTGTAGCACCATTTATTTGTTTGTTTTCATATTTTCTTTTTATTGGAAAGATTTGGTATAGCAGCTTTTATTATTTTCGTATGCGCTGATTTACAAATGACATTATACACATTTTTTTGAGCTTTATGCAACCTGCCATCTACTGTTCTGGCAGTGGTAATTTTTATAATTGTAACTAGTAACTATGCAGCACACAAAAAAATATCGGAGTAGAAGTATCAAAATCATCGAAAAAATGTAGTGAAGTAAAAGTGGAAGTAGGAGAAAAAAATTCTACTCTAGGAAAGTACAGATACCGCATTTCGGTACTTAAGTACAGTACTTAAGTAGTTCTACTTCGTTACTATACATCTCTGCTCCTTAGTGACAAATGTAATTGTAAACACGGCCGAATGAATATCATTACTTTTAGCCCGCCCCTCTATCTCTCTGTCTCAGGAGACACTCTGTCTCCATGGCGATGGTGAAACGCCGGAAGTGACATAGTGGGCGGAGCTTAGGGATAATATAAAAAGCCGGACCTTCGACCTATCACCATCCCCGCTGAAGAAGTCTACGCCCACCTGACGTAACGCGTACGGGGGATTGGTCAATCGGTCCTACGGCTGTTAACCAGGAAGTAACCAGGCACCATCCAGCACGCTGCACACTCTGCAACTACTATGCCTATTATGGTCGGATACAATGTAAGTGCAATATGTTTTGAGTGAATTAAAGCTTTCAGTATTACAACAGAGAGCACTACATCTCCCCCTCTTTTATTTATATATCTTGGGAAACTTGGAATCGAGTGTGAGTTGTACCTGCTGCAGCGATATCCTTATTTGTGCTGACAAGTGCTGGAGTCTTGGTCTTGCCTGTATCGGAGCAACACGAGTTGGTTACCTGTGGAGATTGTTTATGCTTTCTGGCCCTGCAGGGTCATGGTTTGGAGGTGAGAGGCAGATATTGCTTGGTGGAGGGATTTGAGCACCAGAGTCACACCTGTTATTATTTCACCATATCACAAGTGGACTTTTTACCTCTACCGACTGTTATCGCCTCTTATATGGACTATCTCCTTTTTAGACATGTTTTAATATATTTAATATATTTATTATTGGTTTAAAGTGTTTTATCCAATGATTGAATCCCAAAAATCTATCATAGACTGCGCTACACTATTTATTATTTATTTCATTGAAGGAGTTGGATTGCCCTTGAGTGTTAGCTGCTGGTCTCATTGCAAGTTAATTTATTCAGCGCTGAATCTTCCACACACATATTATCCTAGCTGCCCAATTATCGCATTTCTTTCATCTGGATAAACAGGACTCGGTCAGGTATATGGCGCTGGTCTGCAGAGGTGCGGAGTCGCGGCTCCCTCACCCGTTCTGTGATGTCCTTAGAGGTGTTGCCGGGTCTACGCCTGTGGCTCCTCGGGGAAGTCTCTTGTTCCATCATAGGCGGGTCTGGGACCTGGCGTTGTCCAGAACCGGGGATGCGACTTTGCATTCCATAACTCCCTTGTGGTTTAACCGTCAGCTGCCGGAGCTTCTCCATATCCCTGACCCTGGGGTGTGGATCCGTAGGAATGTATATTTGCTATCCCATGTTGTCTCTGCTGGGTCTGTTAAGTCTTTTAGCCTACTCCAGGAGGAATTCCAACTCCCGGCATCCATGCACTTTTATTATTTGCAGTTGTCCCACGCTTTGAGAGGGCAATTTGCCCATGCCATCCCGGACTTACCGTCAGTTGACATACTTGAGGTGATCAGGGGCCAGGAACACCGCAAGCTCATTTCGTTGCTCTATGAAATGTTAGGCACCAAACGGGTGACTGCTCTGGCATATGGGGTGCGGGGGTCCTGGGTGAGCGATGCTGGAGAGCTGGGGGACGAGGAGTGGGACGAGGCCTTGGAAGCTTGCACCTTGGTTTCTCCTAAATTGTCGGACCGGCTAACTCAAATCTATATTGTCCACAGATCGTATCTTACTCCTGTGCGACTGGCTCGCTTTGACTCCTACCGCTCCTCTGCATGCCCCAGGTGTTCTCACTCCCCGGGCACCTTCGGGCACATGGGATTTTGGACGCAGGTTGTCCGGTTCCTGCATGACCGCATGGGATGCCCGACTACCCTGGACCCCAAGCTATGCCTACTTGGGATACTTCCCGAGTCGGATGCAGACAAACATATGGTTCAATTTCTCCGGGAGACCCTGTTTACTGCTAGGAAAGTAATAGCCTTGAAATGGATGCAGCCTGTGTCCCCTACCCTTGCGGCTTGGAAGGCAGCGGTGAGCGCTACTCTCCCTTTCAAGAAAGTCATGTATGCTAATAGGGGCTGCCCCAAAAGGTACAACAAAATATGGGATAGGTGGCTGGAGGCCCCTGACACATGTGAGACTTAGGAGACAGTGGATACTGTACGTTTATGCTTTGACACAGCGACTGGTTTCTGGGCCTGCGCCCATGGCCTCTACTGTGAGTTGGACTGAGATGGGTAGTTCGGCTCTGCTTACGACCCGTCCTGTGTATTGTTATCTTACTGTTTGACTCTTATGCCTTTTACTTTTTGCCCAGTGTGAGGCTTGCATTTTTTTGATTATGTACTCCTGTACTTGTGCAAATGTCTGACGGTATTTTTTCTTTTGTATGTTTCTATGTCATGCTTAACTCAATAAACGTTTGTTTGGTTCAAAAAAAAAAAAAAAGCCAGGGAAAGAGTGGGGTGTTTGGAAGATCCAGACAAGAGAGCTGCTCACTGCAGCTGTAGAATGCTGGACTGAGACCTGTAGAGTATCTTTTCTGCCTGTTGTCGCCAGATCCCACTCTGAGGCCCATTTATCTGCTACCGGGGGAATCAGAGTATACAGCTCTGTACACTGATCTGGTCCTCTTGCTATTCAGGTCTGCTTCAGGGACACCAACATAATGCTACTGCACCACTGGGATCACCATTCACCAGACAACTAAAAGAAGCCACCTGGAATCCTCATCACGCTAAAGGAGGGCCCCTCTATCGGCAAAACCTGCTCCAACAGATCCGAGGGAGTTGGTGAGAATGTCATTAACCCATTATTGCCCTATTTGCTGACACTGTGCAGATCCTTTGTGAAGATTGATCACCTTTTGCCCTACCCAATATTACACTTGACAGCTAGTAAGCACTGCTGGTCCTATTCAGAGTTGTATAAAGTACTCGAAACCCATACTTGAGTAAAAGTACAAGTGCTCGATCAAAAAGTGACTTGAGCAGAAGTACTAAAGTATTCAACATTTTTTGTACTTAAGTATTGCAAGTAGTTTTTTTTAAAAATTTTGCTACTCAAGTACTGAAAGTATAAGTACCAGTAGTTTTGAAAAAAAAAAATTGCTACTCAAGTACTGAAAGTAAAAGTACAAGTACTGTGTTATGTAGTTATTAAAGAAAGAAGTCAAAAGTTTGAACATCATATTGTTTTTTATTATTTCAAATGCAGCTTTTATTTATACATACAGTAGCTTTTATTTTCGTATGCGCTGATAATACACATGTTTTGAGCTTCATGAAACCTGCCATCTACTGTTCTGGCAGTGGTAATTTTTATAATTGTAACGAGTAACTATGCAGCACAAAAAAAAATATTGGAGTAGAAGTATTAAAATCATTGAAAAAATGTAGCGAAGTAAAAATGGAAGTAGGAGAAAAAAATTCTACTCTAGAAAAGTACAGATACCGCCTTTCGGTACTTAAGTACAATAGTGAAGTAGTTCTACTTAGTTACTATACATCTCTAGTCCTATTTGCTTATATAACTGAACTTTAGCTCATTATCTCATCTGACACATTCTACTTCAGTGTCCTAAGGAGCCCTCTGTCTTCTTAAGACTCTATCACTAGGTGCAAGGTTACCCAACAAGATTAAGTGCATTAACATCTTCAAGGGCCCCAACGTAGCTGGCAGAAGGCTAATTATAAAGACTCCAGTCCACATAGTTTACTTACTTTTGAGAGTAGTTACTGTTACATTGCAATTTTCTTTTACAAGAGGTCTAGGCTTAGACTCTCATTGCAAAAGCCCATTGGCAACTAACCTGTGTCTATTTTTTTTGATACTGGGTTGCCTTTTTCTGCTCATTTAGTGTGGAGGGCTACAGTTGTATGCTGTTCAGATTTGAGTGTATTTCAGTAACAAAAACAAAAAAAACCTAGTGTCTTGTTATGCTGTTATATTTTCGTTCAATGTTATGCGCTGTCTTTTCTAACAATTACTTGACAATATACTCTCTTATTTGCTATGAAGTCTCAAATCTAATTTCAGTGTGACCCTAAGGTACTGGGAAACTGCTAATATACAGCTGCTACAGTGGCGTACCCTGAGGTGTCAGTGGGGTGGAAGCCTTTGTCAGAGTCAAAGTAAGAACAAAGGACCCGACATAAGCAGCGGCTCCTGTGGGGGTAGCGCTACAATAGGATAAGGCAACTAACTCACTGCCCTGAGGTAAAAGCAATGAGAAAAGCCACCATGTGAGTTTGGTCAGACAGGGATATATCTCTAATGGGTTTGAAGGGTGACCACTGATGGGCTGAAAGAACCAGGTTAATGCCCAACTCCAGGCACAAGAAAAAAAACTACCCTTGCAGTGTTGCATGCTCCACACTACAAGGGTTAAATGCTAATTTTTGCATAAGAATGCATACCTAGGGTGTAATACTTACCTTGTTCCTTGTTTCAGCAGGGCAACCAGTCCCCCGCAGCCTTTTCTCTAGATCGCATCCAGCCACGGTCACACTCCTCTACATATAAATAGCCCTGCATTGTACTTGACGCAGAGGGGCCATGCACAGAAGAGAGCACAAGAGGGAAATGAGGACAGCGCCAGGGCAGGGGTAAAGAAAGAAATGCAGCCTTTTTATCTCCCCTTCATTTAACCCTCGCAGTGTGGAGAGGTCCCACTGCAAGGGTTTTTTCTTCCAGCATTGGGTAAGGCTTTAAGGTCGCACAGGAGAACGTACAGGGGGAGAAATGTGTGCAAACACCCTGCAAAAAGACCTGCTAATAAGTAATGAGAGTCCAAGGGTCTCTGAAACAGGCTTTCTAGAGCCGAGATTTGCACCTTGATAGTGTTCAAGGCCATATGCTGGTTTAGGCCAGATTGGAGAAAGGACAGGAGTACTTTCTAGGACTGAACTTCTTAGCCTTGCAAAAAGCAATGTATGCCTTCCAGATGCGATGCTAGATTTGCCCCAGGGTTCCCCGGGCCTAACAAGATCCACTTCTGGCATCTAAGTGCCTTTCACACCTCCGGATGAAGAGTGCATTCCCCCTGAATCAGATACTGATGGCTGGGAAAATCCACCTACCAATTTTCCACACCTGAGATGTGGATGGCAGTCAGGCCATGCATAGAATCATCAGCGTTTACAATAGTACTACAGTATTAAAGTGAACCTGTCATCAAAGTGAAAAAGTCCAAGCAGGCATACCTGTAAACATGGGTGCCCGCTAGAGCTGCACGATTCTGACCAAAATGAGAATCACGATTTTTTAGCTTGGAATAAAGATCACGATTCTCTCACGATTCTCTGTGTAACAAAAAAAAAAATTGGGATAACTTTACTGTTACGTTTTTTTTTTATTCATTAAAGTCTATTAATTGCGTTTGAAAGACTGCTGCGCAAATACAGTGTGACATAAAATATTACAACAATCGCCATTTTATTCTGTAGGGTCTCTGCTAAAAAAAATATATAAAATGTTTGGGGGTTCTAAGTACTTTTCTAGAAAAAAAAAACTGATTTTAACTTGCAAGCAACAAATATCAGAAAAAGATCCAGTCTTTAAGAGGTTAAACTTCCTTTCTCCCTGGCAGAGGGAAGGAAAAGATACAATGTAATCATTTTTGTTTATAGTTACTGGGAGACTTTGCTGATAGCTGTTTGTCGGGAGGCTTTTTTTTTTTTTTTTCCACAGCTGTTCTCTCTGCTATGCAGCTATGCAAAGAATCGAGCATATCTCAGGGTTAGATCGTCAGGAGGGGTGAATCGAGATCGCGATTTTCATACGATTAATCGTGCAGCTCTAGTGCCCGCATAACTTTTTTCAGGGAGGGCATCATTTTAAGGTGACCCATGCTCCACCCCTTTTCAACAATGTCATGAAGGGGAGGGGCTTATTCATTATACTTATTTTGAGTCTTTATTTTTAAAGCATTTGTTAACCCACAAAAAAAAAAAAAATATTATACAGCACAGTGCTTGTGCTGTGTAATTTGCCCCCTCCCCCCGTATCACCTAAAATACCTGGCTGATCCTGCCTGGCTATGTCCTACCTCCTGTAAACTGACCACAGTATACCCTGGCTGCTGAGCCCTAACACCGTGGTCAGTTTGCTTGCCTCCGTCATCCGCAGCCCTCCTGTCTTCCTCTGCCCTCTCTCCCCCCTCCCTCCCTGCCTGTCTGCTCCTGTGTCAGTGCCCGCATCCTCCCCTCCTGCTGCTGTAGTTTCATTTAAAGTTTCATATCCTGTTTATAGTCTGTTTAATAATCCTGTGTGCCCGTGTCTGTGTTTTATAAAAATAAGCCATTGTTTAAAGTTTTCAGAGCACCAATCGCCGCTCACATGACTGGCCGCCTCTCCCCTCCCCTCCTCCTACCCTCCCGACTTATGATAGCGAGGAACCCTCTGCCCCACCCGCTGCAGGCAGCTGTCAGACAGGGAGAGGAGAGAGCCGACAGGTCACGTGAGCGGCGCTCTGAAAACTGGTAAAGAACGCCTTTTTTTAAAAAAACACAGACACAGAGGCACACAGGATTATTAAATAGACCAGACAGGATGGCATCAAGTGGCTTGACAACCACTTTAAAAAGGGGAAGTTGAGATTCCAGGGGGAGGCATTTGTCCCCCGTTGCAGACGCCCATGCCTGTAAAAGAAGACTTTAAATCTAAAAGTCGGCCATACACATATAGATTTTTTCTGTTCAATCTATGAACATCTAACAGATTCCTCCATTAATGTGGATGGATGAATGCCCGCTGCTGTTGTATTGTGACAGCCAGCCCTGCCTGATTTCAAAATAGGCATACACTGCCTGCGTTTGATTGGATGCAGGCACTGTTTAGTTAACAACTTTCCACCTGTCTCCTTCAGTTTTTCAGTAGCAGGATTTTGAATGGGAGGGGTGAACAGGTTCACCCACCAAGTGAATTTTGTTGGGAATTAGCTGAAATTAAACCGGTGTATGGGCAGCTTTACCATTTTCACTGCCCATGTCACTAGAGTGTCGTAATGTTAAAAATAAATCTTTGTGTGAATTCTGCAGGCAAACTGACACTTCCCATGAGTATCGATATCCTGAGTCCCCCACAGTGCTCAGTGGTTCCTCCTGCTGACCTTCAAGCATCACAAGACACAATGGTGTGGTGGAGATCACCAGGAGGAACCACTGAGCACTGCTGACAACTGTGTCTCTGTAGGGAGAAATCATTTCCTCATCTCCTTTTGAAAATGCTTTTTGCCTGGCTGGTAGTCCTTTTGACTGTAAGAAGTAGGCATGGTTTGAGAGTACCATTATGTGTACAGACTTGGGGAATAAAAGTGTATTTTTCTGAATCTTTTCATGTATATGAAACATGGATTGCAAATGTCATTGTGTACAGCCGCGTTTACTGCCCCCACACCCGTGGTCTGGAAGTTTATGTTAAGTCATCAAGCATCAGGATATGTCAGATCTGATCATATGCATGCTTGGCTAAATCTCTTAAAGATCTGCAACCTAAGATAAATGTAGGGGATGTGCTGATATGCCCGTTCACAAACACTTTCCCAGAACAGATGCATACCTTCCAGCTTTCTGAAATGAGAACACCGCAGCTAAAGCTGCAATGGCATTTGTTTTTCACTTAGAAAAAGACAAAATATTTAGGGTAAGGGCCCATTCACAGCATTGCAGTGCATTAGCGCACACGTTTGTGCATATTGCGGTAAGGCATCCCATTCATTTAATTTGGCTACCTTACGCACCAAAAAAATGCATATACCATTTCTGGTAGTGCGTTCCATAGCAACACATCTTAGTGTTGTACTGGGGCGTCCTGTGCTGCACCGCAATACACATCCGTCCACAAAGTGTGTTGGGGTGCCACTAGAATGACTGACGGTTCATTGCACCAACACATGTAACATGCGTTATGTTATTGCGCCTGTTGACACAATCCTGTGAAAAGGCCCTATAGGAAACCTGGACTGAGAAAGGCTGCCTGTGCAGATCTCCTTTTTGAAAATACCTTCTTCCTGGCTGTCATGCTGATCCATTTGGTACCTTTGCAATCACTAAACCAGAACAAGAGAACAGGTTAGGAGCTCTGACTTTCCGCTTCTGCATGATTGTTCCAACTCAGTGACACAGACAGTATTAAATCCATTGAATCTGTATGACAGGCAAACTGCATTTTCAGAAAGATGGCAGTAGCAGCCGTATTCTTTCAGTACAGGTAGTGTATGATGCCTGTAAATGCCTGTTGGCACCGTCTTGACGCTAGCTGAATGCCGACCAGCGCTTCCTGACACCTAAAGATACTGTAGTACTGAAACTGTGCTGGAACCTCGACTTTAACTCAGAAGATCCAGGACTGTAGAACACTTGACTCCTGACACTCTGTTTTAGCTCAAAAGTCACATAACAGCTCCCTCCAGCCCTGCACTGGCTGAGGTAGCTCTGTGAAGATACCTGTGCTGCTGCAACTCTTAACCTTGTACACTTCCCACTGTACTGTGACTCTTCAGGGCCCAAACTACAGGTGCCCCCTTTCACAATTCAGGGTCCTTTACCTAGGTACCCCCTCTAATACTTCAGGGTCCTCTGACTAGGCATCCCCTTTCACAATTAGCTGACTCCTGGATCCCTAGAACCTTCTCCGGAGTGGTCCCCTCTGACAGTAGGCAGACCCCCAGGGGCAGTCCACAGTACTCACGACCTTTATAGGCTTTCCTGGAACTGGACCCCTCTCTCTCTCTCTCTCCGTTGGTTCTCGGCACACCGGATCCCCTCTACAGCTCAGCTTCACACTCTCTGGATTCCCAGGCCGCCACCCGGGACACCCGCTTCCTCTGACAGGAGGAGAGACAGCCGTACTCTCCCTCCTGGGACTCTGCTTCCTGCCAAAGATGCTGCGTCATGCCTTCCCTTTAAATATATACCCACTCCCAGAATCCTCTGCGGCAGAATCTGCCTTCTGGGGTAGATACAGTGCTTTGCGAAAGTATTTGGCCCCCTTGAACTTTGCGACCATTTGCCACATTTCAGGCTTCAAACATAAAGATATAAAACTGTAATTTTTTGTGAAGAATCAACAACAAGTGGGACACAAACATGAAGTGGAACGAAATTTATTGGATATTTCAAACTTTGTTAAAAAATAAAAAACTGAAAAATTGGGCGTGCAAAATTATTCAGCCCCTTTACTTTCAGTGCAACAAACTCTCTCCAGAAGTTCAGTGAGGATCTCTGAATGATCCAATGTTGACCTAAATGACTAATGATGATAAATAGAATCCACCTGTGTGTAATCAAGTCTCCGTATAAATGCACCTGCACTGTGATAGTCTCAGAGGTCTGTTTAAAGCGCAGAGAGCATCATGAAGAACAAGGAACACACCAGGCAGGTCCGAGATACTGTTGTGGAGAAGTTTAAAGCCGGATTTGGATACAAAAAGATTTCCCAAGCTTTAAACATCTCAAGGAGCACTGTGCAAGTGATAATATTGAAATAATATTGAAATGGAAGGAGTATCAGACCACTGCAAATCTACGAAGACCTACATTTTCAGCTCCTACAAGGAGAAGACTGATCAGAGATGCAGCCAAGAGGCCCATGATCACTCTGGATGAACTGCAGAGATCTACAGCTGAGGTTGGAGACTCTGTCCATAGGAAAACAATCAGTCGTATTCTGCACAAATCTGGCCTTTATGGAAGAGTGGCAATAAGAAAGACATTTCTTAAAGATATCCATAAAAAGTGTCGTTTAAAGTTTGCCGCAAGCCACCTGGGAGACACCAAACATGTGGAAGAAGGTGCTCTGGTCAGATGAAACCAAAATCAAACTTTTTGGCAACAATGCAAAACGTTATGTTTGGCGTAAAAGCAACACAGCTCATCACCCTGAACACACCATCCCCACTGTCAAACATGGAGGTGGCAGCATCATGGTTTTGGCCTGCTTTTCTTCAGCAGGGACAGGGAAGATGGTTAAAATTGATAGGAAGATGGATGGAGCCAAATACAGGACCATTCTGGAAGAAAACCCGATGGAGTCTGCAAAAGACCTGAGACTGGGACGGAGATTTGTCTTGCAACAAGACAATGATCCAAAACATAAAGTAAAATCTACAATGGAATGGTTCACAAATAAACATATCCAGGTGTTAGAATGGCCAAGTCAAAGTCCAGACCTGAATCCAATCGAGAATCTGTGGAAATAACTGAAAACTGCTGTTCACAAACGCTCTCCATCCAACCTCACTGAGCTCGAGCTGTTTTGCAAGGAGGAATGGGCAAAAATTTCAGTCTCTCGATGTGCAAAACTGATAGAGACATACCCCAAGCGACTTACAGCTGTAATCGCAGCATAAGGTGGCGCTACAAAGTATTAACTTAAGGGGGCTGAATAATTTTGCACGCCCAATTTTTCAGTTTTTTATTTGTTAAAAAAGTTTGAAATATCCAATAAATTTCGTTCCACTTCATGATTGTGTCCCACTTGTTGTTGATTCTTCACAAAAAATTACAGTTGTATATCTTTATGTTTGCAGCCTGAAATGTGGCAAAAGGTCACAAAGTTCAAGGGGGCCGAATACTTTCGCAAGGCACTGTACAAGCCTGACTGAGCCATTGATTGGGTTTCCTCCACTGCCCTATGAGAATCCTCTCACAGAGCCAGTGGGGAGGCTCCCTTCTCAGTAACCTCACCTGGGAGACATGACAGTCCAGCTGAAATCATGACCCTGCTGTTAAGCAGCCAAGGCCCACTATACTCTACACAAGCATTAAGAAAGTTGGAGAGAAGTCAGAAATCATTGGTCATTATCTCAATACTGCCTCTGGACTGAGTTGACACCAGTCCATAAGTTATATCTCCCACTCCCACCGGTTGGATTTGGGCCCATAATTGTGAAGGATAGGGATATATACTTCGAGTTTATGTACCCACATGGGATGGTGGAAGTGTTGTTTGATTGTTCATACCAGTGTATTTATAATATAAATGTTATCCTTGTTTATTATTTGCACTCTCTTATAGATTAATTCCTTCTGAATAGTACTTTTGATGAAGCAGATCTCGCAAAACGTGTTGAGTTAATTGGAGGCGGACTAGTGTTCCCACTATGTGGGGAACTAAATGAACATCCAATCCAATGCTAGAGGAATCTTTTTTTTGTCCCAAGTGTTTTGGTATAGTCCATTTCTAAAGACCTAGGTGCCTTTAGTGGACTAATACATTACTATATGTGTTGTTTATATCCCCCCTGTTTCATGGGTGGTTGTGTGTTTTTTATTATTTATATAAATTAATAAATGTATCTTTTTTTAAATAAAATTATGGAGTTGTAAGCCTTTTGCGGTACCATGAAAGTCCTCAGTGCCTCAACCCAATTTTTCCAATGATATATGAGCACAAAGTTCATACTCACCTGATCCACTGTTCCTCCAAAAAAAACACGGTCCAGAGGTGGATTGGTCCTGTCTATAGAGGGTGCTCTAAGCATGCTGACGTCAGGAACAGTCAATTTTTAATACCTCTGGAGTGTGCGGCGCTGCCGAACCGATCTTGTGTGGGGAGGATCAGTGGGTCAGGTAAGTATATCTCCCCTAAAGCAAAATGAGCAGTTAAACCGCGTAGTGTGCACACAGCCCCACTGCTGCACTGGGAGGAAAAAAACTCTGCTTTAAGGCCTCATTTAGACTAGCAGTTGAGAGGAACATTAAAAATTCACTGTTGAGCCACATTTTTAGTGCTCCCCAACCACCCTTGCTTAAGCTGCAACGCAGAGGCGTCACAAGGCAGGTGCGGGGGGGGGCGGACCGCACCAGGGTGTCCACGGGGGGAGGGTGACACCACTCTGCCTCTCATCTATGCGGGCTGGCATCGCATCGCCGCTGCACCGCATAGTACTACTGAGCAGGACCGGTATGGGAAGAGGGCGCAGTTTGCTGGGTACAACCCTGCCCTGCACAGATTATGCTGCCGAATGTAAGAGACAGAGAGCGGCTGGCTATGTTCCTTCCTGCATGTAGAGTAGATGGTAGCACCCGCCCCCTGCCTGCACAGCGCGCTGTACTATTCCCCCAGTGACAGAGTGGAGGAGGAGGGGCAGGTGAGGGTGGGAAAGCTCCGACAATCAGTGCTTCCCGATTGATTCCAGAATAGATGCATACTGTACACAACTTTCCTGCTTCTCAACAGCGGCTTCCCCCTCCCCTATCTAATCCTTTCTATCACTCCTGCTTTCTGTCACAGTTTTCCGATGTCCGTGGGACATCAGCACCATCCCCCCCCAGCCTTCTGTTTTTATCTCTCCCTGCTCTGGACGATCTCAGAGCTCATTCCTCCTCTGTGTAGTGACCCCCCCCCCTCCTCCTGTGCCCTTTCCTCTGACCCCCTCCTCTATAGCTGTACAGCAAAGTTGAATGGTGCTCTCCCTCCTCCTGTCTCTGTGCTGCTGAGTCTACCACGATCTACTCAGCTAACAGGTAAAAATTCAGGCTTTTTAATCACTGACAACTGTTCTTTCACATTCTTTTTTTTAGTAAGAACCTATTACAGCCCATTCAGACTGGCACGACACGACTTTGTGGGGCGACCTGTGAAGTCAGTGTGCATCGCAAACTTCGATGCGACTTGCACGGACTTCATATAATTGAAGTCTATGCAAGTCGCTCCCAGGTCGCCCCGAAGTAGTACAGGACCCTTTTTCGAAGTCGGAGCGACTTGTGTCACTCCTATTAGAACCAGTCCTGTACTACTTAATGGCGAGCGACCAACCGACCGCGACTTGTCAGGCGACCAAGTCGCCTGACAAGTCGCGCTAGTCTGAATGGACTCTTAACAAGGGGTGCAAACAATGTGTCTCCCATGCTGGGCTGTCTTTTATCAGCACGAGGGTACATAGGTGTGCGCATCCCAGTGCCAGCACCTCATTCATTTCTACTGGGACATGAGTCTGCCTGGACACAGCCTCTGTATTCTAATATGACACACAGATGCAGGTGCCAATAGAAATGAATGGGACGCTGGCACAGGGACGCACACAGCACCAAACATCCATCTATGGACAGCCTTCAGCTATCCATACATTATACAATCTGATTGTACAATATCTTTTGGATCTACCACCAACGATGTAGTACAAAGGCCTGCCTGATTGGATACTATTTAAATTAATTGTTTAGGTTTGTTCATATTTTACAAAGTTTTGGTAAATCTAAAAGAGATTGTGCAGAGATTGTACAATCAGATTGTATAGTGTATGTTCACCCATAGTGTTCTTGTTCATGAGTACTAACAATGACAAATGTTTTTCCTGTTATGTTTATTTTTATCTATGTAGATTTGTTTGCCCAGGAGCTTTGTCTTTGAGTCCATTAAAGCGGAGTTCCACCCGAAATTTATACTTACCTCCATCTTCTCGCTCCCGGTCACCTGAAAAACAAATGGATAATCGCAATTTTTTTTTTTTTCACTTACCTTTTAGAAAAAATATACTCACCTTACTTCCTTCTTCCTCCCCTCGGCGGCCACGGCGATTCGTCACTTCCTGGCTTTTGCAATGATTCCTGGGAGCTGAACGTCATCACTCCCAGGAATCATTGCGCCTGCACCGGCCCCGACGTCAGTTCCGGGGCGCGCGCGTCATTCCCTTCTAAACAGCTTCTGGGCATGCCCAGAAGCTGTGGAGGGATGACGCGCGCGACCCGGAAGTGACGTCGGGGCCGGTGCAGTGCATCGTGGGACCGAAGAAGGAGGAAGAGGACCGAAGAGGACGCGGAAGAGGATTGCGCTGGCTTCAAGCTGCCCACACCTGAGATGGCAGCGCTGGAGAAGACAATTTCAAGGTAAGTATTTCTCCTGAAAGGTAAGTGCAACCCGGGACAGATCAGAGGCTAGCCATTGTGGAATGTGCTAGCCCTGACTGTCCCGGGGGTATTTTTGTAAAAAAATGTATAACCAGGGTGGAACTCCGCTTTAAACACTCTGACACATTGTGTAAAGCTGGGTACACACTGGGGTTGCACCGATACCTGTTTTGTACCGCTGACATCCAATCCGATCCATTAAATCTGGACAGATGGAAACCCTATTTTCCATCTGTCCAGGGGATCGGATTGGATAGGATCGGATGAGAACAGACAGACGTTCCCATCCGATTTCCCCCATAGAGATGCATGGGGACCTGACAGCTGTGTTTTATTATTTTTATATGATATTGTAATTTAAAGGTCATTTTAATTCTCCTAGTTATTAATGTCGCTATTGCCATTACATTTAGTGTTATATTGGAGCTATGATTTACAAGTTACATTAGTAAAAAAAACAAAAAAAACATTATTGAAAGAGGTTGGGGTGACACCGTGAGTTACCGCACCGGGTGACACCAACCCTAGTGACGCCACTGCTGCAACGGCAGTCAATTTTTTTTTTTTTAAGCCCGTAGCGTGTGAACACACTCAAAAGACTTCACCCGGTGCATAAAAAAGTGCACACACACAAACGTGAGGAACACAAAAAGTGCACAGGGTGTGCGAACAAATGGTCTTCCCTCCGAAGAGGTAGGACCCGAACCTCGATCCCCCGGGGCGCAAGACTCCTGACAGGGATTTAAGGTACTCATGGTCTGTCTGGCCAAAACCAGACTGACCCCGTTCTTCAGGGGGACTGCCGAAACAGCCCCCACCGAGTACTAAGTGGGGCTCCCCCAAAGGGAGACCCCATGAGAGAGGGCAGACCAAGCCAAAAGGCCATATCCACCCCCTCCCAAGACTCAAGGCAGGGCCCGAGGACCCACACCCTACAAGTCGTGCAGGTGAAAAAAAGGTGATAGAAAAGTGACAAACTACAAAGAAAAAGCACACACAAACAAAAAAGTGGGGAAGGGGAAGTGGAGAGGTGAATTAGTGCCCTTGTGAAAATACAAGGGCAGGCCTTCCGGCCGGAATAAAAATTCCTCTGGTCGAAGCCAAAAGGCCTTGCCCAAGAGGCAGGTGCTTAAAAAAGTGTGCGTAGGTGCAGTGACCATGGTGCCGAAAAACTCAAGGCGAGCTGCCCCTCACCAGTGAGAATTAAGGCACCCCTGGGCTGCCACCCCAGGGGCACATACACTACGGGCTTTCTCTACCCCGGCCCAAAGGCCAGACCGAGTGTAGCCCTATCCTACCAGGAGGCATCAGAACTTTGGACAGCTTAGGGAGAACCTACCTTCAACTGGGGACAAGCCTTTTGCAAGGCCAGATTCAACCCAGGAGGAAAGGCTCCCCCACCGCCACCGCCGTTCCTTACCAATCACATCCAGGAGCAGTACTAACTGGCCACGGAACCAATCCAGTTTTCTCGCTCCCTTCAAACTGGTATTCTAATCAGAACCCATTCTAATCAGAAGGCAATGGAACCATCCGGCTTTCTCTGATGTGGCTTACTTCCCAGTCCCCCGGTTGTTCCGGAGCGCCCTGGTTCATTTCGGCCCCCACCGATACTAACCATCAGGTTCCATATAAACTGATAAGAACAGATACTACACTTGCAACGGCAGTCAATGGGGTGTTTACATGATATGATCGCGATGCTTCAACCCATTCAAGAGATTGCAATGTGTTTGCTCAGCAAAAAGGGTGTCAAAACAGGTCATTGTGAGGTGTCACATTGCCTCTTCAACTCCTGTTAGTTGCTTCTGAAAAGTGATTTGAACATGGATCGCTTTTCAGAGAAACAGTAGGTTTAGAGACACGTTCACACCAAGTCTTAAAGTGATATTAACCACTTGCCAATATACTGCGGCGGTCAGACCCTCACAGGCAAAGTGACGTATATAAACGTCACTAGCCTGGGAGGGTCTGGGGTGCTCCCGCTCCCGCGCGGTCACGGACCCCCCCCGCGCGTGTGACCGGCGGACCCGATGTCCGCCGGTCACTCTGCGATCGTCGGGGGAGAGGGAGAAAGGCAGGCAGCTTGTGCAGTGGCGTACTAACGGGGGGGGCGGGGGGGCGGCCCGCCCCGGGTGCCACGCGCTGGGGGGTGTCAGGCTGCTCGGAATTTCAGTCAGTGTGAAGGAGCTGCAGCTCCTTTAGTCCGCGCTGCTCGCGGGGGCGGCGGCCGGCGGGAAGAAGGTGAGCACTGAGCAGCCTCCTTCTGTGTAACTGTCTGGACTGGAGAGGAGATGGGACAGCTGGATATAGAGGGATTCATCTTTCCGTATTTCTCCTGCTGCTGTTGAATGGCCGATTCTCCTCTCCCTCCTGCAGTCAGTTAGCGGCAGCAGGAGGAGTATGTAAAGATCAAATCATCTATATGCAGCTGTCCCATCCCCTCTCCTATACAACTTGCTGGCCCCCTAGTGCTCTCCAGCCCCCCCCCCCTGCTCTAAACACCCCCCTGCTCTAAACACCCCCCTCTAAACACCCCCCTGCTCTAAACACCCCCCCTGCTCTAAACACCCCCCTCTAAACACCCCCCCCTGCTCTAAACACCCCCCTCTAAGCACCCCCCCTGCTCTAAACACCCCCCTCTAAACACTCCCCCTGCTCTAAGCACCCCCCCTGCTCTAAACACCCCCCCCCCTTGCTCTAAACACCCCCCCTTCTAAACACCCCCCCTGCTCTAAACACCCCCCCTGCTCTAAACACCCCCTTGCTCTAAACACCCCCCCCTGCTCTAAACACCCCCCCTTCTAAACACCCCCCCCCACTCTAAACACCCTCCCTGCACTAAACACCCCCCTGCTCTAAACACCCCCCTCTAAACACCCCCCCTGCTCTAAACACCCCCCCTGCTCTAAACACCCCCCCTGCTCTAAACACCCCCCCTGCTCTAAACACCCCCCTGCTCTAAGCACCCCCGCCCTGCTCTAAACACCCCCCCTTGCTCTAAACACCCCCCTTCCTCTAAACACCCCCCCCTTCTAAACACCCACCCTGCTCTAAACACCCCCCTGCTCTAAACACCCCCCCTGCTCTAAACACCCCCCCTGCACTAAACACCCCCCCTGCTCTAAACACCCCCCCTGCTCTAAACACCCCCCCTGCTCTAAACACCCCCAGTGCTCTAAACACCCCCAGTGCTCTAAACACCCCCAGTGCTCTAAACACCCCCCCTGCACTAAACACCCCCCCTGCTCTAAACACCCCCCCTGCTCTAAACACCCCCCCCTGCTCTAAACACCCCCCCTGCTCTAAACACCCCCCCTGCTCTAAACACCCCCAGTGCTCTAAACACTTCCCAGTGCTCTAAACACCCCCAGTGCTCTAAACACTTCCCAGTGCTCTAAACACCACCCAGTGCTCTAAACACCCCCCTGCTCTTAACACCCCCCTGCTCTTAACACTCCCCCTGCTCTTAACCCCTCAGTTATCTTGCCCCCCCCCCCGGCGCTCCTTACTTAGCCCCCCAGTGCTCTTCAGCTCCCTGCAGTGCTTTTCATCTCCCCCCTATGCTCCCTGGCTCCCCCAGTGCTCTCCACCCCCCTGTGCTCCCTGCCTTCCCCCTCAGTGAGTTCCAGTTCCCCCCATGCTCTCCATCCCCCTGGTTTTCCCTGTCCCCCCCCCCCAGTGCTCTCCACCCCTGCGCCTTCCAACCCCCCTACAATGCTTTTCAAACCCCTCTTAATTCTCTCCAGTCACCCCCCCCCCCACCGTGCCCTTCAGCTCCTCCAGTGCTCTCTGCTTGCCCTGTGCTCTCCGGCCCCCCTAATGCTCTTCTATCTTCTATCATGTCTGCAGTCTCTGACCTTCTTTTGTATCATGTCTGCAGTCTCTGACCATCTCTTGTATCATGTCCTCAGTCTCTGACCATCTCTTGTATCATGTCCTCAGTCTCTGACCATCTCTTGGATCATGTCCTCAGTCTCTGACCATCTCCTGTGTGTTGTCTGCAGTCTCTGACCATCTCTAGTATCCCGTCCGTAGTCTCTGACCATCTCTTGTATCATGTCCTCAGTCTCTGACCAACCATCTCTTGGATCATGTCCACAGTCTCTGACCATCTCCTGTATCATGTCCTCAGTCTCTGACCATCTCCTGTATCATGTCCTCAGTCTCTGACAATCTCTTGTATCATGTCCTCAGTCTCTGACCATCTCTTGTATCATGTCCTCAGTCTCTGACCATCTCTTGTATCATGTCCTCAGTCTCTGACCATCCCCTGTATCATGTCCTCAGTCTCTGACCATCTCTTGTATCATGTCCTAAGTCTCTGACCATCTCTTGTATCATGTCCTCAGTCTCTGACCATCTCTTGTATCATGTCCTCAGTCTCTGACCATCTCCTGTGTGTTGTCTGCAGTCTCTGACCATCTCTAGTATCCCGTCCGTAGTCTCTGACCATCTCTTGTATCATGTCCTCAGTCTTGGATTTCTCTTGTATTGGGTCCGTAGTCTCTGACCAACTCTTGTATCATGTCCTCAGTCTCTGACCATCTCTTGTATCATGTCCTCAGTCTCTGACCATCCCCTGTATCATGTCCTCAGTCTCTGACCATCTCTTGTATCATGTCCTCAGTCTCTGACCATCTCTTGTATCATGTCCTCAGTCTCTCACCATCTCTTGTATCATGTCCTCAGTCTCTGACCTTCTCTTGTATCATGTCCTCAGTCTCTGACCATCTCTTGTATCATGTCCTCAGTCTCTGACCATCTCTTGTATCATGTCCTCAGTCTCTCACCATCTCTTGTATCATGTCCTCAGTCTCTGACCATCTCTTGTAAAAGAGTAAAAGGGGGAACTGTGATTAGAGAGACGGGGGGGGGGCAGACTGCAAAGGGCACTGTGATAGGGGGGCTGGGAAATTTGTGCAATAAATATTTTTGGAGACATTACAAATTTTTGCGGGTGTTTTTACATTTTAAAGTGGGGGGGGGGGTGCCAGATATAGGATCCGCCCCGGGTGCCAAATGCTCTAGGTACGCCACTGCTAACGGGGGGGGGCGGGGGGCGGCCCGCCCCGGGTGCCACGCGCTGGGGGGTGTCAGGCTGCTCGGAATTTCAGTCAGTGTGAAGGAGCTGCAGCTCCTTTAGTCCGCGCTGCTCGCGGGGGCGGCGGCCGGCGGGAAGAAGGTGAGCACTGAGCAGCCTCCTTCTGTGTAACTGTCTGGACTGGAGAGGAGATGGGACAGCTGGATATAGAGGGATTCATCTTTCCGTATTTCTCCTGCTGCTGTTGAATGGCCGATTCTCCTCTCCCTCCTGCAGTCAGTTAGCGGCAGCAGGAGGAGTATGTAAAGATCAAATCATCTATATGCAGCTGTCCCATCCCCTCTCCTATACAACTTGCTGGCCCCCTAGTGCTCTCCAGCCCCCCCCCCTGCTCTAAACACCCCCCTGCTCTAAACACCCCCCTCTAAACACCCCCCTGCTCTAAACACCCCCCCTGCTCTAAACACCCCCCTCTAAACACCCCCCCTGCTCTAAACACCCCCCTCTAAACACCCCCCCTGCTCTAAACACCCCCCTCTAAACACTCCCCCTGCTCTAAGCACCCCCCCTGCTCTAAACACCCCCCCCCTTGCTCTAAACACCCCCCCTTCTAAACACCCCCCCTGCTCTAAACACCCCCCCTGCTCTAAACACCCCCTTGCTCTAAACACCCCCCCTGCTCTAAACACCCCCCCTTCTAAACACCCCCCCACTCTAAACACCCCCCCTGCACTAAACACCCCCCTGCTCTAAACACCCCCCTCTAAACACCCCCCCTGCTCTAAACACCCCCCTCTAAACACCCCCCCTGCTCTAAACACCCCCCCTGCTCTAAGCACCCCCGCCCTGCTCTAAACACCCCCCCTTGCTCTAAACACCCCCCTTCCTCTAAACACCCCCCCCTTCTAAACACCCCCCCTGCTCTAAACACCCCCCTCTAAACACCCCCCCTGCTCTAAACACCCCCCCTGCTCTAAGCACCCCCGCCCTGCTCTAAACACCCCCCCTTGCTCTAAACACCCCCCTTCCTCTAAACACCCCCCCCCTTCTAAACACCCCCCCTGCTCTAAACACCCCCCTGCTCTAAACACCCCCCTGCTCTAAACACCCCCCCCTGCTCTAAACACCCCCCCCGCACTAAACACCCCCCCTGCTCTAAACACCCCCCCTGCTCTAAACACCCCCCCTGCTCTAAACACCCCCAGTGCTCTAAACACCCCCAGTGCTCTAAACACCCCCAGTGCTCTAAACACCCCCCCTGCTCTAAACACCCCCCCTGCACTAAACACCCCCCCTGCTCTAAACACCCCCCCTGCTCTAAACACCCCCCCCTGCTCTAAACACCCCCCCTGCTCTAAACACCCCCCCTGCTCTAAACACCCCCAGTGCTCTAAACACTTCCCAGTGCTCTAAACACCCCCAGTGCTCTAAACACTTCCCAGTGCTCTAAACACCCCCCAGTGCTCTAAACACCCCCCTGCTCTTAACAACCCCCTGCTATTAACACTCCCCCTGCTCTTAACCCCTCAGTTATCTTGCCCCCCCCCCGGCGCTCCTTACTTAGCCCCCCAGTGCTCTTCAGCTCCCTGCAGTGCTTTTCATCTCCCCCCTATGCTCCCTGGCTCCCCCAGTGCTCTCCACCCCCCTGTGCTCCCTGCCTTCCCCCTCAGTGAGTTCCAGTTCCCCCCATGCTCTCCATCCCCCTGGTTTTCCCTGTCCCCCCCCCCAGTGCTCTCCACCCCTGCGCCTTCCAACCCCCCTACAATGCTTTTCAAACCCCTCTTAATTCTCTCCAGTCACCCCCCCCCCCCACCGTGCCCTTCAGCTCCTCCAGTGCTCTCTGCTTGCCCTGTGCTCTCCGGCCCCCCTAATGCTCTTCTATCTTCTATCATGTCTGCAGTCTCTGACCTTCTTTTGTATCATGTCTGCAGTCTCTGACCATCTCTTGTATCATGTCCTCAGTCTCTGACCATCTCTTGTATCATGTCCTCAGTCTCTGACCATCTCTTGGATCATGTCCTCAGTCTCTGACCATCTCCTGTGTGTTGTCTGCAGTCTCTGACCATCTCTAGTATCCCGTCCGTAGTCTCTGACCATCTCTTGTATCATGTCCTCAGTCTCTGACCAACCATCTCTTGGATCATGTCCACAGTCTCTGACCATCTCCTGTATCATGTCCTCAGTCTCTGACCATCTCCTGTATCATGTCCTCAGTCTCTGACCATCTCTTGTATCATGTCCTCAGTCTCTGACCATCTCTTGTATCATGTCCTCAGTCTCTGACCATCTCTTGTATCATGTCCTCAGTCTCTGACCATCCCCTGTATCATGTCCTCAGTCTCTGACCATCTCTTGTATCATGTCCTAAGTCTCTGACCATCTCTTGTATCATGTCCTCAGTCTCTGACCATCTCTTGTATCATGTCCTCAGTCTCTGACCATCTCCTGTGTGTTGTCTGCAGTCTCTGACCATCTCTAGTATCCCGTCCGTAGTCTCTGACCATCTCTTGTATCATGTCCTCAGTCTTGGATTTCTCTTGTATTGGGTCCGTAGTCTCTGACCAACTCTTGTATCATGTCCTCAGTCTCTGACCATCTCTTGTATCATGTCCTCAGTCTCTGACCATCCCCTGTATCATGTCCTCAGTCTCTGACCATCTCTTGTATCATGTCCTCAGTCTCTGACCATCTCTTGTATCATGTCCTCAGTCTCTCACCATCTCTTGTATCATGTCCTCAGTCTCTGACCATCTCTTGTATCATGTCCTCAGTCTCTGACCATCTCTTGTATCATGTCCTCAGTCTCTGACCATCTCTTGTATCATGTCCTCAGTCTCTCACCATCTCTTGTATCATGTCCTCAGTCTCTGACCATCTCTTGTATCATGTCCTCAGTCTATGACCATCTCTTGTATCATGTCCTCAGTCTCTGACCATCTCTTGTATCATGTCCTCAGTCTCTGACCATCTCTTGCATCATGTCCTCAGTCTCTGACTATCTCCTTTAGCATGTCTCCAATCTCTTACTCAAACTTAAACACATTGATAATAGTATTAGCTATCTGTCTATGCCAAAGGTAGGACTGTGCAGGGGAGGCAGAGAGTGCAAAAGGGGGAACTGTGATTAGAGAGACAGGGGGGGGGCAGACTGCAAAGGGTACTGTGATAGGGGGGCTGGGAAATTTGTGCAATAAATATTTTTGGAGACATTACAAATTTTTGCGGGTGTTTTTACATTTTAAAGTGGGGGGGGGTGCCAGATATAGGATCCGCCCCGGGTGCCAAATGCTGTAGGTACGCCACTGAGCTTGTGTAAACAAGCTGCCTGTCAGTTCTCCCTGTGTAGAAACACTGATCATACGGTTCTACTATGTAGGACCGTTGATCAGTGTCCCTACACCTCAAGCCACAGCCAATCACAGTTAGAATAACGCCCCTAGGGACACACACAGCCCCTCCCTCTCAAATAAAGTTAACCCCTTCACTGCCAGTGTAATTTTACAGTAACAGTGCATATATATAGCACTGATTACTGTAGAAATGTCACTGGTAACCCCAAAAGTGTCAAAAATGTCAGTAAGGGGTCCGATCTGTCCGCTGCAATGTCGCAGTACCGCAAAAAAAAAAATCGCAGATCGCCGCCATTACGTGTTAAAAAAAAAAAAACAACAAAAATGACAAAAATCTTTCCCTTTGTTAGTAAACGTGATAACTTTTGCGCAAACCAATCAAAATACGCTTTTTGCGATTTTTTTACCAAACATATGTAGCATAAAACAAATTGGCTGAAAATGTTAAAAAATTTTGATTTTTACTTTTTTTTTGGGGAATTTCATATAAAAAAATGTGAAAAATATTGTTATTTTTGCAAAATTTACGCTCTTTTTTTGTTTATAGCGCGTGATCAAAAAATCGCACAGGTGATCAAATACCACCAAAAGAAAGCTCTGTTTGTGGGAAAAAAAGGACGTCAAATTCGTTTAGGTACAGTGTCGCACGACCGCGCAATTGTCCGTTAAATTCACGCAGTGCCGAATCGCAAAACACCCCCTGGTCTTTTAGCAGCCAAATCCTCTGGGGCTTAAGTGGTTAAAATGACTTTTTTTTAAATGTGCTCGCAGGCAGGGTTTTTATAATAAAATATATCCTATTGGTCTCTTCTCCCCTAAAGGTTTCCTCCTGCCTGTCAGCTGTTATATTTAATGAGCTGCACATGCGCAGGTCAGCGAACATGCATGACACCCAGTCTGTGCTGTGGTGATGTGATTCCCGCACACATGCACTGGAGTGACGTCATCCCGACCTAGCCATTCAAGAGGCCGAACAGGCAGAATCTGGAAGGAAGACCGGGAGAAGATGGAAGCGTCTGAGCATCGACATTGCAGCACTGAGGAGGCTTACTTTGACAGGGAAGGGAAGTCTGTTTTAAAGTGCTAGTATGGGGCTTAAACCACCTGGGGGCTTCTTTTTTTTTTTTTTGCAGAGATTACTGCCGCTTTAGAGTAGATCTAAACTCAATCACTAAAATCTCATATAAAAGTAATATTTAAAATGGTAGTAATGCCACTGGTGCATGCTGGGGGATGATTTTTTTTTTTTTAATTTAATTTATTTATTCAAAAGGAACACTGAAGATATTCCATTACATCATTTCAAATACAGTCCACGTTATATAACATTTGACAGATGGTTATTTCTAACATCCTCTATCATATCAGTTTTAATCAAATTTACTGGACTTAATTATTTCGGTTAACTAAGATCATCGGAACTCTCCCTTGTCCCTAATATTTTCTATTTTTTTTTTTAAACAAAGAAGAAAAAGCAAAAATGGGGAAAAGAAGAAAGAGAGAAAAAAAAAAAAAAAAAAAAAAAAGGGGAATTAAAAATTAGAGTCTCTCCCTCTCCTCCCACCTCTAGTATCAAATTAACACGTTCACCATTTATCACTTATCTCACTGAATCCATCTTCTTCATAGTGCCCACAGCTCTGTTTGACCCAGAAGTCAGATTCCACAATGAAATTATTTCCACCGTCTCCTTAATCTCATACTCACACATATTCTTAATTAAAGTCCTACATCCACCTATTTCTATACTTCTTATTACCTTAGGCCTTCTCCGCTTCATCTCCTCTATTCCTCTTCCCTGTTGTATCTCTCTCCAAGGGCATCTAATCTAAACAGATAGAGAAGTTCCCTCCCCCCTCCCTCCTCCAACTCCCGCTATACCTAGTGAGGAGTGTACACAATGGGGGTGGGGCCAGGTATACCTCCTCATCTGTGTAGTCCCCTAAACTCCCTGTAACTAAGTGGGGGGGAGAGTAAATTACTCACTTTTAATAGAGGGTGATCTTGGGGGTTATATAAGTGGGAGCCCCTTACCCAAGGGAGTCTATCCTATATTTGATGTTCCCTTTACTCCAAACAGCATCCCCTCAATTTCCATTATCTGAGTACCATTAACCTCCCCTAAGCGTTCCCTATTGTGTTCTCTCGTATCTCCTATATCTGTGTATTCCTGTGTCATGTGATACTATATATACTTTTATAAATAACATTGGTACTCTAGAGCCACCAATGATTAACAAATTTTGCTGAGTACTATAAATGTAGTGCACCTGTGATTTTAGTTTAAGTATTGCGTCAATAAATATGTTTTCTGTAAATGTGATAAAACTGAATATAATATTTGTGCTGAACAAAAAAAAAAAAAAAAAAAAAAAAAAAAAAAAAAAAAAAAAAAAAAAAAGGGGGGGGGGGACTTTGTGAGTTTGTGAAAATTAAATCCAATTGTGACTCCCACACCTTCTTGTGAAAAAAAAAAGAAAAAACTCATTTGTGAGGAAAGGAAGGAAAAAAAAAAAAAAAATAAATAAATAAATAAATTTTTTAAAGGGGAGGGGGGTACTCATTAATGTAATTATTATGCTCTCCTTGCTGTCACAGTGTCATATATATGTCTCTCCCTGTGGGTCTCATATCCCCCATATCCCCTCAATTATTATATTCTCTCCTTCTCCCCTCCTCCTCTGATCTCCAGATTCTCACTGACTAGGGGGTGGTGGAATAGATTCTCCCTTCATCTGAGGCTATGAACTGATTCCATAATGCCCATGTTTTGGTATACTGTCCATGTTGATCTCGTGTTGATAGAATCAGATCTTCATACTTATTCATTTCTTCTACCTTACTAATCCACATCTTAATAGTCGGCGGGTTAGAATCTCGCCAACACAAGGGGATGCAGGCTTTTGCAGCATCTAATAGATGACGAATAATAGAGTATTTATATTGCCTATCTGGTATATCTGGAGCATGGAAAAGAAAAAAAATTGGTTCGTCAGGTATTGTGCGTTCAATAAATTTCTGAGAAATCTCTCGCACTTGTCTCCAGAATTCCTCTAATCTAGGGCATGTCCAGAAGATATGTAATAAAGTCCCTTTTTCCTCCTGACAGCGCCAACATCTATCTGAATTATGAGGTGAAAATAAATGTAGTCGTGCTGGTGTATAGTACCATCTAGATATCAATTTATAATTTGTCTCCTGAACCCGAGTACAGATGGAGGATTTAAACGTAAATTTTAATATGTGTTGTAATTGTCTTGGTGAAAACTTATAGTTTAATTCTTTCTCCCAACTATCTATATAGGGTGGTCTATAGTCTGATATTGGGGTACCTATAAGAGCATAAATCTTTGATACTACATGAGATATCGTACCTGTTTGTGTGCACATCTCCTCATAGGTGGTTAGTGACCTATCGAATTCCTGTGGGGTATGTTGTGATTGTAAAAAATGATGGAGTTGGAATGCTTTCCAATAGTCTAGTCCAAACCCCTCTTCGGTGGAGGTCAATGTATCCATCGACACCCAGTTTCCTGATTTCAAAAAATGGGATGCCTGGTAAATCCCCCTATCTCTTAATCTACGGAAGGTTTTCTCCTGGTATCCCGGGACGAACTGTGGGTTCCCCAGAACAGGCATCAATGGAGAATGTCTTGTTGAAAAAAACGGATTTCGAAAAATTTTTGCACATATCCGGATCGTTGTTCCAATAGTCGGGTGGCGTGTCATATCTCGTGGCAATGACCCAGAACACCATGGTGATCTATTCAGCGGTATGTCACATTGCGCCTGCTCTATACTAGGCCAAAGTTTAATCTCAGTGTGGCGACACCAGTCTATTAGTCTACCTAAATGTACTGCATAATAGTATTTTAATATATTTGGGACCGCTAATCCTCCATGACTTTTAGGCAGATAAAGTAACTGTTTCTTAAGTCTCGGTCTCCGTTGGGTCCAAATAAATTTTGAAAATACTACTTGTACCTGTCTAAAATAATTAGACGGGATCGAAATGGGTAAGGCCTGAAGAAGATAAAGGAATTTTGGTAAGATGTTCATTTTTAATATATTACAGCGTCCAAACCAGGAACTAAGTCCTGTACGCCATCTACGTAATTGGTCGCTTATTTTATTCAACAATGGTGGAAAATTCATCTTGAATACCTGAGAGGGCACTGATGGTAACAAGGTCCCCAGGTATTTCAAGGCCAATTCTGTCCATTTCAAATTAAAATTTGTATGCAATTGTGCCTTCAAAGGCTGTGACATCCCTACTCCCATAGCTTCTGACTTACCCAGATTGATCTTTAAATTAGACACTGCACTATATGAACTAAATTCCTGTAATAAGTTCGGTAAGGAAATCACGGGATTTGTAAGGGTAAATAACATATCGTCTGCATATGCAGAAACCTTCTGTTGAATACCTGCCAGTTTTATGCCACTGATGTCGGGGTTATTTCGAACAGTACACAAAAAGGGTTCCAAAGTAAGAGCAAATAATAAGGGTGACAATGGACATCCCTGTCTTGTGCCGTTCGAGATGCCGAAGCTCTCTGAGAGTACCCCATTTACTTTAATTCGGGCCGAAGGGGCTGAGTATAACTGTAATATCCATTCTCTCATCCTGTCTCCAACTCCTACATGTTGTAATACCGCGGACAAAAAGTCCCAGTTAACCCGGTCGAAAGCTTTTTCAGCGTCTGTCCCGACAAATATACACGCTTGTTTTGAATCATACGCCACGTGCAGGAGGTTTAGGGCTTTTACGGTATTATCCCGTGCCTCTCGTGTAGGTACAAAGCCCACCTGGTCCAGATGTATCAGGTCAGGTATATGTGGTTGTAGCCTGGAGGCAAGGATTTTTGAGAATAATTTCAGATCTACATTTAATAACGAGATAGGTCTGTAGCTAGGGCATACTGTAGGATCCTTCCCTTCCTTTGGCAATACAGTTATATGTGCGCGTAATGTATCTCTATGAAACGGGGTATCTATATGTGATTTATTAAATAGATCTATCATTTGTTGCCCAAGAACTTGGAAAAAGGTCTTATAGTACTGTATCGGCAGTCCATCCGGTCCTGGTGCCTTTCCTATTTTAGTGTTTTTAATTGCTGTTTGTAGTTCCACCAGGGAAATAGTGGTAGATAATTCTTCCCTCACTTCCTCTGTTAAACTTAACATTCCTGATTTAGTAATATATCTAGTCATTACTTCCGGATCAAGGGGCTGCGGAGACAGATTATAAAGTGATAAATAATATTTTCGAAAGTCTCTTGCTATATCTTCGGGTCGTACAGCTTTCTGCCCTGTAGGTGATATAAGCTTAGGTATATAAGTTCTTGTTTGCGTATCACGTAAGGTTCTAGCCAGCACTTTCCCACACTTGTCTCCTGACTCATATATCACCCTGCGAGTTCTCTGTAGTGCTGATTTAGCTTTATATTGTAGAATATCTACTATCTTTTTACGTATTTCAGTAAGCTCTCTCTTTGATTCTACTGTGGGTATGTGTTTGTGCCGTGATTCTGTATTATGTAAAGTCTGTAAGAGTACCGTCATCTGTTGTGTACGTTCTCTCTTTAATCGGGCTCCATGTTTGATAAATACACCCCTAATTACCGCCTTATGGGCTTCCCATATCACCCCCGGACTTAGTTCTTCATCCGAATTAGTTTGAAAATAATGTGTAAGTTCTTTCTCCACTTCATTAATAACCGTCCTATCCTGAAGGAGACTCAAATTCAATGACCATGTCTGTGATCTAGTTAAAGGTATATCTGATAACTTATATGTAAGTATCAGTGGTGCATGGTCGGACCATGTAATGGACCCGATTGTTACCGACTGTACCGAGTGTAGTTGTGAATGTGGGACCAGAAAGTAATCAATCCGTGAATATGATGAATGTGGGGGGGAGTAAAAGGTATAATCCCTTTCTCCAGGGTGTAACAAACGCCATACGTCAATTAGTTGTTTTTTATGAAGTTGTGTCGCCACTCGCTTCCGAATTCTAATGGGTAAAGCAGAGGTTCCTACTGATGAGTCCTCCGATGGTATCAGAGCCATATTAAGATCCCCTCCGAGAATTAACTGGCCCTCCTGGAATTCCCAAAGCTGATCCAAACATCTTGTCATGAATACATCTTGTTGTATGTTTGGTGCATATACTGACGCTAAAGTTACTCTGGTACTCCCAATATTTCCTTTCAAAAAAAGAAATCTGCCCTCCGGGTCGGCACAAACCTGTGAGCACATCCATGGCACCATTCCTGAAATCATGATTGAGACTCCTTTGGTTCTACTGTTAGAACTGGTAGAATGGTATACCAACGGGAAAAATCTGTTTTTAAGTAATGGAGTTTTGACTTCCTTAAAATGTGTTTCCTGTATATAAGCTATATCAATATGTGCATTTTTTAAGTCGGAAAATAGCATCCGCCTTTTCTCCGGTATGTTTAATCCCTTAGTATTCAGTGAGCATATTTTGATACTATCCATTTTGTTAATAGAAGAAAGAGTCCCGGAGGAGAGAGAGAGAAAAAAAAAAAAAAATTGTGGGAAAACTGGGCGTATAGGCGTCCGGTGATCTTTGACCAAAAAAAATAAATAACCCGGAACGCGTGCCCTAAAGGGGTAAAGGTTGGAAGCCGCCGGTGTGGACTCTCCACACTCCCTCCCCTAACCCGTCTTTTTCTCCCCCAATCGGGGGTCTTTTATTAAGAAGCATTTTTAATATTGCCTACATTTTTTAAGGGGTCCTCTTCTCCAGTAAAAAAAGAGCATTAATCATACCAAAGATAACTCAACATCCTTACCATTGAGATGAAACATTACTCACATATTAATCCCATGTAATGATGAGGATATTTCATTTAAAATACTTAAGGATGACCCCGATGCAATTTATTCTCCTCCTTCTCCATTTGGAGTGTTGGATCCTATCTGCAATCCACGCTATCAACCTCTTAACCCAAGAGGTATATATACAAACAGACACTCAAAATTAGAGGGAAAGAGAAGGGGAAAAAAAAAAAAAAAAAAAAACGGGGGGAGACCCCCCCTGATATCCCCTCCTTCCCTCTCCCAATATCCTACTGTCTGTTGCCCCCGTCTCCTAATATCTCCCCTTAATCAAATATCCCATTCCTCTCTATTATCCCGAATCTTTTAGGGGGTATCTGTTATATCATAGGACCTATGGAAATATGAGTTCAACTATCCTTCTAATACCTGATCCCCCTCCCTCCATCTGTAAAGTATAACATTTGCTGATCTGAAAGGGATCCACAGAACATTAAACAGGTAAGAGAGTAAACAGCAAACAGCCACTGAGGAGAAGAGTATTCCCTGCTAAATACATAATATCCACAGTTCCTCCGTCTTCTTCTCCCTCAACCAAATAATTTGCACTAAGCTCCCCACCCCTCCCCCAGGCAGCCGGTCCACCCTCCTCCAAGAGAGAGGGAAAAAAAAAAAAAAAAAAACCAAGGGGAGAGAAAGATAAAATGAAAAAATTATTTACTTGTTAGCAAAGTGATTAATGGAGTAAGGGTGCCATTACCTCATACAAATTATGCCAGGGTCATATCTACTCCTCTCCCCTTCTGCCGAAGATGTCAGATTGAGATACGTTCTTCTACCCGAAGTTGGGAGATAGGGGGGGAAGGGGAAAAAAAAAAAAAAAGGGAAAGGGGGGGGGAAACCCCTCCAACATAATTCCCCAATATCTCCTCACCGCCCTCCTCTCCCCTTCCTCTCCCCCCCCCTTTTAAATAATCCATATTATGGGCATCTTAGTCTCTTATTGTATTGGTACAGCGGCCGTCTGTCGATAATAACACTGATCTTAGAGTCTCCGGGGGTTCCCCCTTCTATCTCACACTTCCGTATTACTTATAATAGGTTAACTAAGCAGATGATAATATTTGCTAATACAGAAGGAAAGTCAACCCATGTACTTTATGACTCACGCGGCCCATCCACTCGTCCAGCGTTAGATTCCCTCTGCTGTCCTTGAGATCGAATGTTAACTCTGCCGCGCTGAGCCTCAGCTGCCCCCCTATTTCTTGATCGTGGTACCATATTCAGCCAATTTGGGATCTGAATAGGGGTAACTCCTAAAAAAGAGAAGAAGGCAGGCAGCTCTGTTGGGTCTCGAAGAGTGAATGTAGTCGTATTTTTTCGAAAATAAACTGCCAGCGGGTACCCCCATCGATATGTGCAGCCTGCTTGACTAGCGGCCTCCAGTGCCGGTCTGAGAAGTGCCCTGCGTTGTAGCGTGGCCTTGGATAAATCAGGTAAGATTTTTATAGCCGCTCCATCAAAGTCTACTGCTCTCATCTCCCAAGCCTTGCGCAGGATGGATTCTTTTTGAAGATAGTGATGTACTCTGCACACTACATCTCGCGGTCTTTCTGGGTTAGTAGATCTTGGTCCCAGAGCCCTATGGACTCTATCCAGCTCCACTGCTTCCAGGGGTTCTGAGCCTAATACTTTTTGAAGTATGGCTGTCACTAATTCCCGTAGGTCTTCCCTGTCTGTGGCCTCCGGTATCCCCCGGAGCCGCAGGTTGTTCCGACGGCTCCTGTCTTCCAATTCCTCTAGATGTAGCTGCAGGGAGGTGACTGTATCTGCGGATTCCTTGCTGGTATTCTCCAGGGATGTTACCCGTGCTTCCAATGCTTTTACAGCCTGTTCCCCCGTCTGCATCCTGTCTGAGACTGTCTGTACCTCGAGCTTCATAGCTTGGAAGTTTTGGCGGTGAGTCTCCTCTATTCGGAGCACCAGTGTCTCTATCTCTGAGCGTGTTGGTAACGCTCTGAGCAACGCCCGAATCTCTGGATCCATTTGTAGAGTGGTATGGAGCTCAGGGCTTCTGAGGTTAGACACCTGTTGCTGGGTGCTTGCTGTGCCCGAGGCCAGCGGGTCTATCATCCCAGGTACTGGAACTTCAGTTACCTGTGTCTCCGGACTACACAGCCTCCCCTCTACGTCCCGCATCTGTGCTCCGCTTCCTGCCATCTCGGAGACCGGGTCTGTGTCCACTGCGTGTGGCTGCAGTTTAAAGTACCGTGCTATCTCCTCTCCCTGTCTCCCGGGCGTGCGGGCTGAAGGCGTGCGGGCTGAAGAGCGTGTTCCGCGCTTTCTCCCGGGGGACATACCGAGCTTACTGCGGCTTAAGGTAGCGTGGAGCTACAGGTTTGTAGGCTTCTCTTTGGGTCAGGCGGAGGAGAGTCTGGAGCTCGCTGTTAGCACGTCCTCACCTGGCCATTTCCAGACCCCGCCCCGACGGGGGGATGATTTTTAAATATTTCGGGCATGCCATGTGTTTGCTCTCTTCCCCCGGGCTGAGGCCTAGGGAGGTGCTGCTGGATGAGCTCTGCTGTTAGACCATATACCCTGTTTTGGAGCCTAACGTGCTGAAGTGGTCCTGAAGCTGTCCTTCCTGGTCTTTAGGAAGCTGTGCCCAGGAGGTGACCCAGAGGGAGCCCCTTGCTGGAGAGAGCCAAGAAGAAGACAGGTCTCTCAGAAGGGCCTGGTGACACTTAAAGGACGCACTGAAATTTGGGAACATGCTTAGTGTTGCCGGGATTCGGGAGGTCTTAAAGGTTCTGACATTGTGAAGCTGGACATTGATCTGGAGAGTCTGTAAGTGATCTGCTACAATATCTGGGACCCCTAAAGCCTAGTACACACTAGTAGTTTTTTTTTCATTCGAACCAGCAGGGCTGAACGAAAAAAAAACCTGACAGCTCCGAAGGAGCCGCTGTACTAACAATCCAATGTTAGTACAGTGATCTCCCCTGCTGTGCTATTGTGTTCCTGCCAGAGTGGCTGAAAGCATTGATCAGGAGCTGGTCAGCACACCATTTTTGGTCATGCCCCATTGACAGAAGCCGGCCTGTATGTTTCTATCCAAATTGTTTAGCATAGATTGGGGAGTCCACAGATTTCTCTTGTTCAGGCCACGGAGCTGAATGAGACAAATCCAAACATGTATGGGTAGACTAAAGCCCCGTGCACACGATCAGATTATCGAACGATCTGTCGTCCGTTTTTTGTGGCATGCTAGTCTGATGTGGAAAGTGAAGAGGTTATTTTCATACGAATTTTCCCGTAAGACAGAATTCTACTTCAGAAGTGATGTCATGTGTTGGATTGCTTTGTATGTGTTCTTTCTCTCTGAGCATGCCTAGTCTTGCTCTTAAGATTTTTTTCAGTCGAAATCTGTACTAATGAGACGAAAATCGGACGTTGTATTACGGACGACATAAATTTTATAGCCTGCACATCAGGATTTTGTCAGCCGAAAAGTCGGAGTTGGCTGTCGAAAGCACCATACTAACAATCCGAAAATCTGCATATCGGTCATCGGACAAATTTTCCCTACAGATTTTCTTATCGTGTGTACGGGCCTTTAAGCCCATGCACATGATGTCAGGAGACATCGGTTGAGTGAAAAAAAAAAAAGGCCAACATTCGGCCCGTGTGTATGCAGCCCTGTCCGACAGAAGCCGGCCATTTGGCCAGCTTCTGTCGAATGAGCATGCTGGAAAAACAGCAGCCAACCGACTCCCGATCAGCGCTTTCAGTCAATGGCGGAGAACGCTAATCGGAGTGTTCTGGCAGGAGGGGGGGGGGGGGCAGTCCCCCTGTCAGAACACAATAGTAGAGGGGGGGGAGATTGCTACACTAACTTTGCATAGTTAGTACAATGGCTAAAACCGGAGCTGACAGGTTTTTTTTTTTTTCATTCAACCCAGGCTTTACTCTATCTTATTACTTCTTTGTATTATACTAGCGTTTCATTTGTTCCTTATCAGTTATCAATATTTACGTAGTCTAAAGCCTGATACACACTATCTGTTTTTTTCCTGGGTTGAACAAAAATAAACTGTCAGCTCTGGTCAGAGCCGCTCTACTAACAATGCAAAGTTAGTACCGTGATCCCCCCCACTTAGCTATTGTGTTCTGACTGGGGGGGGGGGGCCCCCCCCGCCAGAACACTCCAATCAGCGATCTCTGCCATTGGCGGAGAGTGCTGATTGGTAATCGTTCTGCTGCTGGTTTTCCAGGATCCATGTCTGACAGAAGCCAGCCAAACGGTCGGCTCCTGTCGGACAGACTGACATACACGTGGGCTGAATGTCGGCTGTTTTTTGTTTTTTTTTAACCACTTAAGCCCCGGAAGATTTTACCCCCTTCCTGACTAGGGTTTTTTTTTGCGATTTTTTTACTGCGTGATTTTAACGGACAATTGCGCGGTCGTGCGACGCTGTACCTAAACGAATTTCACGTCCTTTTTTTTCCCACAAACAGAGCTTTCTTTTGGTGGTATTTGATCACCTGTGCGATTTTTTAATCATGCGCTATAAACAAAAAAAGCGTAAATTTTGCAAAAATAACAATATTTTTCACTTTTTTTTATATGAAATTCCCCCCCAAAAAAATGTAAAAATCTAAATTTTTTAACATTTTCGGCCAATTTGTTTTATGCTACGTATGTTTGGTAAAAATAAAATCGCAAAAAGCGTATTTTGATTGGTTTGCACAAAAGTTATTGCGTTTACTAACAAAGGGAAAGATTTTTGTCATTTTTGGTGGTTTTTTTTTTAACGAGTAATGGTGGCGATCTGCGATTTTTTTTGCGGTACTGCGACATTGCGGCGGACAGATCGGACCCTTGACTGACATTTTTGACACTTTTGGGGTTACCAGTGACATTACTGCAGTAATCAGTGCTATACATATGCACTGTTACTGTAAAAATGACACTGGCAGGGAAGGGGTTAACTGTATTGGACAGGGAGGGGTTAAGTGTGTCCTAGGGGCGTGATTCTAACTGTAGTGGGACAAGTCTCCTATTGTAAAAACAGAGATCAGCGGTTCTACATAGAAGGACCGTCTGATCTCCATTTTTACACAGGGGAGAATGACAGGCGGCTTGTTTACATAAGCCGCCCGCCTTTCTCCCGCTCTATCGACGATCGTAGTGTGACCGGCGGACATCGGGTCCGCCGGTCACACGCCTGGACTCCTCTGTGAACAAGCCTCAGCGGGCGCACCCTTGCCCACTATTGGCTCAAAACCCGGTGACAGTCTAGCGATGTAGATCTACGTCACTCTGCCTGGCCGGGGCTGACTGCCGCAGTAAATATACTGTGCGCAGTCGGCAAGCGGTTAACCAGGAAATGTCTCCCGAAATTCGGCCCGTGTGTACCCAGTTTAAAGCTGGCCATAGACTGATCGAAATTCAGCCAGGTTAGCAGGGACCACCAGCCGAATTTCATCCATCTATGGTTGTTTGTGAGAATTCGATCTAATGAATGGCATTTCACTAATGGGTTTGTTGGAAAATTTGTGTTCAAAATTCTAGAGGTGTAAGGCCATCTTAGATCTTTCTACAATAAGGCCCCATTCACACTTCAGCGCATTATGGCAACGTGTGCAAGGCATGTTTGGGTGGCAGAATTCCGAATGGCACCACAAACCATCAAAGAAAGTTGTCACTTTGTCGCACAACAAAATGTGCAAAAAAACACGCCAAATCCCATAGTTAAAAAACATGCCAAAGTCGCCTCTAAAAAAAAAAAAAAAAAAAAAAGCTACTGGAGCTACTTTGGTGCATTTTTGAAGCAGAGCAAGCAGTGCAAAAAAAAAGCCCCCAAAAACAACACAGGAGAGAATCGCTAGATGTGAGCGGTGCCTAATGGAAATCTTTTAGACAGTTGCCTCTGAAAGATTCCCCCTCTATTCCTATTCTGATGACAACCTAAAGCGGAACTCCACCCAAAAGGGGAATTTCCGTTTTAAGGACTCGTCTCCCACTCCTCTTGCACAATTGGCACTTTTGAGCAGTAGAGAGGGGGGAGAACAGGTACCCGATTTTGACATGTACCTGCTCCCACTTTTGTTCCAAGCGCCACAGCGCTCGGCAACGGAAGTTCTCCTCCCTCCCCCCTGCAGTCTTCTGGGACACTGATAGGTCCTAGAAGACTGCATCCACCATGCAGGATGCACAGCGAGACTCACACAAGCACAGTTGGCGACCGGCTGTGAAGCCGCAAGCTGTCACAGCCAGGTGCCCATAGTGAAGGTGCTGGACCATGGGACAGGTGAGTGGCTGTTTTTTAAAAGTCAGCAGCAACACTTTTTGTAGCTTCTGACTTTTATTTATTTATTTATTTTTTTTGATAGGTGCATGGAGCACCGCTTTAAGCTTGCCATAGATGAATGGAAATTTGGTCAAATTTGGTCATTTCAGCAGGGACTGGCCAAATTTTCTATCCGCCTATGGTTATTCCTGTTCAAAATTTCAACTTCTCAAGAATTGGAATGTAGGAAAAAAATGTTTTTGATAAATGCGGTTGCCATTTGACTGCAGCGCTAATCAGTGTATTCTGAGAGCAGAGGAGTCCTGCTGTCAGAATACAAATACATTCCTTCATCCACCAAACGTGTGGACAGGGGAATCAATCCATCTATGGCCAGCTTAACCCAACACTCGTGCCTACCTATTACCTCCTCTTATCCTCATTATCCCCCAAATAGACATGTCTTGAAAAATAATAAAGGGCATAACGGAAAGCTACTCAGGTGCAAAGAATACCAGACCAAAGTGTACTGCAATGAATGTTTTAAGCTAATTTTTATTAAAAGTGTTTACCTTCAGTTGAAATTTTTTTATAATGTTTTCTGTTACAAGCTAGATCACAAAAAGAAAAACACAAATGTATTAAAATCTTGTATTTGTTTAATATTGTACAACCAATGAAATGGACAGAAATAGTACATACAGCAGTGCTTTAAGGCTGCATTCACAATACGCTCCAAAGAAGCTCTTGTACTTTTTTGGAGCGTATTGCGTCCCGCGATTTTGTTTGCGCGATGTTGCCGCGATTCGGCGGGCGTAAATCGCGGCAACATCGCTCGGCGTTTGGGGGGCTATTGCAAATCAACGGGCAACGCTAGGCGTCCCGCGATTTGCAATAAATCTCCGAATCGCGGGCGGAACCGCGGCGGTTCTGCCCGCGATTATAAGCTGACATGTGAATGCAGCCTAAGTGGCCCAAGAGAGGTGCCGGTACTCTATTATAGCCTATAAATTTTGTCCCCCCCCCCCATCCACATCAGGGTCCCCACAGAGCACCCCCCCTGGTCTGGGACTCCGGAGCAGGGGGACTCACTGGTGGTGACTGGTCTGGCTCTGGAGTGGGAAATATTGTTGGGGGGGGGGCAATTGAGGGTGCAGATGTCCAAAATGAGCGTACTGGTATGCTAAGGTGCATGGAGAGGTGGCGGTATGCTCAAAAGCCATATTTGGAAGTGGCGGTACTGAGTACCAATGCATACCGGCCCACTTAAAGCACTGACATACAGTATATTGGCACTGTCTTTTCAGCTAATAAATTCTGTCTGGCCACTTTGATGAATTATACACATAACGAATAGACACGTGGCACTATCCATATTAAGTGCCTTTAGCCCTTGTTCGCACCAGTGCGGCTTTGAAATCGCACTACTTCAGCACACTATTTGAGATTTGTACTTCATTTAACAGAAGTCTATACAAGTCACAATGACATCCCAAAACAGTAGTGCAGGAGCCTTTTTCAAATTCGCTGCAACTTGAGTTACAACAATTTGAACGGTTCTATTTCTGGCAATGGGATCCAATTTGTCATGAGATTTTGAATTGGCAAATCGTATGACATATCCCACCAGTGTGAACAAGGACTTCCAGCAATACAAGGATTAAGTCCCACGTCCTTGATCAGAGTAGTAAGCTTTGATGTTCTTCACCGATCCCAGGGAGAAGTATGCTCTAAGTATGCACACAATGCACTAAGTTTTGATATAAACCAAAGAAAACTCAGGGAAGCACACAATCTATTCCAGTTAAACACTTTAATCACATACATAACAAAAGGCCAAAAGAAATCCATATCTGATGTTGTGGCTAATATGGGAGTGGGAGGAAATACAGTGCCATTACGTCTCCACCCGCAGACAGTGAAAAAGGAGCTACACACTGATAAGCCATCAAATCTGCTCACTCTGATCCTCCCGCCAGAGTGTGCATGGTCTAATTGCTTCTGATTGCTGCCCCTCTCTCACCTATTCTGAGCTGGGATGAACACAGGTGTGTTCAAATCCTTGTGCAAACCCTCCTGAGTGATCCTGCCTGTGCTGTGCGAATCATGCGACTGAATCATTCCCTGCAGGGGCGTCTATATGTGTGGCTGTGGGACAGGAAATGTCTCAGTACAGTGACAGTTTCTTGGCAGGATTGCTCAGGTGGGTTTAGACCAGGATCTGAACACACCTGAGCTCATCCCGAATTCTGAGTGCTGTTGAGCAGAGGATGACAGGAGGCTAATATCAAGATTCGGATACAAAAGAAGATTCATGTAAAATACATTTAAGCAGTCCTAAAGGAATACACAGCTGTTTTTAATAGTGTTTCTTCATGTTTCATACCCAACAGTGACATGTGCTGCGCTCTTCATCCTTTCAGTTTTACACGGAAGAAGCAAAAATTATACCCAGCTCACATGGGGAATTTCCATCAGGCCACAATTTTTTCAAGTGTGATAATGAGTATCTCCAGCATCGGTAAGCATTTATATTCCTCTAGGGAGGCCTGAATATTACAAACAATAGTCAAAGTGCAAGGGTTGCTTGTAATAATTGGGCAAAATGTGGACCCCTAATTCACAAACATGGCATTGTTGACTACCTAGAACAGGGTTTCTCAACCAGGAGTCTGTGGAGCCTTATGCCCCGTACACACGTGCAGATTGCCGACGACCGATCGGCCGATTTTCGGCTTGTTAGTATGATGCTTCCGACAGCCGACAGCGCACTTTCGGCCGAAAAGAATCTGTCGTGCAAGCATTAAAATTTTTGTATGCCGACACCAGAGCAGCCGATTGTTCACCAGTCAATACAGAATTCGGCCGACAGACAGCAGATTAGCAAGACTGGGCATGCTCAGAAAAGAAAAAACACAGGGAAAGTTAACCATCACATGACATCACTTCTGCAGTCGGCTGTAGTCGGCGGACAAAATTCTTGTGCAGTCTTTTGCACTTTTCAACAGACACGACAGCCCGGGGACAAAAGACGGCCGATCGTTCGGCCGACGATCTGCACGTGTGTACGAGGCATTAGGGTTCCTCCAGAGGTTTCCAAGGGTTCCCTGAGCAATGGGCAATTTTTACTTCTCAGATAAGTAAAATGATAAAAAATACCCCGCGCCCCTATCAAGCGCCAGCAGCAAACTCTAAACACTGGAATGTTGAAAATAAATGAAAAAGAAAAAAAGAGTTGCGCTAGTATATAAACTAATGGGAGTCCACATATATTGTAGTGCTTGGAAATACAGGTTTGCGCAATCAGCAGGTTATCCACCCAGGTGTTTATCAGCATATGCAAGTGAGAATTCCCAGCCACCACACACTGACTATTAAGTGGGGTACACACTAGTAGAAAATCTGCCGAAAATTCCCGCCCGAGGTGAAATCGTCCGATTTTCGGCTAGTGTGTACACAACGTTCAGCAGCCAATCCCGACATTTTCAACGAAAAAAAACAGAGGGACAAACACCAAAATTTTAATCGCCTGTCCTCAGCACGACCAATTTTCGCTTAATGTGTACACAGTAAGTCCGGGAAAAATCGGCTACGAAAGACCGCGCATGATCGGAAGTTACTGACGACCCGGAAGTTTATCAGAAAAAAAACAACTAAAATGGATAATTCGTATCTACTTTCGTTGTACTTGTCTTTGTATGTGTATAGCAATTCATTAGTTACATTACATGTGTATTCAGTCTACAGGGGATGTGTACATTCTATACAGCAATGTATATATGTCAGCATAGAGAAAACTACAGTGTTGTGAAGAATTTACAGATCCATTGTCTTTGTATGTGTATTAGAAATTCATTAGTTTCAATACATGTGTATTCAGTCTACAGGGGGTGTGTACATTCTATACACCAATGTTGTTACATGATATTGCAAGAAGAAAGGCGTGGCCTCGGGGGTCACACGTATACGTACTTACATCACACTCTACGAACAAACGTCAGGAAAAAAAAAAAAAAAAAAATCGGAAGAGAAATTTTGTGAACTTTTATGCACTGTCAACTAAAAACGGTTGTGAACGCGAGCATGAGAGAGAGAAAAATCGGAGGATATTTTGTCCGATTTTCGTCAAGTGTGTACGGGCCTTTACCAGATACTGGCGGAACTGTAGCAGTAAGTGGTTATAGGACCACCACAACCTTTCTCCTGAATCATACAGCTCCAAGTTATCCTCCAATATCCACTACTTCCAAACTCCAGATATTATGAACAGATATAAGACATAGAAGCCAGACTCCCTTCAAAATCCTCTTTCCTAGGAATAACTGAAGGCATCATGTGGTTATATCTCAGGCAAGTGAATGAGAATATTCGGTAGTTCCAGTATAGCAAGAGATCATCCATCCAACACTCATCTCTTTGGAAGCTGGCTGATTTAATTGAAAATCAGAAGGGCAGTTGGTCCCCCTACTTTGTTGCACCATCTCTGGCTTTTTATAACAGGTTGAATTCTCTGAGGCATGGACTTACCTATCAGCGAACAGTATTCTTCATCAGTCCAGCTCCAACTTTCTCTTATTGCAGTGGCCAGATCAGCTTTGCAGGTTGGAGCCTTTTCATGGACCATTTCTTTTATTTCCCCCATAGATTTTCAATTGGATTGAGGTCCAGACTATTTGCAGGCCATGCCATTGACATTATATGTCTTTCTTGAAGGAAAGTTTTCATGGCTTTTGCTCTATGGCAAGATGCATTATCATCCTGAAAAATTATGTTATCATCACCAAACATCCTTTCAATTCAAGGAATAAGAAAAGTCCCCAAAATCTCAATGTAAACGTGTGCATTTATTGAAGATTTAATGACTGTCATCTCCTCCCCCCCCCCCATACCTTTACCTGACATGCAACCCCATATCATCAAAAATTGTAGAAATTTGCATGTTTTCATCAGGCAGTCGTCTTCATACATTTCATTGGAACAGCACCAAACAAAAGTTCCAGCATCATCACCCTGCCCAATGTAGATTTGTGATTTATCACTGAATATCACCTTCATTCAGTCATCTACAGTCCATGATTGCTTTTCTTTAGCCCACTATAACCTTGTTTTTTTCTGTTTATGTGTTAATGATGGTTTTCGTTTGGCTTTTCTGTATGTAAATCTCATTTCCTTTAGGCGATGTCTTACAGTTCGGTCACAGACATTGACTCCAGTTTCTGACCATTTGTTCCTCATTTGTTTTGGTGGGCACATTGCTTTAAGTTTTTTATCATGAAGCTTTAATGTCTTCATGGTCTACCGATACGCTTCCCTTTAACAACCTTCCCATTTGATCTGTACTTGGTCCAGATTTTAGACAGCTGACTGGGAACAACCAACATCTTTTGAAACATTCCGTGATGACTTATGCCCCGTACACACGTGTAGATTATCTGAAGACTTTTGTCTTCAGATTTACCTTTTCTATGTAGTTCAAGGGCCTGCATACAAATTGAAAGTGTTTAGATTTGACCTCATATTATATGGTTTTGGTAAGTCTGCAGACAAAAGTCTTCAGATAATCTGCACGTGTGTACGGGGCATAAAGGCCCGTACACACGTACCGATCGTCGGCATACAAACGTCGGCGGACGAAAGATCTGCCGATTGTACGCTTGTTAGTATGGTGCCTCCGACAGCCGTCAGCGCACATTCTGCCGACAAGAGTCTGTCTTGCAAGCATTACAATTTTTGTATGCCGACACCAGAACGGACGATTGTTTGCCAGTCAGTACAGAATTCGGACCGCAGATTTGCAAGACTGGGCATGCTCAGAAAAGAAAAAACACAGGGAAAGTTAACCATTACATGACATCACTTCTGCAGTCGGCTGTAGTCGGCGGACAAAATTCTTGTGCTGTCTTTGCACTTTTCAACAGACACCGACAGCCCAGGGACAAAAGACGGCCGATCGTTCTCTGACGATCGGTACGTGTGTACGGGCCTTTACCTTCTTGAAGAAGTTTTATAATTCTCTACTTTGTTTCAACTGACATCTCTCGTGTTGGAGCCATGATTCAATTAGGTTGGTGCAACAGCTCACCAAGGTGTGCAAGCGCTCTTTTTTAACTGCAGACTAATTAGCAGATGTAATCTGATGCAGATGTTTGTTTTAGAACTGCAACAGTACATGGTGATTCCATAATATTTTCCTCAAAATTAAGTGATTCCATATTTTTTCATCTGCTTGATCTGCAAAAGCGGTTGCAATTGACTACAGTTTTCTTTTTTTTTTTTCTTTTTTTAAATGTTTCTTAAAGCCAGAAGGATGGAATGTTAAATAGAAATAGTTTTGAGGCATGTCTGTGATTAGTTTTTTTCTACACAATTAAACACGTGAATGTACATTTTCATAAGAGTGGCGATTCCATTTTTTTTTTACAGGGGTTGTATAAACAGGGGTTCCCTGAGACCAGAAAGTTATTTCAAGAGTTCATCCATGTTAAAAGGGTTGAGAAAGTCTGACCTCGAACAATCTCACAGCAGTGTAAATACAGACTATAGAAGATGTAGATAGAAGGGATCTGTGAAATGTGTCAGTTTGCTTCAATCTATGCTATCAAAGCATTTCTACTAAACATTGTGTGCACATACTACAAGTCCCTGTATGAGGGTTTCCTGCTAATGGCAATCATGTGGCCTTGCTATTGTTTAGGTGACAATCACTGCTTTGGGCTTGTGCCAGGCTGCGAGAAATCAGATTGCGAGATTTGTAACTAACATAAGTGAGTATGACCTTTAAAAGGGTCATTGGACCTACCACAGACATCAACCATACCGTGGCACTCTAGCCTGTAAATATCACAGGTAGTCGAAACACGTGTACCAAATCCAATTCGCTGCTATTTGTTAGAAAGCCTACAACGGGTCATGATATAGGACAATTCTTGGTGGACCAGCCATAAAGCAGAGCTATAAAGCACCATTGACCACTTCCCACAAACCAATGTACCTGTACATCAGCTTAAAGAAGTGGTTTTATACTCAACCCGGCAGTGGCGGCCCGTCCATTGGTTGTGCAGGGGCGCCGCCCCCATCTATGCATCCGGCCCCCTAATTTACATGCAGGGCGCCGGATGCATGGATTCCAAAAGAGTTTTTTTTTTTTGAAGCACCTGATTAGAGCCAGAGGCTCTAATAGGCTTCAAAAAAGGGTGGGCTCAGGGCACAGAGCCCACCTAGTTGTATGACAATAGCGAATGAACATTCGCTATTATCACACTGATTCTCCTCCCAGCCAATCAGGAAGCGGGTCGTGAGTCCCCTTTCCCGATTAGCTGAAAAGAGAAGCAATTTTACTGGTCATTGGCCAGGAAAAGGGAGAAGATTCACAGCCGGAGGAGACTCACTCACAGCCACTCAGGGAAGGAGGAGGTAAGGATGCTGGCTGTCCGGCTGTCTGTCTGTCCTTCCTGGGGGGGTGGTGGATTTGACTGCTGGCTGGCTGGTCAGCTCACAGGGGGGTGTTGGTTTTGCCGCACCCCCCCCCCCTTACCAAAATTATCATGCACCAGCCGTCAATGCAACCCGGTATAGTTTTTTAGAGCCGGCGGTCGGCTTTCTGGTGATAACAACAGATGAGGCTCAGCAGCCGCTCGGCGGTTATCCCAGCAAGCGGGAGTGGACGTCCCCCCCTCCCTCCACCACTCTGCCCTGGTCTCCTGTCCCACCACGAGACCCAAGCAACCAGCTGGCACGTCTGTCTGCTGGTTCGAATCCCAAATCGATCGAGTCTCTAATCAAATAACCCGGAGGCAACATCATGACGTCACTTCCAGTTTATTATTATTATTTCGGCATTTTGAATACTTTGCAGTGCTTTGGATGAGTGAACTGTACCCTAAGAGACTGTGTGCTGGTAATCAGAGGAGGCCCAACAAGTCATTATACAGCAAGCCCTATGGGGACAGTGCCACATAGGCTTGGTCCTTAAGTGGTTAAGCATGAAGTATTTGGAGCTCTGCTATAAAAGCGAAGCTTTACTGTCCTTTACAAGCATGTTCCATTTAATAGCTAATACTTAGTATTTAATGTTTGGAAATATATATATATATATATATACCTTTTTTATTCGAAAATTCCGGCCACTTCTGGTCCAGTCCCTCACCGCGATTGACATCATCAAGGATGTCCCATTGACTCCTGGGCTATCAGTGTAATTAATCCCAGGAATCAACGGGCATCCTCCGCCGCTGGCATCAATCATCTTATTATAAAACCAGAAATAGTGCTATTCCAGGTAGAGTTAGGAACAAAATACAGGAAGAGAATGGAGTGTGGCTTCAGATGCTCCATGCTTTCTGAGGGAACAATTCAGGTAGATATTTAGCACAAACACTCCATTAAAATGCTGGGCAACAGCTAAAGTGTTGAAAGCGATGCTTAACAATCCCGAAGACGTATTTATTTAAAATTATGTTGGCAGACTATGGCTTCTCTTTAACTCATACAGAATTTTTCAACAGAATTCTGGTAAGTACCAAGAGCATCCCAACCTGGGCCATCCTGTCACATGTCAGACAAAATGTCACCATGGTGGGGGAGATCACAGACACATTATAACTTCCAATGATGGCTATTGATCTTTCAGCAGACCAGGATAAGGCCCGTTCACACGTGCACTGCTGAAAATGCTTTGTGCATTGTCCTTGATTTTAAATGACACCCAATGCACGTACACTTCTAGCCTGCACTACAACACACAGCAGCACACCACAACTTTGCAGCGCAGAATAAAATAAATTGAGCAAGAGCATAGTTGCCAACATTTGAAAAAAATTTCCAGGGTGTAAGGTTCTGGCACTCTCAGTGCCTCCTATCACATCATTTCCGGGTGCTTTCCATCTACCTAGATAGATGAAGCACATATAGGTGTGTTTCCCTTTAAGAGTGCTGACATCATCATGAGGCGCCGGACTGAACAGCTATTTAAATCAGCAGCTTTCACTCACATGTGTTCGTTCAACCTGCTTTGTGCCTTGATGCTAATCTGTCTTGAAGCTCTCATGCTTGCAAGCATACCTCGCTGTCGGAACCACGCTGCGCTGATCCCTGTATCCCGCTACCGGATCATCCGCTCTTGCCGAACCTCTCCTCTGCTACATTGCTACTAGTGATAAGTACCCCACAGGGGAAACCTCTATAACCTTCATACTAAAGCTTACACTGTCTAGCTCTGCATACTAAGGACTGTTACTACATCTGCACTATCTAGATTGCTAGCTCTTGAGCCTACTATCATCTGCTCTTGCACTGGGTTAGTCTCTCCTGTATGTCATCTGCTATCCTATCATCTACTACCATACATGATTGCTAACCTATCTGCATCCCACCTGTTACTATCTCATTCTCAAGAAATTTCCTCTCAAGTGTCTGTATCACGTACCTGGTGAAGACTGGAATGTTGTGGAGGCCTCTCTTGCTCCTCCTGTCTGACACTCCTGAAGGTGGGAACAGAGAGTGTAAGGCAAGGAGTGGCACGAGTGCCGTAGCGGCTAGCTGGTGGTGTTCACTCCGTAGGTGGGTACAGCTGGTAGTTGCAGTCCTTGGAACAGGGCGCAGTGGCAGCTTGGCACCAAAGCGTGGGAGCAGTAGCCAGCAGAAACCGGGCAGTGAGGTACAGAATCAGCAAGCAAGCAAGTCCAGAAGATAAGCCAAGGTCGATAACAGCCGGGCAGCGCGGTACAAGGTAAGCAGGCAGATCAGATCCGTTTAAGCAAGCCAAGGTCAAGATAGTAAGCAACAGAGCAGGAGCACGGGCAGAGGCAAAGTCCAAAGGCAGGCCGGGTCATACACAGGTGAGAAGTAACAACAGATCAGGTCTCAGAACCACGGGAACAAGCTGAAGACCATTCAGCAACTGCTCACAGTATTAGAGCAGTTTAAATAGGCCACTGGGAGCCAAATGCTAATTGGTGAGTGCAGGTGTGCAATGTGCACGGGTGTGAGCGAAAGTCCGTACTGGCCTTCTGGTGGAGGAAATCCGGTTTACCTTACATTGCCCCCCCCTAATGGGCAGCCTCCGGATGCCCATCTGAGACATCTTCGCAGGATGAGCTTGGAAAAAGTTTTTCACCAGTCTTGGGGCATGAACATTAGCTTCAGGCTCCCACGAGTTTTCCTCAGGACCATAACCTTTCCACTTGATTAAATATTGGGTACCTCCTCTCCCTCTCCTACAATCCACAATGGCCTCAATTTCATACTCCTCTTCATCGTCAATCATGATTGGTGCTGGAGGGTCCGGATTACGGGCAGGAAAGGGATCTGGTACAGCAGGCTTTAGCAGGGACACATGAAAAACTGGGTGAATCTTGTACTTCTCAGGTAGAAAAAGTTCATAAGCTGTCGGATTTATCATTCTTTTTACAGCAAATGGACCGATGTACTTGGGGGCCAATTTCTTGGAAGGACAGGCCATCTTCAAATTAGTGGTTGATAACCAAACCCTGTCCCCTGGTTTGAGATCCAGATCACCCCTTCTCTTTTTATCAAAGTATTTCTTGTTGTCTTGTTGAGCCTTGGCAATAGCTTCCTGCAGAAGTTTATTGTTGCTTTGTAGAAACCTCAGTCGCTCCTGAACCGCTGGAACAGGTGAATCAAAGACAGCATCAGGTAAAAAAGAAGGATTGAATCCGAAGTTCGCAAAGAATGGAGTTTGACCAGTAGCCGAGTGGACAGAATCATTGTAAGCGAACTCTGCTAGAGGAAGGAGCGAAGCCCAATCATCCTGTGAGAAAGAAGAAAAACACCGAAGGTATTGCTCTAGGGTCTGGTTGGTTCGTTACGTCTGACCATTCGTCTGGGGATGATATGCTGAAGAAAACCATGTCTCAATCTTAAGTGCCTTACAAAGTTCTTTCCAGAATTTGGACATAAACTGGACTCCTCGGTCAGACGTTATGCTCCGAGGAACCCCATGCAACCGCACTATTTCTTTGACAAATGCTTTTGCAGTCTCTGGAGCAGATGGTGTTCCAATCATTGGTACAAAGTGTGCCATCTTTGATAGCCTATCAATGATCACAAAAATAGAAGTAAAGTTTTCAGATACTGGGAGCTCGACAATAAAGTCCATATTAATCATTTCCCAGGGCTTGGTAGGAATGGGCAAAGGCCTTAATAGGCCCCAAGCTTTAGTCTTGTCTCCTTTGCTTCGGATACAGGTTTCACAAGTCTTCACATAATCCTGGCAATCTGCCCTCAGGCTAGGCCACCAAAAGGACCGTTGTAAAAGTTCCAGAGTCTTGCGCATCCCAAAATGCCCTGCCAAAGGGTGGTCATGGCACAAATTTAAGACTGACTGGCGAAGACTTGAAGGTACAAAAACTTGTTGCTCATGGATGAACAATCCATCCCGTTCTTGCAATTGTGAATCACATGGTGGACCTTCCTCCTCTGATGCTTGTTTGAGCTGTGACACAAAATCTCCTTGCAGTAACAGAAAATTTTGCGAGGATAGGATGGTGTCAGGTTGAGTAGCTTCCTTTTCTTCCAGAAACATACGTGACAGGGCGTCAGGTTTTCCATTCTTAGAACCAGGTCTGTAGGTTATGTGAAATGAGAATCTTGAAAAAAATAAGGCCCACCTGGCCTGACGGGGTCTTAGACGCTTAGCTGTACGGAGATACTCTAAATTTTTGTGATCCGTGAAAATCAGGATTGGATGACTTGCTCCCCCAAGCAGATAACGCCATTCCTCCAGAGCGGACTTGATGGCGAGTAACTCACGGTCTCCCACATCATAATTTCTCTCTGATGGACTGAGTTTTCTTGAGAAGAAAGCCACGGGATGTAGAAGAGACTTAGCGCCTTGTCGCTGAGATACGATAGCACCAACTGCATTTTCCGAGGCATCGACTTCCAGGACATAAGGTAATGCAGGATCAGGATGTTGCAGAATTGGTGCTGATGTAAATAGAGCTTTTAATTTATCAAAGGCAAGTTGCGCTGCCGGAGTCCACTGAAATCGGGTGTTTTGTTTAGTAAGCTGTGTGATGGGGCTGATGATAGCTGAGAAGTTCTTGATAAATTTACGATAAAAGTTAGCAAATCCAACAAATCTCTGGACTCCTTTTCGATCTGCTGGCACTGGCCACTCAAGAATGGCACTAACTTTTTGTGGGTCCATTGCAATGCCTGATGTTGCGATAATAAGCCCCAGAAACTGGATTGTTTCTTTCTCAAATTCACACTTCCCAGCCTTTGCGTATAACCTATGTTCCCGGAGACGGTTGAGGACCTTTTTAACGTGCAGCCGGTGTTCTTCAATGGAAGGGGAGAATATGAGTATGTCATCAAGGTACACAATCATAAAAAGGTCAAGGAAGTCCCTAAAGATATCATTGACGAAATGCTGGAATGTTGCTGGGGCATTACACAGTCCAAAGGGCATGACTAAATACTCAAAATGCCCAAAGCGGGACCGGAAAGCTGTTTTCCATTCATCCCCCTTCCGGATCCTTACTAGGTTATATGCACCTCGAAGGTCAAGCTTTGTGAACACTTTCGCTGTTCTGAACCGCTGGAAAAGTTCTGGAACAAGAGGAAGAGGATATCTGTTTTTAATTGTTATTTTGTTTAGCTCTCTATAGTCCACACAGGGTCTCAGGGTGTGATCCTTCTTTTCAACAAAAAATATTCCAGCCCCTGCAGGGGATGTGGATGGACGGATGAATCCCCTTTCTAGGTTCTCATTAATGTATAGGCGCAATGTCTCAAGCTCAAGTTCTGATAGGGGAAAAATACGTCCAAATGGAATCTCGGCCCCGGGTAACAGTTCAATTGGGCAATCGTACGCCCGATGGGGCGGTAAGGTCTCAGCATTCTTCCTATCAAAAACATCTAAGAAATCATGGTAAGTTAATGGAACATATTGTGAAACTGAAGTCTCTGGTTGCAGTTCCATAAGGGGGGCCGAGGTGGTGACCGTATTAGGAAAACAGTGTTGCTGGCAGTAGGTGGTAGGGAATGAAACAGCTCCAGACTCCCAGTTTATTTGGGGATTGTGTGCCTGCAACCACGGAATGCCCAGGATGATGGGGAACAAAGGTGATGGGATAATGTCCAGGGTTAGGTATTCTGAATGATTAGAGGAGGTTACTGCCAGTAGGGGACACGTTTCTTGTGTGATAGGACCTGACTTGAGATTCGAGCCATCCGCCAAATTAATCTTCAGATGCTGCATTTTAGCTTGCAGTGGAACCTTGTGTTGTTCAGCAAATGAATAGTCCATAAAACAACTGCAGGCCCCGGAGTCAATAATGGCTTGAGTTTGGATGCTCCCTCCAGGTAGCTGCAGGGAGAGAGTCAGCGAAAGGTGAGAGGAGATGCTCTTCAGAGGATATCTGGGAGCATCAGAAACAAGGACAGTCTTACGTGGTCTTATCAGGCAGTCACGCAGAAAGTGATCAATGCCCCCACAGTAAAGGCATAAGTTGTTCTGCTTGCGTCTAAGTCTTTCCTTGGCTGACAGAGGTGGACGAGAAAGTCCCAACTGAACAGACTCAACCTTGAAAGAGGATGGTGGCGGAGATGGGGATATAGGTGCTGCTGGTGTCCATGTAGGTGGAATGTTGCCAGATTTTTCTGCCCTCCTCTCTCGGATTCTGCGATCAAGCTGAATAGCAAGCTGGATCAAGTTTGAGAGCGTAGTTGGTGGATCTAGTCTGGCAAGTTCATCTTTAAGAGCCTCTGAAAGACCCAAACGAAACTGGTACTGCAAGGCTGCATCATTCCAGGCAGTGTCAGAACTCCATTTGCGGAACTTAACAACATAGTCCTCCACAGGCTGAAGCCCTTGCTGGAGTTTATGTAGAATAGCTTCTGCTGTGGAGGTCCGTTGGGGATCATCATAGATCTGGGCCATGGCTTCAAAGAAGGAAGAGACTGATGCAAGAACTGGGCTGGCCTTTTCCAGAAGCTGATGAGCCCATGACTGTGGTTCCTCACGCAAGAGAGAAATGACAAAGCCCACCTTAGTAAATTCAAGGGAGAAAGTTCGTGGTTGTAACTCGAAATACAACTGGCAGGCATGGCGGAAGGCCCGAAACTTATAGCGATTTCCTGAAAAGCGTTCTGGGGTAGGTACCCGAGGCTCTGGAGGAGGAACCATTACTGTAGATGCAGTAGCTGGAGCAGGAACAGTAGCTGAAGTGCCAGGTACAGAAGCTTGAGATACAATGGGCAGGGAGCGTAAACGACCTTCAATCCGGAAGTAATTCTCCTGGAGTCCGGTCACCACTTGGATTAAGGCCGTGATTTGTTGGCACACCGCTTCAAGCAGAGAGGAGCCTCCTCCAGTCTCAGTCATGGCTGAATGGTACTATCACGTACCTGGTGAAGACTGGAATGTTGTGGAGGCCTCTCTTGCTCCTCCTGTCTGACACTCCTGAAGGTGGGAACAGAGAGTGTAAGGCAAGGAGTGGCACGAGTGCCGTAGCGGCTAGCTGGTGGTGTTCACTCCGTAGGTGGGTACAGCTGGTAGTTGCAGTCCTTGGAACAGGGCGCAGTGGCAGCTTGGCACCAAAGCGTGGGAGCAGTAGCCAGCAGAAACCGGGCAGTGAGGTACAGAATCAGCAAGCAAGCAAGTCCAGAAGATAAGCCAAGGTCGATAACAGCTGGGCAGCGCGGTACAAGGTAAGCAGGCAGATCAGATCCGTTTAAGCAAGCCAAGGTCAAGATAGTAAGCAACAGAGCAGGAGCACGGGCAGAGGCAAAGTCCAAAGGCAGGCCGGGTCATACACAGGTGAGAAGTAACAACAGATCAGGTCTCAGAACCACGGGAACAAGCTGAAGACCATTCAGCAACTGCTCACAGTATTAGAGCAGTTTAAATAGGCCACTGGGAGCCAAATGCTAATTGGTGAGTGCAGGTGTGCAATGTGCACGGGTGTGAGCGAAAGTCCGTACTGGCCTTCTGGTGGAGGAAATCCGGTTTACCTTACAGTCTGTCACCTATCGTCTCTACTCAACTTGTCTCTTCAGCCTATCACCTCTATACTACTATATACATAGATCACTCCAGGAACTTCTTATTGAGTGTGTGTATTTACTTGCTGAATTGAGATCATCCACACATGATGAGTCTTTGGGAGTTGGGATTGGTGTCTCAGCGTTTCTCTACATGACTACTGAAGTGGAATATTTCTGCAGCTGTATATCCACATCATACATAAAACGCAGGAGCGTTACACAGGGACACTTTGCAGCACAGCTATCAATTACTTACCACACCCACTTCCCCGAAGCTCCGCCCACTCTGCATAATTAATCTCTGCCTACTTATCAGATTATAGGGTCTACTTCATAAAGAGAGAATTACAGGAATTTGAAATGGGAATTGAAAACTTGAGGCCAAAGTAGCAGAGTTGGAAATATTCTCCAATTCAGCTGCACTACTTCTGCCTAAAGTTTAAAATTCTCATCACAATTCCCTGCAATTCTAAAGTGTCAGCTTGTCGGAAGGTGCTCTGCCTCCCCTGCTGGCGGATTTCGGAAAGTGCACCATGCTGACACCCTGCCTTCGGTGACACGTTAAATTTGCGACAGGCGGGAAGAGTGAGCGGGCACCGAGAGAGAGAGACAACCTGCTGCCAGAACTACAACACATAGCTGGGGTGAGAGCGACACTGTGTGGAACAAAATTTAAAAAAAAAAAAATATATATATATATTTTTTTTAATGATTTACATTGTCCCTGATTAACAGGGACAATGTAAATTACCCGGGACAGGCTCCTATTTGCCGGGATTGTCCCAGGAAAAACGGGACAGTTGGCAGGTATGCAATAGTATTTTCTCTCTGGCTTCACGGCAGGTATGCAAGAGTAGTTTCTCCGGCTTCATAGGAGGCCATTTAAAATGAATGAGCTCTGGTAGTGCAGTGTGCCTCAAGGCATCATAAAACATGTTGCGGTGCATTCCACAATGCAATAGAATGTGCTGTTTGAGATAAGCAGTTGGCTTACCTGCATATCAGCAATCTACACAGCTTCTGAAATTTTTTGTTAAAGAGAAACTAAACTCAAAAGTAAAGATTTTCTATGTTATGTGGGAAAAAAATGATCCAATTCCCCATCTACACATTGGAGGTGGATGGGGGAATCCTCCCGCTGTGTCATTGCATTCTGACGGCGGGGAGAATTCCCTGCCAATAGAACACACAGATCAGTGCTGCAGATTATAGTCTGCAGCTCTAATCGAACAAAAGTTTTCCAGCAGGGCAGTTGTAAAGAAGTTCATTGGTGGATCGATTTCTGTACAACCACAGTGCCCATATGTGGATTGAAATTCGTCCAATTCCCACTGAACCATCTGAATTTCAATCCATCTATGGCCAGCTTAAAGTATAACTGACAGAATTGAAATAGATTAGAGCACCTGTCGGTTTTTATTGCTGTCTTTGCCCCTGTTAAGAAGATTCACCCTCTTTATTTGTCCTGTTTGCCATGATCATTGAAAGTGAAAGTAAAAGAAAATCCCAAATTTTGGGTTGTCCCCAGAAAAGTAAAAAAGGAGAAATCTTCCAATGTGGGCTCCAAGGCATTCCTCTAATTTGCAGAGATTTTCTCTCACTTCCTGTTTGACTCTGGGACAGGAAGTGAAGGGAAATCTCCCCAGTGGGGTACAGATGGCAAAAAATAAACCCTCCCTAAAGCCTCGTACACACGATCAGATTATCGAACGATCTGTCGTCCACTTTTTGTGGCATGCTAGTCTGATGTGGAAAGTGAAGAGGTTACTTTCATACAAAAATTCCCGTACGACAGAATTCAACTTCAGAAGTGATGTCATGTGTTGAATTGTTTTGTATGTGTTCTTTCGTTTCTGAGCATGCCTAGTCTTGCTCCTACGATTTTTTTCGGACGAAAAAAGGGATTAATTAAACGAAAATTGGACGTTGTGTTGACGTACAATAAAAATTTTATAGCCTGCGCATCCAGATTTTGTCGTCCGAAAATTCGTAATCAGCTGTCGAAAGCCCCATACTAACAATCCGAAAATCGGCAGATTGTTTGTCAGACGAAATTTTCCTTCTGATTTTCGTATGGTGTGTAAACGGCCTTTACTTTTTCCAAGATTAAAAAAGTGTAGCTGCTGACTTTTAATAAACACACACTCACCTGTCCCACGATCCAGTGATGTGGCCACCCAAAGCCTCGCTCCTCTCTCTTGCCTCTTCCCGGTGCCGGCAACACAAGTGTGGGCACCTGGCTGTGACAGCTTGCAGCTTTACAGCCGGGTGCGCACTGCGCATGCGCAAGTCGCGCAGCACTTCCTCAGTGGCCAGGCAATCTTCTGGGACCTGTGACGTGTCCCAGAAGATTGCAGGGGAGGGGGGAGAACTTCCGCTTGAGCTGCCTAGGCAGCCTGAGCAGGAGTGGGAGTGAGTACCTGTGGGTACCTGTCAAAACTAGGTACCCGCTCCCCCCCCCCCCCCCCAAAAAAAAAAATGACATGCCAAATGTGGCATGTAAGGGGGTGAGGAGTGCTTAAAGCAGAAGTTCCACCTTTGGGTGGAACTCCGCTTAAAGGCCCCTTTCACTCTTGTGGGACTTGTCCTGCGACTTGGGACTGCAAAGTCGCATGACAATTCATAATTAATGATTTCCAATGAGTAACATTCATATCTGTGCAGTATTCCCTGCACTACTTTGATCAGACTTTTATGCGTTTTGAGGTCCAAAGACCTCAAGATTACACAGGCACTGCTTGAAGTCCAGTCAAAATCGCACGACTTTTAGGTCACACAAGTGTGAAAGAGGTCTTAGTTCTACTTTAAAACAAATAAAAAACACATCATATCAGAGTGTCAGTGTGTTGTCTGACGTCACACGTCTAAGAGGCTACACCCAACACATTTCACCTAAACGAGTATCATCAGGGACTGTGGTCTTGGATGTCTACCTACAGATTTTACATACATGACTATTAAAAAATATATATAATATTGTTATCAGTGCTACTTAGTAATGACAATGGGCTCAAGAAACTATCAGTGGTGTGACAAACAATGATTCAAAATGTATCTGCTTTGTCAATGTGACATGTGTCAGAAATAGGAAAATCTCTGTTTGTGATTTTTCTCAGCAATGTTGCAAGTTTCATTTTTTTTCATTCAGTTTTTTCATTAAAATTATGGTTTATATTTTGGGTGCGTACACAAAGCGCATCAATGCGCCAAGCAGTAAGTGGCACAAAAATACTTATAAACTATGGTGACTGCAACATAATAGGTAATTTATCATAATTTGCCATCTTTTGGGAACATTTTAACACACACACTAGATTACCAAAAGTATTGGTACGCCTGCCTTTACACGCACATGAACTTTAACCTGGTCCCATCCGCGCTACAGCCTATATACGGCTGCAGCGCGGACTTGAATTTTCGGGAGGCCGTTTTTAAACGGCCTCCCATTAACACGCCCTCCGAGCGCGCATCGGACAAAAGCTGTGTTGGCCGTGTCCCTTGGACACAGCCAATCACAGATCGTGACGAATGGCCAATCACAGCGGCCATTCGTCACGATCGAGGCATCCAATGAGAGATGATCTCATATGTAAACATATGAGATCATCTGTCATTGCCTCGGTAGTAACAGACTCCCTGCGCGCTCCCTCGAGCGCGCACCGGGGATAATCTGTGTTGGCCGTGTCCCTTGGACACAGCCAATCACAGATCGTGACGAATGGCCAATCACAGCGGCCATTCGTCACGATCGAGGCATCCAATGAGAGATGATCTCAAATGTAAACATTTGAGATCATCACTCATTGCCAGCTCTCCCTCCTCACACACAGACTGCAGTGTGAGGAGAGGAGAGATCGTAAGTGTAAAAAAGTGCCCACCAGTGATCACCAGTGCCCACCAGTGCCCACCAATGTGCCCACCAGTGTGCCATCAGTGTGCCCAGTGATCATCAGTGTGCCCAGTGCTCATCAGTGTGCCCAGTGCCCACCAGTGCCCACCAGTGCCCACCAGTGTGCCCACCAGTGCCCACCAGTGTGCCCAGTGCTCATCAGTGTGCCCAGTGCTCATCAGTGTGCCCAGTGCTCATCAGTGTGCCCAGTGCCCACCAGTGCTCACCAGTGTGCCCATCAGTGCCTGCCCAGTGCTCATCAGTGCCGCCCAGTGCTCATCAGTGCTGCCCAGTGCTCATCAGTGCCGCCCAGTGCTCATCAGTGTGCCCAGTGCTCAGTGTGCCCACAGCGCTCATCAGCGTGCTCATCAGTGCTCATAAGTGTGCTCATCAGTGTGCCCACAGAGCCCATCAGTGTGCCCATCACAGTGCCCATCAGTGAGCCAGTTTAACCATGCCCATCAGTCTCACCGTGCCCATCAGTGTCACCGTGCCCATCAGTGTCACCAACGATGGCAAAAAAAATTTTCTCAGCCGAGGAGGCCTTCAATATCATCAGTGAGGACATGGACAGGGAGCTTTCTGCTTCGGAATCTTCGGAGTCAGAGTCTGACTCCGAAGTAAATTACGAGTCGGTCATTAGCAGCGGGACGCAGACCGACTCCGACGAGGAAGAATACTGCCCGCCTGCCAAACGAAGGCGTTCTGGTGAGGAGGAGGCAGTGCCATCCACCAGCTCCGCAGTGCCATCCACCAGCTCCACAGTGCCATCCACCAGCACCACAGTGCCTCGGCAAGAAAGGCCAAGCTCAAGTGGGGTGTCACCTCACCCCCAAAGGGTTAGGACCAACGCCAGCCTTCCCTATGCCCTTCTGAACCCCCTGTGGCTTCCTCCCAACTCAGGAGAAGCCATCATCCCCCCTTTCACTGCCCAGCCAGGAGTCCAGGTCAACACGGAGAACTTTGCCCCAATTGACTACTTCCGTTTAATTTTTACAGAGAACCTGCTGACGTCCATTGTGGCCCAGTGCAACCTGTATGCACAACAATTTATCCAGAGTAACCCCACATCTTTTTATTTCCGTCCCTTTGAGTGGAGAGACCTAACGGTGGAGGAGTTCAAGATATTTTTAGGCCTCACCTTCAACATGGGACTCAATAAAAAAAACGAACTGCAAGCATATTGGTCAACCAAACCAATCTACCATATGCCCATCTACTCTGCAGTAATGCCCAGGGCCAGGTATTTGATGATCATGAGGTTCCTCCATTTTAACGACAATACCCAGTGCCCTCCCCGAAATTCCCCAGCATTTGACAAGCTATTCAAAATTCGGCCACTTCTAAATTATTTTTCAGAAATATTCCCTCAATTATTTACCCCAGACCAAAATATATGTGTGGATGAGTCCCTTGTTAAATTTACCGGCAGGCTGGGCATCAAACAATTCATTCCCAGCAAACGGGCCCGCTATGGGGTGAAGATTTACAAACTATGTGACCGAGCCACAGGGTACACATATGCCTTCAGGGTGTACGAAGGGAAGGACACCCAGCTGCATCCCCCTGAATGTCCGGACTACTTGGGATCAAGCGGGAAAGTTGTTTGGGACCTCATTTACCCTCTCCTTGAAAAAGGCTACCACCTGTACGTAGACAATTTCTACACCAGTTTGCCCCTGTTCCGAAACCTTCACAGAAAGAAGACTCCTGCATGTGGCACGGTCCGAAAAAACCGGAAAGGCTTTCCTCAAAGGCTAGTAAACACCAAGCTGAGAAGAGGGGAGACGGCGAGTCTGAGAAATGAGGAAGTTCTGGCTGTGAAGTGGAGGGACAGAAGAGACGTCTACATGTTGTCTTCGATCCACAATGACAACTATGTGGAATCCCGACGAAGGAATGGCCCAGTCCGAAAGCCAACACGTGTACATGAGTACAACTTATTCATGGGGGGAGTGGATTTCAACGACCAAATGATGGAACCCTATCTACCCACAAGACGTACATACCATTGGTACAAAAAAGTAGCAATTTATATTTTTCATTTGGCCACATACAATTCCTACATTTTATACCGCAAGTCCACCGAAAGCCCCCAACCCTTCCTTTATTACCTGGAGGAAATCTTCACAACCCTCATGTTTCCAAACGGCCCACCAGAAAACATTAGATCTGACGTAATAAGCAGACTGTCTGAACGCAATTTTCCCAGTAAAATCCCTCCCACACAAAGAGACCAAAAACGGCAGAAAAAATGTAGGGTGTGTACCAAGGCAGGAATTCGAAAAGACACCCTCTATTATTGTCCCCAGTGTCCTTCCTAACCAGGCCTCTGTGTAGACGACTGTTTCCGCCGTTACCATACTTGTCTAAATTATTAGTATGGTAAACGTAGTCCTCCACCTTCACCCCTTATGCCACTGTATGCTCCTGAAATGACCCTGGACTGTTATTCAACGACGCCTTTGCCTGCTGATTTTGTACCTATGTCTGCCTGCTCCGGAACTGACCCTGGCCTGTTTTTTGACCATGCTTCTGCCTGCTGATTCTGTTCATACCTCTGCCTGCTCTGGAACTGACCCTGGACTGTTTGACCACGATTTTTGCCTGCCTCTTGAAGTAGTGGGATTCATACCACAGGGGTCTCGCATATGTGAGGGGACCAGAATTGTTTTTCTGGATGAAGAAAACTATTTTTTTTGTTTTTCTTCTTCTCAGATTAGGGTCTGGATCCCGGAGGCTTCAAAGCGATTTGGGTGGGAGAAGCCTCTACCCCTGTCCCCATTCTATCCCAACAGAGGCCCTACTTCTGCCTGCAGGACTTACTGCCATCATGCCTCTGCCTGCCGCATGCACTGACACTGGACTGGTATCCTTTCCTGGAGAATTGCATGCACTGTTGCTGACCAAGTCCCTGCCTGCTGCCTGGACTCAACTCCTGTGGACAACTGCGCTTCTAAAACTACAGGTAAGCTTTTGTTTACCCTTTGCTCAGCAGAATGTATTGTGGGGTGTAATTCATGGTAATTTATGGTATGTGCATGCTATGTGTCTTTGCATGTTGGGCCTCTGTATGTGATCTGACTGCGTAAAAGTCTCACACATGTGGTATCGCCATACTCAGGAGGAGTAGCAGAATGTATTTTGGGGTGTCATTTTTGCTATGTACATGCTATGTGTTGGAAATATCTTATAAATGGACAACTTTGTGTAAAAAAAATGCGTTTTCATTTTTTTTCCACATTTTCTGAAAGATTCTGGAAAAAAATGACATGTTCAAAAGACTCATTATGCCTCATAGATTATACGTTGGGGTGTTTGCTTTCCAAAATGGGGTCATTTAGTGGGCTTTTCCATTGTGCTGGTGCTCCAGGGCCTTCAAAAGTGTAATAGGTGGTTGAGAAATGAAAAGTGTATTTTATGCTCCGAGAACGCCTGGAGGTGCTACTTCAATGTTCGACCTCTGTATGTGGCCTGGCTGTAAAAAAGTCTCACACATGTGGTATCGCCATACTCAGGAGGAGTAGCAGAATGTGTTTTGGGGTGTAGTTGTAAGTATGCATATGCCATGTGAGAGAAATAACCTGTTGAATATGACAATTTTGTAAAAAAAAAAATTTAATTTTGCAAAGAATTGTGGGAAAAAATGACAACTTCAAAAAACTCACCATGCCTCTTATTAAATACCTTGGAATGTCTACTTTCCAAAAAGGGGTCATTTGGGGGTCATTTGTACTTTCCTGGCTTGTTAGGGTCTCAAGAAGTGAGATACTGAGGCTGTCAGTACATTATGCGTGATCAATTTTCAATGATTAGCACCATAACTTGTAGACTCTCTAACTTTCACGCAGACCAAATAATGTACACTTATTTGGGTTATTTTTACCAAAGATATGTAGAAGTATACATTTTGGCCAAAATTTATGAAGAAAAATTACTAATTTGCAAAATTTTATAACAGAAACTAAAAAAAAAACGTTTTTTTTTTTAAATTTGCGGCCTTTTTTCATTTATAGCGCACAAAATAAAAAAGCCCAGCGGTGAATAAATACCATCAAAAGAAAGCTCTATTTCTATGAAAAAAAGGACGAAAAATTTATATGGGTTGAGTGTTGCATGACCGCGCAATTGTCATTCAAAGTGTGAGAGCACTGAAAGCTAAAAATTGGTCTGGATGGGAAGGGGGTTTAAGTGCAAAGTAGGCAAATGGTTAATGGCATCATAGTCTTAGTCTGTAGGGTTCAATATTGAGTTGGCCCAACCTTTGCACCTTTAACAGATCCAACTCTTCTGGGAAGGCTGTCCACAAGGTTTAGGAGTGTGTCTAGCACTGATTGCTGCCGGCCATCCGTGATCGCTCCCCGCTGAGAGAGAAGGACGGTCAGCTGTTGTAAACACAGCTGACCGTTGTTCTCTCTGAAATGATCACAGAGCGCCTGTGAGCCTTCTTTTTGATCATTTCAAGTCCCATACAGTTAGAAAACACTCCCCTAGGCTCACACTTAACCCTTTGATCACCCCTAGGTTAACCCCTTTCCTTGCCAGTGTCATTAGTACAGTAACAGTGCATATTTTTTAGCACTGATTACTGTAGTAATGTCACTGGTCTCCCCAAAAGTGTCAAAAATGTCAGTTAGGGGTCCGATCTGTCCGCCACAATGTCACAGTCCGGCTAAAAATTGCAGATCGCCGCCATTACTATTAAAAAAAATAAAAATAAATAAAAATGACATAAATCTTTCCCCTAGTTTGTAGACGTGATAACTTTTGCGCAAACCAATCAAATACGCTTATTGTGCTTCTTACCAAAAATATGTAGCAGAATACAAATTGGCCTAAAAAGTATGAAAAAAATAGATTTTTTTTTATTTTTTCGGAATGTTATGTAGCAGAAAGTGAAAATATTGTTTTTTTTTTTTTTTTTTCTTTTTTTTCAGAATTGTCGTTATTTTTTTGTTTTCAGTGCAAAAAATAAAAATCGCATAGGTGATCAAATATTACCAAAAGAAAGCTCTATTTGTGGGAAAAAAAGACATCAATTTTATTTGGGCGCACGACCACTCAATTGTCCGTTAAAGTAGTGCAGTGCCGAATCACAAAAAATGGCCTTGTCATTAAGGGGCTAAATCCTTCCAGTCCAGAACTGGTTAAAATGGAACCCCATCTTGAAACTTGCCATGCATATGACCAGCGTTATTGTCACAAAGCAGAGGGACAGACACCTATACAGGGACTGGTATCTTTGCAATGTACATGTAACAGTTTTATGAGTCGCACGGCTTTAGTCTTCAAAATACAAAATATTCTTAGGCCCCCTTCACACTCGTATGTCCTGAAAGTCACGCGACTTGAAGCAATGCCTGTGTAATCTTGAGGTCGTGAGGAACTCTGACCAAAGTAGTGCAGGGAATACTTTGAAGTCGCTGCGACTTGAAATTGCACAGATATGAATGGTACTCATTGGAAATCATGGGGTACAACTTGTCATGCAACTTTGCAGTCCCAAGTCGCAGGACAAGTCGCACAAGTGTGAAAGGGGCCTTACTCTTCAATAGTTAAAAATAAGCTGTAAATTTTAGAATGTGTAAATAATTATCATTAGACATATCATGCTTAAAACAAAGTAAGTTCTGCCTCTGACTGAGCGTGGCCAGCATGTATGTGGTGTACAGCTCACTAGCCTCCCCTAGTGGTAATCAGTCAGCACTGTAGATTCTGTATAGTCTAACTCATAGAAGATAAGAAGAGAGGGTAAGGTGCTGGAAAAGTGATAGTAGTGAAATGCTGATATAAAAAAGATGGGGAAATCTGCAGACTTGCATGCCAAGTAATAAAATTGTATCTTCTAAGAGCGCTGTGTCATGTGTACTCTGCTCAGGACTTTCACAAGGCAATCCCTGAGCAAGCATTTCAATAGTAAACAGTGCTCAAGGGTATTTAGCTTATCATGCCACAAAGGCCAGAGCTCAGAGCTGGGGCGGCGACTGATCAACAGCCTAGGCACATAACATTCTCCTTCCCACGCATGTTCTAAAATAGCTATTCAAGTCAACAAGCAAAATCAGTCAGTTAAAGCGGAGTTCCGGCCTCAAAATCGACATAATCGATTTTGGGCCATCCGCTTGCTCTGTGTCACCTGAAAAACAAATGGATAGTTACGATTTTTTTTACTTACCTTGTTGTTGAAGAAAATATACTCACCTTTCTTCCACTTCCTCCCTCTGCGGCCGCGGCCCGTGCCACCACTTCCTCTTTGCATTGATTCCTGGGAGCTGAACTGCATCGCTCCCAGGAATCAATGCGCCTGCGCCTGCACTGGCCCCGCTCGTCACTTCCGGTGCAGGCGTCTCATTCCCTACTAAACAGCTTCTGGGCATGCCCAGAAGCTGTGGAGGGATGACGCGCCCGCACCGGAAGTGACGAGCGGGGCCGGTGCAGGCGCATTCTGGGAGAAGAGGACGCAGAAGAGGACGCGCTGGCTTCAGCTGCCCACATCCGAGATGGCATCGCTGGAGAAGAAATTTTCAAGGTAAGTATTTCTTCTAAAAGGTAAGTGCGACCCGGGACAGTACAGAGGCTAGCCATTATGGAATGTACTAGCCCTGACTGTCCCGGGAGTATTTTTAGCTAAATTTCACCCCCGAGACCGGAACTCTGCTTTAAAGAGTACCTGAACCTGAAAATGTTATATATATATTGCAGTTTAGCAGTTCTTACATGAGGTGCCAGCTTTTTTTTCTAAACTGTTTTCCCTTTATATTCACCTGTTAATTCTGCAAATAACACACTCTTGCCCCTGTTTGGCTACGCTCACTCCTTCACTGTATCTATGGAGAGAGCTATGGTTGTCACCGAGGCTGGACTTCAAACACGTCTGTCTGTTCATATCCATTACAAGGGAGAAGTTTACATAAATTTGATGTTATTACAGTGATCTCCCTGCTGTGCTATTGTGTTCTGACAGGGGGATGGCCTCTTCGCCAGAACACTCCGGTCATCACTCTCAGCCATTGGTTGAGAGTGCTGGTAGGGAGCCGATCAGCAGACTCGGTCATGTCCCTTTGACAGTACTTACGGGCCAAATGTCGGGCAGTTTCTATTGAACCTGTCCGACGTTTGGCCCATGTGTACTAGGCTATAGTGAAAAAAAATCCCCAGTAGGGCACAATGGTAAGGAAAAAATGAATATAAACTGGGAAAGGTTATAACCCTCCCTTACTCTATCCAAAAATGAAAAAGGTTTTGTCTTTAGTTGTTTTTGTCTGAACCCCCTTGAGCTCATCCGTGATGATGAGATTCCACTGTAAGGCTGCACTTGCTGAGAAAAGACAGAACTTACTTAAAATTTCTGCCACAAAGGTTTGGCCCAGGGGAAGCAATGGGGGAATTGGGTGACAGAGGAGTAAAGTGAATTCTGCTTGGTTGCCAAGTATTTCTACAGCCATGGCCAAAAGTTTTGAGAATGACACCAGGGCTTTTTTGCTCGGTGAATAGGTGCAGGAACCCCCCCCCCTTCTGAGTCACCCCTTGTCTCCACCCACTACCCACCTCTGAGCACTGTTCCTTGGTTCCACCCCCTACCCACCTCCCACGCACACTAAAATACCTCACCCAGCAACAAAAGATCCACCCAGTAACATTAGACCCCCTCCAGTAGCAACAACGGCTCTCCCAGCAACCAGTATCAATAGATCAGCCAACAATAGGCCTCTACCTCAACAGGAGATCCCTACCAACAACGGATCCCCCAGCAGCAACAACAGACCCTCACACTATAATAGATCCCTACCAGTGACAATAGATCCCTAAGCAGCCAGCATCAAGAGACCCTCCAACACACCCCACACCCCTTGCTATTACATACATTCAGTGCTGGAGGTGCCGGAACTGCGTTCCCCCATGTTCCTGCTGAAAAAAAGCCCTGAATGACACAAATATTAATTTTCACAATGTCTACTGCCTCAGTTTTTATGATGGCAATTTGCATATACTCCAGAGTCCAGAGTGTTATGAAGAGTGATCAGATAAATTGCAATTAATTGCAAAGTCCCTCTTTGCCATGAAAATTAATTTAATCCCATAAAAAAAAAACATTTCCACTGCATTTGGGAAGAAGGCTTCAGGGCATCCAAGAAAGTCCAGCAAGCACCAGGACCATCTCCTACAGTTGATCCAGCTGTGGGATTGAGGCACCACCAGTGAAGAGCTTTCTCAGGAATAGCAGCAGGCAAGTGTGAGTGCATCTGCATGCACAGAGAGGCGAAGACTTTAGGGGGATGGCCTGGTTTCAAGAAGAACAGCAAAGAAGCCACTTCTCTCCAGGAAAAACATCAGGGACAGACTGATATTCTGCAAAAGGTACAGGGATTGGACTGCTGAGGACCGGGGTAAAGTCATTTTCTCTGATTTATCCCCTTTCCGATTGTTTGGGGCATCCAGAAAAAACCTTACATAGTAACATAGTTAGATAGTAGGTGAGGTTGAATAAAGACAATAGTCCATCCAGTTCAACCTGTGTAGGTGTGTGTGGCCGTAATCATCTCACATAGCCCTGAATGTTCTGATTCTTGAGATGTACATCTAAGAGTCTTTTGAAAGCCACCATACTTCCCGCAGAAACCACCTCTTGTGGTAGAGAATTCCACAATCTTGTAGCCCTAACAGTAAAGAACCCCCCACGTTGCCTGAGGTTAAAATGCTTCTCCTCTAATCGCATTGTATGCCCTTGAGTCCTCATGCAATCCCTTCGACTGAATAGCTGTTTTTCTAAGCTGAGATCCCCATTGAGATATTTATAAATTGCTATCATGTCCCCCCTCAGGTGTCTCTTCTCCAGGGAGAATAAATCAAGCGATTGCAGACCCTCTTCATAATTAAGGTCCTCCAATCCCCTAATCAGTTTAGTTGCCCTTCTCTGGACCTTCTCCAGCTCCAACACATCCCTCCTGAGGACTGGCGACCAGAACTGGACAGAATACTCCAGATGCGGTCGGACCAGAGTTTTATAAAGTGGAAGGATTATAGTTTTATCTCTGGAATACATCCCTTTCTTTATGCATGCTAATATTCTGCTGGCTTTGGCAACTGCCGCTTGACATTGCATGCTATTGCTTAGTCTATCATCAACCAAGACTCCCAGATCCTTCTCCATTTTTGATTCCCCCAAGGGTTCCCCTCCTAACGTGTATTGTGCTTTTATGTTTTTAGTCCCCAAGTGCAAAACCTTACACTTCTCCACATCCTCCTTGTCTGGAGAAGAAAAGGTGAGCGCTATCATCAATCCTGTGTCATGCCAACAGTAAAGCATCCTGAGACCATTCATGTGTGGGGTTGCTTCTCAGCCAAGGGAGTGGACTCACTCACAATTTCGCCTAAGAACACAATTATGAATAAAGAAAGATACAAAAACATAGAGCAACTTCTTCCAACCATCCAAGAACAGTTTGGTGATGAACATTGACTTTTCAAGCATGATGGAACACCTTGCCATAAGGCAAAAGTTATAACTAACTGGCATGGGGAACAAAACATCGAAATGTTGGGTCCGTGGCCAGGAAACTCCACAGATCCTAATCCATTGGGAACTTGTGATCAGTCCTCAATTGGTGGGTGAACAAAAAAAAAAAAACACAAATTCTGACAAACTCCAAGCATTGCTTATACAAGAATAAGCTGCCCTCAGTCAGGATGTAGCCAAGAAGTTGATTGACAGCATGCCAGGACGAATTGCAGAGGTCCCAAAAAAAAAAGAACATTGCAAATATTGACTCTTTGCATAAACTTAGGGCTCTTTCACACGGGCGATCCGATCAGATCCGCCTGTCAGTTTTTTAGGCGGATCTGATCGGATCCTCCATGCAGCTCTATGGGGCAGCGGATGTCAGCGGAGACACCTCCGCTGACACCTGCTGCCATCCGCATCCGATCCTGTGCTTGAAATCTGGACGGATGGAAACCCTATTTTTCCATCCGTTCAGTAATCGGAGCGGATCGGATCTGATGAGAGCGGACAAGCGGTCCGCTCTCATCCGATCCCCCATAGAGGGCAGCGGGGGCTGAGACACCTCCCTCTCCGCTCTGCAAGCGGAGACGGAGCTGTCATCCGCCCGGCTCAGCGGGGATCGCGGATCGATCCCCACTGAGCAACACGGATCCGCCTACGGAGCGGACCGTGTGAAAGAGCCCTTAATGTAGTTGTCAATAAAACCCTTTGACACTTATGAAATGCTTGTAATTCTACTTCAGTATACCATAGTAACATCTGACAAAAAGATCTAAAAACACTGAAGCAGCAGACTTTGTGAAATGTAATATTTGTGTAATTCTCAAAACTTTTGACCACGGCTGTACACATTGACCCTTGCATTTTTATTATATATATATATATATATATATATATATATATATATATATATATATATATATATCTTCCATGCAGTGGAGCTGTGCCTGCACTGCATGGGTTAACTACTTGTTTTTTTTCTAGGGGAGAGGACAGCGGAGACATACACTATATTGTCAAACATATTGGGATGCCTGCCTTTACACGCACATGATCTTTAAATGGCAAACCAGTCTTAGTTCGTAGGGTTTAGTATTGAGTTAGCCCATGCTTTGCAGCCATAACGGCTTCAACTCTTCTGAGAAGGGTGTCCACAAGTTTTAGGAGTCTGTCTTTGAGAATGTTTGACCATTCTTCCAGAAGAGCATTTGTGAGGTCAGGTACTGATGTTGGACGAGAAAGCCTGACACACTGTCTGCACTAATTCGTCCCAAAGGTGTTCAATAAGGGTTGAGCTCAGGACTCTGTGCAAGCCAGTCAAGTTCCCCCACCCCAAACACATTCATCCATGTCTTTATTGAACTTGCTTTGTGCACAGGTCCAAATCATTTTGTTGGAGGGAGGATTATGGTGTTGGGTGGTTATTCAGGGTTTGGGCTTGGCCCCTTAGTTCCAGGGAAGGGAACATATAAGGCATCAGCCTACTAAGACATTTTGGACAATTCCATGCTCCCAACTTTGTGGGAACAGTTTGGGGATGACCCCTTCCTGTTCCAACATGACTGCCCACCAGTACACAAAGCAAGGTCCATAAAGACATGGATCAGCAAGTTTGGGTTGGAGGAACTTGTGGACAGCCTTCCCAGAAGTGTTGAAGCTGTCATACAGACAAAGACTGGAATGCCATTAACCACTTAAGCCCCGGAGGATTTTCCTGCTAAAAGACCAGGGGGTATTTTGCGATTCGGCACTGCGTGACTTTAACGGACAATTGCGCGGTCGTGCGACGCTGTACCTAAACGAATTTGACGTCCTTTTTTTCCCACAAACAGAGCTTTCTTTTGGTGGTATTTGATCACCTGTGCGATTTTTTGATCACGCGCTATAAACAAAAAAAGAGCGACAATTTTGCAAAAATAGCAATATTTTTTACATTTTTTTATATGAAATTCCCCCAAAAAAAAATGTAAAAATCAAAATTTTTTAAAATTTTTGGCCAATTTGTTTTATCCTACCTATGTTTGGTAAAAAAAATCGCAAAAAGCGTATTTTGATTGGTTTGCGCAAAAGTTATTGCGTTTACTAACAAAGGGAAAGATTTTTGTCATTTTTGTTGTTTTTTTTTTAACGCGTAATGGCGGCGATCTGCAATTTTTTTTGCGGTACTGCGACATTGCGGCGGACAGATCGAACCCTTGACCGACATTTTTGACACTTTTGGGGTTACCAGTGACATTTCTACAGTAATCAGTGCTATACATATGCACTGTTACTGTAAAAATACACTGGCAGTGAAGGGGTTAACTTTATTTGGGAGGGAGGGGCTGTGTGTGTCCCTAGGGGCGTGGTTTCTACTGTGATTGGCTGTGGCTCTAGCTGTAAGGACACTGATCAACGGATCTACATACTAGATCCGTGTGATCAGTGTCTTTACAGCGAGGAGAATGACAGGCAGCTTGTTTACACAAGCTGCCTGACATTCTCCCTCTCCCCCGACGATCGCCGAGTGGCCGGCGGACATCGGGTCCGCTGGTCACACGCGCGGGGGGGTCCGTGACCGCGCGGGAGCGCGCCTCCGCGGGCGCGCGCTCGCTCCCCAGACCCTCCCAGGCTAGTGACGTTAATTAACGTCACTCTGCCTGGCAGGGGCTGACCGCCGCAGTAAATCTACTTGCGGCGGTCGGCAAGCGGTTAAAGTTCATGTGTAAAGGCAGGTGTCCCGATACTTTTGGTACTCACTCCAGCAGTCTTGAATAGTGGACTGTTCCTGATGTCATCATGCCCAGAGCAAGCTCCATAGACCAGAAACAGTTCACCACTGGACCATGAGGGAGCGCTGTTTTGCAGAGGATCGAACGATTGGGTGAATATATGCCTTCTGGTCAGCCCTAGAAAAAACAAGCAGTTGACCCATGCAATGAAGGCACAGCCCAACTGCAAGGGAAAACATTTGTTTTGCCCGGAGTTGGACTTAAAAAAAACTAGACTTTGCAAATTTTTGTTGTTTTGGTAAAGTGAAACTAAAGACAAGAATACTCATCTGTGCTGCAAGGTTCCTTACCATCCCTGACATCTTCTCCCCGGCTTCTGATGCCAGTCTTTAGCTGTCTTGATTGGCTGGTGCGGTATGGTGTCACTCCTGAGCATGCATATAAGTTATTCATCCCAGAATGTTGGCACTGTGCCAGAAATGTAAATAGAGCTGCGCATGTGCACCTCCATATACATTCTGCAGAGGATTGCAAACAGGTGGGTAGGTTTATTTTTTTGCACAATAGATATTGCATTCTTCTTCTGCAATAAAGAGCCTACCTGTTTACAATATGTCTTTTTGCATTCAGTTATGCATTAACCGCTTGCCGACCGCCGCACGACTATTTACTGCGGCGGTCAGCCCGTCACAGGCAGAGCGACGTAGTACTACGTCGCTAGCCTGTGAGGGTCTAGGGAGCGAGCGTGCGCCCCCGGAGGCGCGCTCCCGCGCGGTCACGGACCCCCCCGCGCGTGTGACCGGCGGACCCGATGTCCGCCGGTCACTCGGCGATTGTCGGTGCAGAGGGAGAAAGGCAGGCGGCTAATGTAAACAAGCTGCCTGTCATTCTCCCCGATGTAGGAATGGTGATCATACGGTTCTACGATGTGGGACCGTTGATCAGTGTTCCTACACTTCAAGCCACAGCCAATCACAGTTAGAATCACGCCCCTAGGGACACACATAACCCCTCCCTCTCAAAAAAGTTAATCCCTTCACTGCCATTTTATTTTTTTAGTAACAGTGCATATGTATAGCACTGATTACTGTAGTAATGTCACTGGTAACCCCAAAAGTGTCAAAAATGTCAGTCAAGAGTCCGATCTGTCCGCCGCAATGTCGCAGTACCGCAAAAAAAATCGCAGATCGCCGCCATTATGCGTTAAAAAAAAAAACAACAAAAATGACAATAATCTTTCCCTTTGTTAGTAAACGCGATAACTTTTGGGCAAACCAATCAAAATACGTTTTTTGCGATTTTTTTTAGCAAACATATGTAGCATAAAACAAATTGGCCGAAAATGTTAAAAAATTTTGATTTTTACATTTTTTGGGGGAATTTCATATAAAAAAATGTGAAAAATATTGTTATTTTTGCAAAATTGACGCTCTTTTTTTGTTTATAGCGCATGATCAAAAAAATCGCACAGGTGATCAAATACCACCAAAAGAAAGCTCTGTTTGTGGGAAAAAAAGGACGTCAAATTAGTTTAGGTGCAGCGTCGCACGACCGCGCAATTGTCTGTTAAAGTCACGCAGTGCCGAATCGCAAAATAGGCCCTGGTCAGGAAGGGGGTAAAATCTTCCGGGGCTTAAGTGGTTAAGGGCTCTTTTACACCCTCGCTGTTTTTTCCTCCTTTCTCTTGGTATGTCGGAGCTTTTTACATCATCAAAATTTGATTTTATATCATAAACAGCTGGAGCGGGTTTCTTATGGTCCCCCTGTTTTGAAACATTCCAGTGCAATCAATGATATTTAGATGGGGCAGATTTACTAAGGGCCCTTTCACACGGGCGTTCCGTATGTCTACAAATCATCCTATTTTTTTGCGGATGATATATGGACATAATGTAAGTCAATGGGATTGCGGATGTCAGCAGATGACCATCCGCTGACATCCGATTTTCTTCCTTTCAGTTCTGTTCCGTTTTTTGGAACGGAACAGAACCCTATTTTTCCTCCATTTAAAAAAACGGAAAGGAAGCAAAATCGGATGTCAGCGGTGTCATCCGCTGACATCCGCAATGCCCATAGACTTACATTATGTCCGTATATCATCTGCAAACGGATGGGATGATATGCGGTCATACGGAGCGGATGACACAAGTGTCATCCGCTACGTGAAAAAAAAAAAAGGACCAGAGCGGAGCCAAAAAACTGAACGGCCGTGTGAAAGAGCCCTAAAACTGGTTCACACAGAATCTAGTGCAGCTGTGCATAGTAACCAATCAGCTTCCAACTTCAGCTTTTTTATTTAAGCGGTTGTAAACTGCGGCTGTTGCAAAAAAAAAAAAAAAAAACCTGCAAGGCAATGGCATATTGTGCTAGTTTGTTAAGAAAAAGTGTGTAGCGCCAAAAGTAAATGAACAACAATGAAATGTGAATACTGTGTTATAAATGGAAAACACATTAAAATAAAGTCCAAAAAAGTGCTAAAGTGAAAAAAAATGTATATACACTGCTCAAAAAAATTTAAGGAACACCTTGAAAACACATCAGATCTCAATGGGTAAAAATCTCATGCTGGATATCAATACTGATATGGACTGGGCAATGTATTAGGAATGAAAGGATGCCACATTGTTTGATGGAAATGAAAATGATCAACCTACAGAGGGCTGAATTAAGACACCCCGAAAATCAAAGTGAAAAAATGATGCAGCAGGCTAGTCCATTTTACTTAAATTTCATTGCAGCGACTCAAAATGGTACTCAGTAGTTTCTATTGCCCACATGTGCTTATATGCATGCCTCACAACGTCGGGGCATGCTCCTAATGAGACGACCAATGATGTTCTGGGGTAACTCCTCCCAGATCTGAACCAGGGCATCACTGAGCTTGTGAACAAACTGAGGTGCAACCTGGTATCGTCGCATGGACCAAAACATAATGCCCCAGAGATGTTCTATTGGATTTAGGTCAGGCGAGTGTAGGGGGCCATTGAATAGTATCAATTCCTTCATCTTCCAGGAACTGGCTGCATAATGTCGCCACATGAGTCCGGGCATTGTCGTGAACCAGGAGGAACCCAGAATCCACTGCATCAGTATAGGGTCTGACAATAGGTGCAAGGATTTCGTCCCGATACCTAATGGCTGCCAGGATGCCATTGCCTAGCCTGTAGAGGTCTATGCGTCCCTCCATGGATATGCCTCCTCAGACCATCACTGATCCACCACCAAACCCATCATGCTAAACAATGTTACAGGCAGCATAACATTCTCCACGGCTTCTCCAGACCCTTTCACGTCTGTCACATGTGATCAGGGTGAACCTGCTGTCATCTGTGAAAAGCACAGGGCGCCAGTGGTGGACCTGCCAATTCTGGTGTTCAATGAAAAATGCCAATCGAGCTCCACAGTGCCGGGCAGTGAGCACAGGGCACACTAGAGAATGTCAGGCCCTCAGGTCACTCTCATGAAGTCTGTTTCTGATTGTTTGGTCAGAGACATTCACACCAGTGGCCTGCTGGAGGTCATTTTGTAGGGCTCTGGCAGTGCTCATCCTGTTCCTCCTTGCACAAAGGAGCAGATACCGGTCCTGCTGATGGGTTAAGGACCTTCTATAGCCCTGTCCAGCTTTCCTAGAGTAACTGCCTGTCTGCTGGAATCTCCTCCATGCTCTTGAGACTGTGCTGGGAGAAACAACAAACCATCTGGCAATGGCACATATTGATGTGCAATCCTGGAGGAGATGGACTACCTGTGCAACCTCTATATGGGCCAGGTTTTGCCTCATGCTACCAGTAGTGACACTGACCCTAAACAAATGCAAAACTAGTGAAAAGCAGTCAGAAAAGATGAGTAGGGAAAAAATTGTCATTAGCCTCCATCTGTAAAACCATTCCTGTTTTGGAGGTCATCTCATTGTTACCCATCTAGTGCACCTGTTGTCAATTTAATTAACACCAAAGCAGATGAAACTGATTAACATCCCCCTCTGATACTTAACTGACCAGTAAATTATCCCAGGAGTTTAACTGACTTGATGCTATACTCTGATTAAGAAATGTTCCTTTAATTTTTTGAGCAGTGTATCCAATCTTGAATGAAAACAACAATATAAAACCAATATAGTGAAAAATATAGATTCATATGCACAGTTCCATGATAGGATCAGCAATATAAACTTATTGGTGAAAGCACAAAATTCATTGCAAGGATGTGCACAAACAATTGGTGGTGACTTGAAAAGTGAAGAAGTGATCCAGTGCAGTGGTCTAGAATCATCCACCGCATTCCTGTGAAATGGACACTCCCTGGAAAAACTGGCAGCAGTTACAGCAGCAAACACGCACTCAGTGTAGATCCACCATTTAATGTAGGCAAGGCAGTTCAGCAATTTGCACCATCCAGATGTAGTGTGGTAAAAAAAAAAATCTCACCGGGAGCCAGATGAAGTCTCCATAGTGTAGTATTTATTGAATTTGTATGTTAAAAGACAAAATAAAATAAATCATAAAACCATATGACAAATAGTGATGTCGCGAACCTAAAATTTGCCGTTCGCGAACCGGGCGAACCGCCATAGACTTTAATAGGCAGGCGAATTTTAAAACCCACAGGGACTCTTTCTGGCCACAATAGTGATGGAAAAGTTGTTTCAAGGGGGACTAACACCTGGACTGTGGCATGCCGGAGGGGGATCCATGGCAAAACTCCCATGGAAAATTACGTAGTTGACGCAGAGTCGGGTTTTATTCCATAAAGGGCATAAATCACCTAACATTCCTAAATTGTTTGGAATAACGTGCTTTAAAACATCCAGTGTGTGTATACGATCAGGTATGATGTTGTATCGATCAGGTAGTGTAAGGGTTACGCCCGCTTCACAGAGACAGACCAAACTCCCCGTTTAACGCACCGCAAACAACCGCAAACAGACCAGAACCGACCAAAATGGGACAGGAACTGGGCTTTAAGGATTAGGGGGGTCTGGGGGGTCTAAAAAGTGTACCTGTGAATTTTCAGCTCTGTAGCATGTCCAGAACCAGAAAAAAAAGATAATTTTTCAGTAGAGCAGGGATGGTGGGAACCCCTTTTACACCTATATGATCTTTTTTTTCTGGTTCTGGACATGCTACAGAGCTGAAACTTCACAGGTACGCTTTTTAGACCCCCCCAGACACTAATCCAAAAAAAGTCATGCCTGCCACCGCATATATCAGTGGTGGGTGGGCAGTGGCACTGCAGTGGGCACAGTACACTCTGTGGACCTGACAGTCACTGGCAGCCCAGGCAACTGCAATAATAAAAAATATATATATTTTTTTAAATTTGCAACAAGATGCTGTGCCACCGTATATATATCAGTGGTGGGCAGTGCACTGCAGTGGGTACAGTACACTCTGTGGACCTGACACAGCACTCACTGCAATTATGACAGAGGAAAAAAAAAATATTTTTTAAAATGCAAGGTACTGTGCCTGTGCCACCCGAAATGAGTGTGGTGTGCACACAGTACAGTCTGTGGTGGGTCTGTGGCCTCTCACACACAGCGGGCAGGTAACTGCAGTGCACAATAGATATATATATATATATATATATATATATATATATATATAAAATACTCAAATATCAGCCCTCAAAAGGGCTTTTGGGGACAATATATATATATATATATATATATATATATATATATATATATATATCAGGGGCGTAACTACAGGGGTTGCAATTGCTACCGGGCCCCATGCTCCAGGGGGCCCAGTAGCAAACCAGTGGGTGAACTTCCAGGATCTCAAAGGTCACACTTGCGACCGGGCCCTGGCATTGCACCACTGTGGGGAGGCCCCAAGATTGCAGGAAGGCGGCCCATTGCAGAACTTGTGAAAGGATCCTGCTGCGGGACCATAATAAAAGGCCATGCAACGAGAGTAAAGAGCCCCAGGATTAGTGGGAAGAGCCCCGGGCTTGAAGGGAAGGCCCCCCGGCCAGGGGTCTGGGGGGCCCTTCATGGTTTCTTGCATCGGGGCCCTGAAGGTTCTAGTTACGCCTCTGATATATATATATATATATATATATCACAGAACAAAAAAAATTACACAAATACCAGCCCTCAAAAGGGCTTTTGGGGACTAAGGTTTTGTCAGCACAGATGTCATTATAGCTGTTTCACCATTAATAACTCAAAAGTGCCTTCCTTTTGTTAAGAGAAATGAGAAAATTCCTATGACTGTACAACACTGCTCTAGGCAATAATTGTGGCTGATGGGAAATCACATGACTTCTAGTGTAATCCGCCTTTTGTGTAGATTGGCATTCAGTCCTAGGTGTATACACATTAATGGAAAGACTGGTCTGATCATATGATATAGTGTGTTTGTCCCAGTGGGTGAAGCATTTAGAGCTCAGGTTTTTTTAAAGATGACACACTCATAAGCGCTCTTAAGCTATCTACATCATTAAAGCTGAAGTTCCGTGAACCAATACAAAAAAAAAAAATAATCGCACCAGGGAAGATACTTACCAGGCATTTTGCCTAGGGCAGCGATGACGAACCTATGGCAAGTGTGCCACAACTGGCATGCAAGCTAAGTCACCAGATCGATACCCCCTGGCAGCCCAACCTTAGACTTTTTTTTATATGCCTCCGTATCTCTGCACATCAATGTGTTTCTCCTTATGTTTCAATGCATAATGTCACACGATTTCCCCCTACACAGGGCGGTGGGGGGTGGAGTCCCTCAGTGATTTGCTTGCATGGGGCCAATCAGATGGCGTCATCAGTGCCTGATAGAGCCTCCCTTCTGGGGAGTTCTGCCCGTGGACTGGTAGAGCCACCCGCATGCCAGTTGGCTTGAAATGCATGGTGCCGCCCCGCAAACTGTCGGGCAGCGCCATGCGCTCCAGGCTCGGTTGGTCCTGGAGTTGCCTCCGTGCATTAGCGGTAATCCCCCTGAGCCATGTGCATGGGCGTCCAGCGCCATATTTAGGTCCCCAGGCTGGCTGTATCCCCAGCGCTTTGTCTTGGAAGACACCATGAGATATCAGTAGAAACCACTTCTATTTACCAACAGGTAATTACCATTTCCATCTTGGATGTAGGACACCATGGTCCAAACATATAGTATATAGATTGCGTGATTCATGAAACGCACCAACGCTCATGATGAGGAACCCCATTACTGTCAATGGCCCCACCCACACCTGAGTGTTCCGTCGTTTGAAAAAGCACAAAAGGTTTTGGGGCAGAATCGTACGTTTATGGTCCCTTAGGGCTCATTCAGAGGGGTAATCAGTCCCATCCTCTGTACAGAACTGCTGGTAGGTTTAATTCAGTGTTGGTACTTTGAAATAAATAAGTTGGTTTTGTGTTTGATTTTGGGCACAAAGGCTTAAAAAGGTTCGCCATCACTGGCCTAGGCATCCCTAGAGAAAAGACACATACACTAACCAGCAGGGGCAGATACCTGTGGACTGGCTTATACCCTCAACAATCAACCCCTTATTTCCTCTTGAGGAAAAAAGGCCCCAAGGGATCACTGTCTGCACCACCTTTGGAGGCATGTGCCTGGGGACCTCTGTGGGATCACTTGAGCCCCCGGATCAAGCTGGCCACCCATTTCTCCATCTGGTGATAGGGCACTAAGATTTTATTCTAATTATAGATGGCTGTAAGGCACTCTGATCATCTCTTATGAAACTTTAAACACATAAATCTCCTCCAAACATACCCCTGAAGGATTGACTTCTTCCTGAAACGTGTCAGGTGGGAGTGAAGAGAGTGCTGTATCATAGATTCAAATCTTCATGTAACTTCAGCCTTACAGCTCTGTAAACTTTTACTGTTGTATTATCAGCAATGAAAAAAATGTTAATATGTTCCAATAAATGTATATTTTTATATAACCTCATTTGATTCATTAGTTGCCTTGAAAATCCCACTCACCTTAGGGGTATTGTATGGGTTTATTACAAATTAGGATGTTGGCAACATATGATGGTTTTCTATGGTGGACCACCTCCTGCCTACCATGGATGAAGTGTCATGTGTGAAGTCCTCTACCCCTGAATTCCCATTGTGGGAACTGAGAGTACGACTTCTTTAAATGAAGCACGAGGGTTGACATAGTGGGCACTTGACTAGTTCCTATGCCCTGCGGCACCCTACTAGTCAACACAGGACTAGGTCCTGTGCCCTTTCGGCACCCTACTAGTCGGCACTTGACTAGTTCCTGTGCCCTGCGGCACCCTACTAGTCAGCACAGGACTAGGTCCTGTGCCCTTTCGTCACCCTACTAGTCAGCACAGGACTAGGTCCTGTGCCCTTTCGGCACCCTACTAGTCGGCACTTGACTAGTTCCTGTGCCCTGCGGCACCCTACTAGTTGGCACTTGACTAGTTCCTGTTTCCTGCGGCACCCTACTAGTCGGAACTTGACTAGATCCTGTTTCCTGCGCACCCTACTAGTCAGCACTTGACTAGTTCCTATGTCCTCTGGCACCCTACTAGTCAGCATTTGACTAGTTCCTGTGACCTGTAGCACCCTACTAGTCGGCACTTGACTAGTTCCTGTGCTCTGCGGCACCCTACTAGTCTGCATTTGACTAGTTCCTATGCCCTGCCGCACCCTACTAGTCAACACAGGACTAGGTCCTGTGCCCTTTCGGCACCCTACTAGTCGGCACTTGACTAGTTCCTGTGCCCTGCGGCACCCTACTAGTCAGCACAGGACTAGGTCCTGTGCCCTTTCGTCACCCTACTAGTCAGCACAGGACTAGGTCCTGTGCCCTTTCGGCACCCTACTAGTCGGCACTTGACTAGTTCCTGTGCCCTGCGGCACCCTACTAGTTGGCACTTGACTAGTTCCTGTTTCCTGCGGCACCCTACTAGTCGGAACTTGACTAGATCCTGTTTCCTGCGCACCCTACTAGTCAGCACTTGACTAGTTCCTATGTCCTCTGGCACCCTACTAGTCAGCATTTGACTAGTTCCTGTGACCTGTAGCACCCTACTAGTCAGCACTTGACTAGTTCCTGTGCTCTGCGGCACCCTACTAGTCTGCATTTGACTAGTTCCTGTGCCCTGCGGCACCCTGCTAGTTGGCACAGGACAAGGTCCTGTGCCCTGTGGCACCCTACCAGTCGGCACTTGACTAGTTCCCGTGCCCTGCGGCACCCTACTAGTCAGCACTTGACTAGTTCCTGTTTCCTGTGGCACCCTACTAGTTCCTATGCCTTGCAGCACCCTATTAGTTGGCATTTGACTATTTCCTGTGCCCTGCGGCACCCTACTAGTCGGCATTTCACTTGTTCCTGTGCCCTGCAGCACCGGAAGCTGAAATACAGATAAGGGAGTTGATTTACCTACCAAAGGATTTTTTATGTCTGCCACATAATAACACCGCTCCTAGACCTGATTTCTCTCTGCTGAAGAAACATTTACAGGTTTACTTGTCCTGCCTGTGATTGGACAGTGAAGGGAGAAGCAGCAGACTGAGAAACTCACCTCTCTGTCACTCTGCTCTCTTCTACTGTTGGAATGCTCATTGTTAGCATATGAGCACCGCAGCACCATTGATTGTTTCCCCGTGCTGCTTCCCCCCTCCTATTCTGAGTTCTGCTGTACAGGGACTGCAAAAGGTTGTACCAGTTCAAAGTAGATTAATTTGTTCTATTATATTAAAAAAAAAATGAATACAGAGCTGGATTAATATGCGTCTTTTATATCTACCTGTAGTTTAGCTGTATGAACATTGCTATGTGAGCGGAGTCAGAGACTCGGAATACTTCAAGTGGAATATCAGTTCTGGGCAAACTGCTGACACTTGATGTTGAAGTGTCAGTTTTATTTGGAGTTGAGCTGTAAAACTGAATGCATAATGGAGAGTTTTATCCATGAGCACACAATAAAGATTACACAACATACTTCCATTGCGGCCCATAAGCTCAATTACTTTCTTTTACAAGGGTAATGCAATAAAAGTACAAAGTGTAACAACATATTCAGTATATCAACTATTAGATAAGAGTCTGTAACCCTCCATCTCACCCAGTGCACATCTGTCTCATACAACCTCTGAAATTGTGCAATTTCAAAGCCGCACATTAGTGCGATTTGCACTGCCGATTTGATTGCAGCTTGCTAATTCTTTTAACAGAAGTCTATGCAAGTCGCAATAAAATCAGCACACGGCAGTGCAGGAACCTATTTCATAATCACTGAGACATGAGTCGCGGCAATATTAACGGTTCCATTGCTGGCAATGGGGTGCGACTTGTCATGCTATTTGAAACTGTCAAATCGCATGACAAGTCGCACGGGTGAGATCGGGGTCTTAAAGCTGAATTCCAGGTATAGCTTTTTTTGCATACTTACATTGGTCCAAGGTGGATAAGGGCTCTTTCACACGGCCGCTCCGTATGTCTGTATATCACCCCATCCGTTTGCGGATGATATACGGACATAATGCTTGTCAATGGGATTGTGGATGTCAGCGGATGACCATCCGCTGACATCCGATTTGCGTCCTTTCAGTTCTGTTCCGTTTTTTGGAACGGAACAGAACCCTATTTTTCTTCCGTTATAAAAACGGAACGGATGCAAAATCGGATGTCAGCGGTGTCATCCGCTGACATCCGTAATCCCCATAGACTTACATTATGTCCGTATATCATCCGCAAGCGGATGGGATGATATGCGGACATACGGAGCGGATGACACAAGTGTCATCCGTGTCCGTAAAAAAAAAAAAGTGCCGCAGCGGAAGAAGAAATTGGAGCGGCCGCGTGAAAGAGCCCTAAATGTATTTATGTATGTGCCATACCAGCAGGATCCCCATTCAGAGAACATTTTACATTTTATTTATGACTGCAAAGTGCTCTCTGATTGGACGAGGGAGAGATTGTAACATCACCACACCGCCTCTCACCTTATCTGTTACTTTTCAGGTAAATAAAAAAGTCCTCCCCCCTAAACTGTCTTAGGTCCTTTGATGTCAAGACTAATGCAGGGACATAAGCCTTATATAGGATGTGAGAAGGTTGAGGGACAGTCCACTGCCAGAGCATAGATCACTTTTCAGAGGCGCTTGGCAGGCAGTGAGATAGCGATATGGGGAAGTCTCCCTACCTGTTTTAACCCCGTAAATTCAGCACTAGCAGACCACAACCCTTGAGGGGCATTTTCTGTCACCTAAATAGGTTGCTTTCTGCCTGGCTGATCATAGCAGGTTGGATTATTTTTGTCACAGGCACAGAACAGAGCATTGCGGCATGTGAACACCCCATCTCCAGTGGTAAGGAGCATGCTAAAAGTCAGCTCAACCACATGTTTTTTTCTTGTTCAATATTTTTATTAGCTTTTGTTCAAGTATACAGAGATAATCCAACAATGCAAAAAGGCTTCTGTAAAGAGATCGAAGGTGCCGCACAACATTTTGGAATGCATTGTAACAAGTATAAATGTAAAAAGCGGCTCGTCAGCCTTGCAAACAAAGGCACAATTAAAGAGTGTCAACAGATGAGAAAATGGTAACTGCCATTGATAATATCAGTAACACGTGACCCAAGATATGGGCATGGCACATGGTGGGGGATGAAACAGGCTATCTTAAGGGAATAGAGAGACTGAAGAAGAGTAAAAAGAGATAGCGTAAGAAGGGAGGGGAAGAGGGGGTGAGTCAGAGGGGGAGATGGACAGGAGGGCTCTGAGATGGTGTGTAGAGTCCTCGTCTAGGTCAGACCAGTGAATTAAAGTTTGAGGAGATGACAATCAAAATTCCCTGGAAGGCAATAGGAAATCCAAGGATCCCAAACCTGCTAAAAGCCCAAGTCTTTGCAAACATTTTTTTCCAACAGGCTATCTTAAGGGAATAGAGAAACTGAAGAAGAGTAAAGAGAGATAGCGTAAGAAGGGAGGGGAAGACGGGGTGGGTCAGAGGGGGAGACGGACAGGAGGGCTCTGAGATGGAATGTAGGGTCCTCGTCTAGCTCAGACCAGTGAATCAAAGTTTGAGTAGATGACAATCCAAATTCCCTGGAAGGCAATGGGAAATCCAGGGGTCCCACGCCCGCTTAAAGCCTAACTCTGGGCAAACATTTTTTCCCCCGTGCAGTGCGGCTGTGCTCGCACTGCATGGGTCAACTACTCATTTTTTTTCTTCTAGGGGAGAACACACAGTTCACACTCACCTGATCTGCGGATCCTCCAGAAAACTGCGATTCCTCGCGGTCCAGCGGTGGACAGTCCATTTTCAAGACCACTGGAGCGAGGGGTCGTCGGACCGGTCTTGTGCAGAGAGGATCGACGGATCAGGTAAGTATATCTCTGCTGCCCTCTCCCCTAGAACAAAGCAAGCAGTTAACTCATACACGTGCAGTTCTGCTTTAAATTTGGACATAGTGCCATGTAATTTAGCCTTGAGCTTCTCATTAATCAGGGCCCTTTGCATTTGGGCTTTAACTTCAGCTATAGAGATTGTATCAGATAATCATGACCGCGCAGTAGTCTGCTTCGTGGCTGTCAAAACATGGACCATCAAAGCATACTGCTTCTGAATGATCTCTGCCAGTTTTAAGTTAAGGACTTTTTGTAGTAGCATGGGTTCTGATTTTTGCAAGAGAGCATATAAAATGTCATAGACTTGAGTCCAGAACACATACTGTATACCACCGGGCACACCCACCAGATATGAATGTATGATCCCAGACCTGCACAACCCTGAAAGCAAGAGGAAGGGTTGGATGGGTATGAAACCACTCCAATAGTAAATCTAAGTGAACAAAAATTCTTAGGAAAAGAATACTCTAAAAAAGTTTGTTCATTTTTCTAATCGTTAGTGGATCAAATTGATGTCCATTTTCGACTAAAGTAATGAGAAAATTCGAAGGAGCAGGATGGAATTTTTTTTCAAAGTTCTAACAGTGAATGTGGTTTTCGTTCAGTCCATTAATTTCAAAATCAAATGACAAAAGCAAACAAAGTCTTTCAAAAGACATTCAAATTTTCTGCAAATTTTCTTAAAGCCTAGTACACACAATCAGAAAATCAGACGAAAAATACCGGTTCCAAATCGATCGTACAATAACCTGATCGTTAGTACACAGCTTTCAAGAGACAATCACGACCGTTCGCCTAAAACTATCCAAAGGGACAAACACAAACATAAACATTTTTCTCGCACAATACCAGATTGCACGATTTTTGTTTAATCAGTACAGTTTTTTGGCCAAACAAGAACAATGCATGCTTGGAAACGAAAGAATACATTACAATACAATACAACACATTACTTCCGAAGTTGTATTCTGTCATACTAGACTTAGTTACTTACTTCGTAGGTTGAGTAACCTCTTCATTTTTGATATGAGACTAGCATCCAAATAAAAAAAGATGATCATTCGTCCGATATTCTCATGGTGTGTGCAAAGCGGTAAAAGCACTGTTAAGCTGATCATGGATGGATAGAATGGATAGATGGATAGAATTTTATACAAAAATTCTTAGCAAAAAGGAATTTTTGTTTGATATTCTATCCATCCATGACCAGCTTAACCACTTGCCGATCAGCCACAGTAGTTATACTGCGGCAGGTGGGCTCTGTTACGGGAAATGACGTACATTTATGTTGTTTCGTGTAGCAGTTATTGGGGGGCGCCTGCACACGCATGTTGATTGGCTGGAGCGGAAGCCAATCAGTGGGTCTGGCGGACGCGATGTCCGCAGGGCACCCGCGATCGCTCCCCATAGAGACAGAACGATGGTCTGCCAATGTAAACACTGCAGACCACTGTTCTGTCAGTGATAAGCACAGGCATTCTGTGTTCCTCCTGTTTAGGAACACAGGTCTCTGCGTTCATCCAGTGAATACAACCCCCACACAGTTAGAAAGCATCCCCTAGGCACATATTTAACCCTCCAGTCGTCCCTGGTGTTAACCCCTTTCCTGCCAGTGTCATTAGTACAGTAACAGTGCATATTATAAATAAATAAATAAAAATGACATAAATCTGTCCTCTACTTTGTCGACGCAATAACTTTTGCACAAACCAATCAATATACACTTATTTCGATTTTTTTTTTTACCAAAAATATGTAGCAAAATACATATTGGCCTAAAATTATGAGAAAATTTTATTTTTTTATTTTTTTTATTGGGAATGTTTTATAGCAGAGAGTAAAAAATATTGTTTTTTTTTTTTCAGAATTGTTGCTCTTTTTTGTTTATAGCCCAAAAAATTAAAATAACAGAAGTGATCAAATACCACCAAAAGAAAGCTCTATTTGTGGGAAAAAAAAGGACATCAATTTTATTTGGGTGCAGCGTCGCACGACCGCTCAATTGTCAGTTAAATTAACGAAGTGCCCTATCGCAAAAAATAGCCTGGTCATTAAGGGGGTAAAACATTCCGGTCCTTAGTGGTTAACAGTGCTTTTACTGTCCCCGAGACTACCCAAGCAGTTAAACCTTGTGGTATAGGCCTGGCCCCACTGCAATGAAAGGTTTTTTAGTTTTCTGGAGTTCAGCTTTAGATATCTTTTTTTTTATTCTTGGTGTAATTTGTAATATTTATTTTCTGAGGCTCTTTTTTGCCTTATTTGTTGTTATCTGTTATAGGCCTGTTTGCATTTTTTTTTATGCATTTAAGGGTTATCGTTTTCTAATAATATTGTATCTATTCTATTGTTAGTTGTTTCTGCTTGCAGGTTTTGCCTGCATATTTTTTTGCTTGATGCCCAACTCAGCTTTAACAAATAAATAAAAAATAAATTGCTCGCTATATGTATAAGCAGATAGTCTACTGTATGCGTAGTTAGCACTCGCTGCCCGGGTCAGGGGGAAGGGGTTAAGATTTTTTCTGCCTTTTCCCTGGTGTGTGTTTGGGGGGGGGGGGGGGGGGCTTTCTCTGTGGTCCAGCTTCCCTCCTGTGCTCTATGATAGGGAAGAGGTCCGGATCCTAAGGGGGCTCTGGGGAACACTTGGAGAAATGTATAAGGAACCTACACTAAGGATTTGCTGGGACTTATGGTCCTCTCTGGAATGCCAATTCGCTGGAACAAGCCCGAAACATGGACTTCTTTGTTAGAGCATTACCAAGTTTGAGACTTCACCTGTGCCGGTAACCTAGGGCAGCTACAGTTAGATTCAGTTAGAAACAGAATGTTATTGCATGTTATACAGTACATGCAGAGCCGGTGCTAGACTATTTGGCACCCTAGGCAAGACCAGTTCTTTGCACCCCCCCCCCCCCAAAAAAAAACAAAAAACAAACTGTACACATTCCCCCCCCCTTCCTGTACATAATGCCTCCCCTTTTAACCCCACTCTCCCCTTCCTGTATACACTGCCCCCTTTAGTCCTACTCCCCCCCTTCCTGCGCACACTGCCCTTCTTTAACCACTTTACCACCGGAGGATTTTCCTGCTAAAAGACCAGGGGGTTTTTTGCGATTTTTTACTGCGTGACTTTAACGGACAATTGCGCGGTCGTGCGATGCTGTACCTAAACGAATTTCACGTCCTTTTTTTCCCACAAACAGAGCTTTCTTTTGGTGGTATTTGATCACCTGTGCGATTTTTTGATCACGCGCTATAAACAAAAAAAGAGCGTAATTTTTGCAAAAACAACAATATTTTTCACTTTTTTTTATATGAAATTCCCCCCCCAAAAAAATGTAAAAATCAAAATTTTTTAACATTTTCGGCCAATTTGTTTTACGCTACCTATGTTTGGTAAAAAAAATCGCAAAAAGCGTATTTTGATTGGTTTGCGCAAAAGTTATCGCGTTTACTAACAAAGGGAAAGATTTTTGTCATTTTTGGTGTTTTTTTTTTTAACAAGTAATGGCGGCGATCTGCGATTTTTTTTTGCGGTACTGCGACATTGCGGCGGACAGATCGGACCCTTGACTGACATTTTTGACACTTTTGGGGGTACCAGTGACATTACTGCAGTAATCAGTGCTATATATATGCACTGTTACTGCAAAAATGACACTGGCAGGGAAGGGGTTAACAGTATTGGACAGGGAGGGGTTAAGTGTGTCCTAGGGGCGTGATTCTAACTGTGCAGGGACAGGTCTACTAGTGTAAAAACAAAGATCAACAGTTCTACATAGTAGAACTGTCTGATCTTCACTTTTACACAGGGAGAACTGACAGGCGGCTTGTTTACATAAGCCGCTCTGTCTTTCTCCCGCTGTACCGGCGATCGTAGTGTGACCGGCGGACATCGGGTCCGCTAGTCACACTCCCGCACTCCTCCGTGAACGAGACTCAGCCCGCCCGCTATTGGCTCTAGAAGGAGTGACAGGCAAGCGACGTAGACCTACGTCACTCTGCCTGGCCAGGGCCGACTGCCGCAGTAAATATACTGTGCGCAGTCGGCAACCGGTTAATGCTACACCCCCCTTCCTGCACACACTGCCCCCCTTTAACCCTACACCCCCTTCATATACACACTGCCCCCCTTTAATCCTACACCCCCCCCTTCATTTACACACTGCCCCCCCCTTTTAACCATACACCCCCTTCATATACACACTGCCCCCTTTAACCCTACACATCCCTTCATATACAAAGTGCCCCCCCTTTAACCACACACACCCCTTCTTGTACACACTGCCCCTTCCCCCTTCCTTCACACACTGCCCTTCTTTAATGCTACACCTCCTTCCTGCACACAATGCCCCCCTTTAACCCTACACCCCCCTTCCTATACACACTGCCCCCCTTTAACCCTGCACACCCCTTCATATACAAAGTGCCTACCTCTCTAGAGGTGACCTCCCCTGGGGATGAGGAGGTGACAGGAGAAGAATGGGGCACTGGCCATGGCTGCGCCCTAGGGGTGGAAGTGCGCCCTAGGCGGCCGCCTAGTTTGCCTAGTGGTAGCACCGGCCCTGAGTACATGTTGCCAAGTTAACAGTAGACGTTGATTCAACTGCTCTGAAGTTTTTCAAAAGGATGCATGCAAGGTCCTGGCATATCACTAGAACTTGGGTCCTTAACCACAACATGAGCTACGTGTAACATCACTATGGCAAAGGTTCATAAATAACTATGAAGAGAAACAGCAACCTGTCCGTCTCCTCAGGTCACTGGGAGTGGACTGGCGTTATGGAGATCTAAGGCCAGGTTGCTAGGTAAGGAAAGAGAAGAGTTAAAGTGCCTTAAAAAAGTATTCATACCCCTTGAAATTTTGCACATTTTGTCATGTTACAACCAAAAATGTAAATGCATTTTCTTGGGATTTTATGTAATAGACCAACACAAGTGGCACATAATTGTGAAGTGAAAGGAAAATGATAAATGGTTTTCAACATTTTTTACAAATAAATATTTGAAAAGTGTGGCATGCCTTTCTATTCAGCCCCCCCGAGTCACTACTTTGTAGAACCACTTTGTGCTGCAATTACAGCTGCAAGTCTTTTTGGGGATGTCTCTACCAGCTTTGCATATCTATAGAATGAAATTTTTGCCCATTCTTCTTTGTAAAGTAGCTCAAGCTCTGTCGGATTGGATGGAGAGCGTCTGTGAACAGCAGTGGCAGCTGGTGCTCCATGGGCCAGGGGGGCGGGACACGGACCACACCATACAACCCCCCCCCCCCGGATCAGACCAGGCCACAGCCACACCATACCACAACCACCCGCCCCCGCCGGCTCACTCACCTTGCCTGGATATGTGGAGGGAGAGAGGGCTGGCAGCAGCAGCACACGGTGGCGGCGGCTTCACCTTTTCGTCTTCTTCCCTTTGTCTTCTGCGTCTCCTCCCTCCTCCATGGCCAATGGCATGGCTTCTCCTTTTGGCCAATCGGGAAACGGGTCTCAAGACCTGCTTCCTGATTGGCCAGGAGGGGGATCCGTGTGACAATAGCAAATATTCATGTGATTAGAGCCAGAGGCCTATTAGAGCCTCTGGCTCTAATCACATGCTAAAAAAATAAAAAATAAATCCCCATTGAACTCCATGCGGGACGCAACCCCCGCATGTAGATTAGGGGGCCGGACGCATGGATGGGGGGGCGGCGCCCCTGCGCCCTCAATGCACCGTCCGCCACTGGTAAACAGCAATTCTCAAGTCTTGCCACAGATTCTCAATTGGATTTAGGTGTTGATATTGACTGGGCCATTCTAACGCATGAATATGCTTTGATCTAAACCATTCCATTGTAGCTCTGGCTGTATTTTCAGGGTCATTGTCCTGCTGGAAGGTGAATCTCTGCCCCAGTCTCAAATCTTTTGCAGACTCTAACAGGTTTACTTATATGATTGCCCTGCATTTGGCTCCAATAATCCATTCCGACCAACTTCCCTCTCCCTGCTGAAGAAAAGCTGCCACTACCATGTTTCACGGTGGGGATGGTGTGTTCAGGGTGATGTGCAGTGTTTTCTGCCACACATAGCATTTTGCTTTTAGGCCAAAAAGTAAAATTTTGGTCTCTTCTGTCCAAAGTACCCTCTTCCATATGTTTGCCGTGTCCCCAACATGGCTTCTCGTAAACTGCAAACAGGAATTTCCTATGGCTTTCTTTCAACAATGGCTTTCTTCTTGCCACTCCAATAAAGGCCATATTTGTGGAGTCAACGACTAATAGTTGTCCTGTGGACAGATTCTCCTACCTGAACTGTGGATCTCTGCAGCTCCTCCAGAATTACCATGGGCCTCTTGGCTACTTCTCTGATTAATGCTTTCCTTGCCCGGCCTGTCAGTTTAGGTGGACAGCCATGTCTTGGTAGGTTTGCAGTTGTGCCATACTCTTTCCATTTTCAGTTGATGGATTGAACAGTGCTCCATGAGATGTTCAAAGTTTGGGATATTTTTTTTATAACCTAACCCTGCTTTTAACTGCTCCACAACTTTATCTCTGACTTGTCTGGTGTGTTCCTTGGCCTTCATGATGCTGTTTGTTGAGGGCTTCACAGAACAGCTGTAATTACACGGAGATTAAATTACACACAGTTGGACTCTATTTACTAATTAGGTGACTTCTGAAGGCAATTGGTTCTACTAGATTTTAGTTAGGGGTATCAGAGTAAAGGGGGCTGAATACAAATGCACGCCACACTTTTCAGATAATTTTTTGTAAAACAATTTGAAAACCATTTATCATTTTCCTTCCACTCCACAATTATGTGCCACTTTGTGTTGGTCTATTACATAAAATCCCCAAAAAAATACATTTACGTTTTTGGTTGTAACATGACAAAATGTGGAAAATTTCAAGGGGTATGAATACTTTTTCAAGGCACTGTAAGTGAGAGAGCGCATGAGGTCCGCGCTATGTGCTCGACGGGACCCAATTCTGCTACTGGGAGTGAGATAACAGAGGTACGCTGACTGGTGGAGTGGGCAGTTGCTCAGCCTGTCCCTCCGAATGCAACACATACATCAGTACAAGTGTGTAGGACATGGAATGAAGAATCTTAGGGAGGAACTTTGTGTTGTGGGTACTGCAGACATGTGTCTCATCAATGAGTTAGAAGACCGCCTTAATGTTTGACTTTTCACATGCCCCCAATGCAGTGACCAGCATACATGCCCCCAATGCAGTGACCAGCATACATTCCCCCGATGCAGTGACCAGCATACATGCCCCCAATGCAGTGACCAGCATACATTACCCCAATGTAGTGACCAGCATACATTCCCCCAATGTAGTGACCAGCATACATGCCCCCAATGCAGTGACCAGCATACATTAACCCAATGTAGTGACCAGCATACATTCCCCCAATGCAGTGACCAGCATACATTACCCCAATGCAGTGACCAGCATACATGCCCCCAATGCAGTGACCAGCATACATGCCCCCAATGCAGTGACCAGCATACATTACCCCAATGCAGTGACCAGCATACATTACCCCAATGCAGTGACCAGCATACATGCCCCCAATCCAGTGACCAGCATGCATGACCCCAATGCAGTAACTAGCATACATTACCCCAATGCAGTGACCAGCATACATTACCCCAATGTAGTGACCAGCATACATTACCCCAATGCAGTGACCAGCATACATGCCCCCAATGCAGAGATCAGCGTGCGTGCCACCTTCAATGCAGTGACCAGCATACATTACCCCAATGCAGTGACCAGCATACATTACCCCAATGCAGTGACCAGCATACATGCCCCCAATGCAGTGACCAGCATACATTACCCCAATGCAGTGACCAGCATACATTACCCCAATGTAGTGACCAGCATACATTACCCCAATGCAGTGACCAGCATACATGCCCCCAATGCAGAGATCAGCATGCGTGCCCCCTTCAATGCAGTGACCAGCATACATTACCCCAATGCAGTGACCAGCATACATTACCCCAATGCAGTGACCAGCATACATTACCCCAATGCAGTGACCAGCATACATGCCCCCAATGCAGTGACTAGCATACATTACCCCAATGCAGTGACCAGCATACATGCCCCCAATGCAGAGATCAGCGTGCGTGCCCCCTTCAATGCAGTGACCAGCATACATTACCCCAATGCTGTGACCAGCATACATTCCCCCAATGCAGAGATCAGCGTGCGTGCCCCCTTACTTACCTGGAGCAGCAGCGGTGGGCGGCTTCTCCTCAGTGTCCCGGCGCAGGTTCTCTTCAGTCCCGGCGGCGCGTTTCCTCCAGTCCACCCGCTCCCGCCTCCTCCTCGGCCAATGGCATGGGGTTTGCCTTCCGGCTAATCAGGAAGTGCGTATCGGACGCGCTTCCTGATTGGCCAGGAGGAGGATCGTGTGACAATAGCGAATTTTCATTCGCTATTGTCACACAATGGGTGGGCTAGGGGCACACTGCTCTGCGCCACGGCTCCACCATTTGCATCACCCTATTAGAGCCTCTGGCTCTAATCAGGTGATTTAAAAAAAAAAAAACATTAAGCTCCATGCATCCGGCTCCCTGCATTGCAGATCCCTGCAATACACCGGCCGCCACTGCTCAGGAGGGAGCTAGAGAGGGTGGCTATGTTCCTACAAAAAGTGGGACCGTAGAGGATGAACACCCCTTAACAGGAAGTCAGATCACAGCAGCAAAAAAAAAAGATAAAAACTAAAGAAACTTGGAGATTTTAAAAGAGGCTGAGAGCAATAGAAGGGAAAGTGGAAAATACATTTTTTTTTTTTTACCAAAGTTTAGTGTCATTTTATTGGCAGTGTCACTGGGTGTTATTTTACAGAAAGCTGCAGTTTAAAAAAAAAAAACAACTTTACATAATCAGATTACCTTTAATGTTCGTGGAATTTTACTAATTTTGCTCCTTGTTTTTCTTATAATAGATCAAGCTGCATAGGTGCTTTCGATTCATATTAGGCGTGTAGAACCTTGACACTTATGTGGGGTACACACTATAGGAAAATCGGTCGAATGATTGTCTGATTTCCCTCGTTGTTTCACAGCAAATCGGAACCGTTGAATGAAAATTCTCGTACGACAAAGGCTTTTTTTTGTTGTTTATTATTTCTGATCATGTGCAGTCTTTATTTTTTGATTTCTCTTGTACGAAAAGGGTACACATTGAATGAAAAATGTTCATTCTGTCCCTGTACGAGAATCATTTTGGAGTTTGTCCCTTCAGGAATTTTCGTACGAAAAGCCGGAACCAGCTGTCGAAAGTTGTAAACACACTATACGAAAATTGTACGAAAGTTCTGTGGGCGAAAAATGCTCGCCCGATTTTCTTATAGTGTGTACATGCCTTTAGGGCAGTGGTTCTCAATTCCGGTCCTCGGGACCCACTAACAGGCCAGATTTTAAGTATTACCTTGGGGGATGCAGACTAGAATACCACAATCACTGAGCAGCAAATGAGATCACCTGTGATGTAATTTAGTTATCTTGCAAACCTGGCCTGTTGGTGGGTCCCGAGGACCGGAGTTGAGAACCACTGCTTTAGGGTACATTTACACCAGCCTCTGCGTTACAATGCAGCGGCTGGTGTGCGGTGCAGTCCAGCTGGATCAGCGCAGCGCTAAGGGCGCAAATCTCAGTGTACTACGCAGTTCACTTTTTTCTTTTAAATAATAAACTTTATTGAAATGTCACACCGACATCTCATAAAATTCAAATGGCCTGTGAGAGGCATTGAACATCCTCACACTGTGCTGCGTTGAAAAAAAGTACTGAACATAGTACTAGGCACATAAGGAGACAACGCATTTTGTTTTGTCATGCAGTGGGACTCTAATGGAATAGCTGCCCAACGCAGTCCCACAGCATCTGGTGTGAATGTACCTTTAGGCTGCTTTCACATGGCAACACAGCTTTTTTTCATAGTGCAGAGTTTCTAAAACGCACTATGCGTTTTTAAAAAATGCATAGTGTGTTTTAAATGCATTGCATCACAGCACATATTTGTAAATTGCTGGTTAAGGACGCTGTCGGGTTCAAGCTCCTTAACAACCGGCTATTCATTGGTTGTAGGGACGCTGGTGGGTGGTTGTTAAGGAACCCGCCAGGGTTCTTAACAACTGGTGATAATTCCCCCCCAGGGGGGAATGTTCAGCATGCTCCAGCTCCTCTTATACAGGAGTGATGCTACCACCGGATGGGGGAGGGGGTGGAGAGACGGGGGACGGAACAGCAGGCTTTTGAGGACGCTCTGATTGGTGGAGCGAAACGCGTCAAGCCATTGCCTGTACGTCCGACGTCATATCCGGTGTTTGGAGAGCAGAACGCGGAAGCGGCGTCCAACACCAGGAAATTAATGCAAGGCGTTTTTACTACCGTTTGTATGTAAGTGTAACTTTTAATTCTATTGAATAAAACTTCTGGAAGGTACCTCACAATGGAGACTTTTTCTTTTATTATGGGGGGAGCCGTCTGAATAGCGAGGATAAGGATCCTCTAAGCCACATAAACCTGTTGAATTGGATATAGAGTTGGAGTGATTATTGGAGTATATACAAGCCAGAGTACCCAGCGTGGGAGGCTGTGACAGGCAATTCACTCTCATAAGTCCGGTGAGTGAGGGACTAAGAGGGGAGCACTGTGTGAAGTCACCTGGCACTCATGTGATGAAGACCCACATATTTGAGCACAAGAGCACTTTTGAATGAGAAACTTGGCACATAATCACTAATTGAAAATACTTTTTGTTGAAGACTTTTATTAATTAATTAATTAATTTATTTATTTGTTTGTTTGTTTATTTGCTATATAAACAAGTAATTTTGCACATTCAGCCTCCGTTCACACTAAGGCGACCTGGTCGCCTCACAGGTCGCCGTAGGTCGCCTCACAGGTCGCCGTAGGTCGCCTTCCATAGGGAAGCTGCGGACCCGTTCTAATAGGAGCGACACAAGTCGCTCCGACTTAGAAAAAGGGTCCGGAGCTTCTTTGGGGCGACCTGGAGGCGACCGCCATAGACTTCAATGTTATGAAGTCCGTGGCGGCCGCTCCGAGGTCGTGGCGCACTGCTCGCACCGCAACCTCCGAAGTAGCGTCGCTTGTATGTGAACGGGGCCGTACACTTTATAATTACAGAATGGTCACATTGGTTGTTTGATATATTTATATTGCATATTACAGTAATCCCCCGCTCCATCGCGGTTCAGTTTTTGCGGTCCCGGTAATTCGCATTTTTTTTTGTAATGTTATTTTACTATATAAATCATTAAAAATTAAATATTTTTGTGTTTTCCATAGCTCTTGCTATGTCTCTTAGTATCTTTTATGTGTTTAAATGAGTTTCTATTGTTTTAAAAGTGTGTTTAAAGACCTTAAAATGCTTCTACACGAACAGTGACAGTAAAATAAACATGCCTACAATGCATTTTAATAGGGTTTTTCTATTTCGCGGAATTTCACTTTTCGCGGCTGGGTCCGGAACGTAACCCCCGCAATGGAGGGGGGTTTACTGTATATGTAATATTATTTGGCACGTGTACACTTTATATATTTAGCACTTTATATTCAAGAGAGTCATTGAGCACATATTAACTTGAATAATTTATTATATTTAACATAATTTTGAGTAGCACTGACACATATATTTATTAGCAAGGGCATTGGCTCCCAGAATCTGAGGGGAGGAGGTGGGGAAAGGCCAGATTGGATCGAGAGGAGCTGGAAGACTGCCGTTACTGCTGACAACTAAGGGAGCAGAAGGCTGTGCTTTGGGCAATTTTTTTCATCCCTGCTGATTGTTAAGGAAGCATGTACCAACTCCTTAATAATCAGCTATTCATTGGTTGCTAAGGATGCTGGCGGGTGCCTGCTCCTTAACAACCAGCATATTTTTGACACATAACCCAAAAAATGCATTTAAAAATAACCCCTGGGTGCGTTTTTCGTGCGTCTCCAATTGATTTCAATGGAAGGTGCATCGTTGGTGCGCTTTTTAAAACGCACCAAAGATGCAACATCCAGGACTTTTCAAACCACAGCACAGACACAGCGCAACAATGTGGGCTTTAAAGGGAAATAATTTTGATGCACTTTTGTCCCGCTAGAAAGGTGCGTTGCATCGCGATAAAAGCGTATCAGTGAGAAAGGGGTCCAACTTATTCCTGCCTCTCTACGCGGGAGCAGAATTGACTCACTTCTACCCACTGCAATGTGGTAGGACAGGAAGTAATCATACTCCTCACCAGGAGAAATGTACACATTGACATTTATAGATGATCAACTCTATTTATTTATCCATACAATATTTATTTTTTCATCGCTGCATTAATAAACTGTTATTCTAAATACACTCATCAGTGGCAATTATTATATTAAAAAAACCTGTACAGCAGGACTTAATCTCATTCTGTAGATTCCTGTTCAATGACACAGATGTATCGCAGATCAAGACAAGACAGGTACATATATCTTATGTCACTCCACCTCTGGCAGGAGGAGTCACCTGGATGTATCACCTGGCTGCTGACTTCCTGGTATGGATGGGAGTCGGCGTCCAGAGGAGCAGAAGAGGCATTATTAGAGAGTCTCAGGACACACATTGATCATTTCTATGATTCTCTGCCGCTCATAGGAAGCTGTACGAGCAGAGCTTAGAATAATACTACTTGGACTCTGCTTTTCTCTATTGATCGGAACCTGTCCTTCTACTGGATTAACAAGGGAACCGAGAACACGCCTTATTAGACCTCGGCATTCCAGGTACTGATGAGTCTACTCAACAATGTTTACCTGGTTCTCACGTTAAGGTAAGAGTTCAACATTTGTGGATTTGCATTGTAATAGCCAATATGGCCTCTACTAGAACCATATTCTTTTCTTCGTTGCTTGGACTCGCTAGAATAAAGAGATAATGTATGTAGAAGTAGAAATGTATTTTTATACTTTGTGTTACTGTCCAACAGTTTAACCCCTTGTCTATTAAGGTCCATTTTCAAACGTCCTGGTATTCCAGGGATTAAAGCAAGCTGCACTGATTTTTAGAGCCAATGAGTGGCTTTTAGGTAAAAGTGATCGGGTGGCTCTAGAGCCATCAAACACCTTTAGGCCTCATGCACACTGAACTTTTTTCTGCTGCTCCTAGGGGCATCTGGCTTTTTTTTCTGCCTCTATATGCCCCTACATGTTAGCCTGTGTGTACATGCACACATTGGTGTTTATAGGCAGATAAAAAAAAAAAACACATAGCCAGTGCATCCAGGAGCACCTGCGTTTTGGCAGAAAAAATGCTTGACACCCGTAAAAACATCTAAACGCGCATTAACGCTAGGTGCGTTTAACGCTTGAACGTCAATTAATTTCAATTGCCAGAATAAATTATTATTCTGGCAATGAGATAAATTAATGCCCAAGGCCTTGACAAACCTAAACGGGTTACACATGTTTTCAAGTGCCATGGGTTTTTTCTGCCAAAATGTTGCTGCCAGAAGAAAAGGAGCCTAAAAAAATTAGCAAAACGTCCACTGCGTATGAGGCCTAACAGGGCTATGGAGGTGTGCACCCCACCATTGGCAGCAGCGATAATTCTATGGCCATAGTTCATGATAAACTCTAAAGCAGGCATGTCAAACCTGCGGCCCGGGGGCCGCATGCGGCCCGGAACCGCAGGCAATGCGGCCCACTGCCCCCTGACAATTTTTTATTTTTTTTGCTGGGGAGGAAGGAAGTCGAGTTGGGGGCACGGCCACAGCGGCTTTCAACTAACTGTAGGCAGAGGCTGCCTTGGAGGGGATTATCCACTAGTTGTGTTAAATTAGTACTGGGGGGGGGCGCAGCAGTGCGGGAAGGGTGCGGCGGCGTTTTATTACTTATATACCTTTACTATAGTATATATTTTATATGCGGCCCGAGAAAATTTCTCTACACTCAATGTGGCCCAGAGAAGCCAAAAGGTTGGACACCCATGCTCTAAAGTAATAACTTGCGGATGTCTCATTCCTACCTTTGAGGTCATCACCAATATACCATCCAGGACTAAGATATTCATCTCCACTGACCAACCGGGTTATATACCATACCCGCATTACCTTATCGGCTACTGCTTCATTGCTACTATATATTTTTTGTTATCACATGAATGCGGGGGTCATTGACATTCCCACACCTGTCACTCTCCCAGGAGTGTGACACATATGATTCATATCTTACCTAACGCTGGTACCTTTTAGATACGGGCAATAAGGGAGCTGTTGGTACTCTACCCATCATGAAATGAATGGTCCACAAGCTAGACTAGTTTATTTGCACCTACATCTATGAACCAAGGAAACCAATAGGGTCCCGTACTCTTACCATTACGGATATCCTTGGAATGTTCTGATGATCTCCCGAGGAACCGACACATCGCAAAACATGTTGAGCTAGAACCTACATCTAATCCTCTGATCAACCTTATCCGCCGTGTTCACCACTGGGGGAACCTAACTCTCGAGGTCTTCCAGGGACAGACACATGCGGTTTGGTTATGTGATGTTTCTTCATTTTATATGGTTTTATATATATGTGATGCTATGTGCTTTTTATTGTTTTTTGTATAACTAATACATTTTGTGATTTTTTTTACTATTGGTGCCTAGAAAGTCCACATTATTCTAGTTTCTATCCATTTTCAGTGATCGGATGTGGCACAGATTATCATGTCATATGCACTCGTGGTACCACCCCACGGTACTGTACAATTCTCTCTGTTTATAATAACTTGTAAAGGTTTTTAACACCTTAGAGCTGGTACCTGCCAGGCCTTTAAGGGGTTTAGAATGCCAGGAGGCGGGGCTTATGGTCATGTGACCGCCACAATTGGCTGTTACATCGGTTCCAGATCGCAAGTAGCGAACTGGAGCTTTCTGTTAGCTACCAGTAACTGTGTCAGGACCGTACAGGGCACACACTATCGGCACTATTGCACACAAATATGCAGCCGCTTGGCGCTAAGGCCCAGCCACCGAGAGGCCGCATATTTGCGTGTGCTCGGCACAAAGAGGTTAAAACATCTCCTATGGAGAATTTTAGCTGCCATAACTTTTTTTTTGCAATTTCATGGGCTCATGTAATTTTAAGGCTTGACATGATTGGTATCTATTTACTCAATGGCCACCCCAACACCAGCAGCAGCAGTAATTCTAAGGCCATAGATCATAGTTAAAGTGATTCTAAAGGTTGTAATATTTAACAAAAAAAAAACATGTTATACTTACCTCTAGACTCGACCCCCTTTTTTGGGCCCCCCACTTGTGGTCCTAGCTCCTCCTCCTTGCTGAGTACCCCAAAAAGCAAGCATCTTGCTATGGGGGCACTTGAGCAGGCTCGCTCCCGAGCCATGCTCCTATGAATGGATATTGTCCATTCACACAGAGCGTGGCTCAGTCCCACCCCCCTGCTCCCTCCTTGTTGGCTCACTGGTTGAGATTGACAGCAGTAGGAGCCAATGGCTTCCGCTGCTGTGTGAGCCAATGAGGAGAAAAAGACCTGGGAGAGCTGCTGCTCACATGCACATTGCTGGATTGAGAGGGGGCTAAGTATAAGGAAAGACTGGCAGGGAAGCTGCACCCACTACGTTTTTTTTATTTTAATGCACAGAATGTAAAGGTAAAAAACGTTCTACCTTTACAACTACTTTCAACGCTAAAGTAATACATTATTGAGATTTTTAAAGCATCACCTATGGGGGATTTTGGGTACCATAGGTTTTTACAATTTCATGACCTCATGTGATTTTAAGGCTTGACATTTTTGGTATCTATTTACTTTATGCAACCCCATCTTTGATTTTACCAAAAAAATAAGTATAATATTATGTTTGAGAAATATGGCAAATATTGTGGAAAGAAATTACAAGTGCCTCTATTTTATTTTATTTTATTTTAAGTAATTTCTAGCAAAAATACAGAATTTAACATGTGTGAAACCATAAAATATTTTTCCGGTATTTTCCCAAGTGGTTAAAGACTGTGATTCATGACCTGGGTGACCCAGGACGGGAGAAAGGATCACACTTTACAGTCTTTGGTCTGCTGACACTAGCAGGGTTGTGCACATGGACTGACTGTATGGAGCATGATTGCACAATGTGTACAGTGTTCTATAATCATAGAATTAATATGGGGCTATTTCTAGAACAGATACAGAGCAGGTTTTGCTATCCAGGTGAGATAGATTTTTATTGAATTGGAAATGTACAATTTGTACAAAGTCCAAAAATAAACCAGTGCAATAAACAATTCCATTGTTGCTGTTTCTGAATATTAAAAAGAAGAAAACAGAAAATTAATTATTTTAAGAGGAATTTTAGATGATTTTTAAAAAATTAGAAGTCAGCAGCCACAAATACTGTAGATGCTGACTTTTAAGAAACAGACACTTACCAGTCCATGGAGCCCAGTGTTGTCTTCATTTAGAATGAATTAGAATATTTGGTTCTCTTGCACTGCCATCTTGGATTTGGGAACTGGCTGTGACTTTCTGCTGTTTCACAGCCAGTTAAGCCTCGTTCACACGCAACGATTATCGGCCGACCGATCGGCCGACTTTTGTCCAGTGTTGTTGTGTTGGGTGAAATGTGCTCTAGACTGCACACAAATTTTCTCGGGCCAACAAAAATCTACTTCAAAAGTGATGTCATGTGATGGTTTACTTTCCGTGTGTTTTTTCTTCTCTGAGCATGCCCAGTCTTGCTCATCAGATTTTTGTCTGCCGAAATCTGTACTGACTGACGGAAAATCGGCCGTTGTGGTGACGGCCAACAAAAATTTTATAGCCTGCACACCAGATTTTTTTCGGTCGAAAAGTCGGAGTCGGTTGTCGGAAGCATCATACTAACAAGCCGAAAAACGGCCGATCAGACGTTGGCCGAAAATTCACGGCCAACTATCGACGCGTGTGTACGGGGCATTAGCCTCTATTCACACCATTGCAGCTTGTTTTTGAGGGTTTCTGCAGTGCTTTTTGCCGTGCTTTTTTGCGTTTTTGTACAGCGATCTTGCCACGTTTCTGCCGCAAATTGTGTTTTCATTTTTTATGCTTTTTCTTTTTTTGGGGGGGGGGGGATTTGTTGTTCGGCAGATTAAAAACAGCAAATCGCGGCAAGATCATGGTAAAAACGCACTACGTGCTTTTCTGCAGCTTCTCCATTGAAGTCTTTTGAACCAAAAGAAGCACCGTTTTTTGTTTACAGTAAAATAGTCCCTGACCCTTTCCAAAAACACGGAGGTACAAAAATGTATTGATGAGAACATGTTCTGTAGGAACCCATGTTAAAAATAATGTCCTGCATTTCTGAAAAAAGCATTAAAATTACTCATTGGTGTGAATGGAGCCTAACACTGGTCCCGCAGCCTCCTGGGATGTGTGACATGTCCAAGAAGGTTACAGACAGGCTGAGCTGATGTAAGTTTTGTCTAGGCAAAAATTGGGGAAGTGGGAGAAAGTACCTGTCAAAACAAGGTACCCGCTCCCATTACAAAAAAAAATAAAAAATACGTTACAGGTGGGGATGGGGGGAGGCAGACAAATAGTACTTTAAATATTAAGTGAAGGTCAACTTTAGTCCCCTAGGGCAGTGGTCCTCAACTCCGGTCTTCGGGGCCCACTAACAGGCCAGATTTTAAGTATTACCTTGGGGAGATGCAGACTAGAAAACTGCGATCACTGAGCAGCAAATGAGATCACCTGTGATGTAATTTAGTTATCTTGCAAAAATGGCCTGTTAGTGGGCCCCGAGGACTGGAGTTGAGGACCACTCAAGTTTATGTAGCACATGGTCCCGTTCTGATACATGAATGTGTCTATGTTTGTGCTGGCTGTAGTTCCATCCCAATTTATGGGTGTTCCAATGGGGATCTACAACACTGAGCCTCTGCCCCATTCTAACCTGACTTTCTAACTAACTGGTCATACTTGCCAACTGTCCCTTTTTTCCTGGGACAGTCCCTGCAAATAGTAGCCTGTCCCAGGTAATTTATATTGTCCCTGGAAGCGCCTGTTAATCGGGCTGCCCATAAATGTTACGCAGAAGTAGTGCAGCTGAATGGGAGAATTATTCCAACTCTGCTACTGTGGCCTTAAGTTGGAAATTCCCTTTTCAATTTCCTGTAATTCTCTATATTGAGTAGACCCTATAATCTGATGATAAGTAGGCAAGATTAATTATGCAGAGTGGGCAGAGCTTCAGGCAAGTGGGTGTGGTAATTGATAGCTGTGCTGCAAAGTGTCCCTGGAATTTTTTTTTAAATGTTGGCAACTATGACTGGTTCCTTATAATAAATGAATAATCATTGTTGGTGCATTTATAATAGTAAAAGATCACTTAGGGCTACAGGGTTGAGTGATTTGCTTGTAAACCTACAAAGCACCACCAGATGGATCACCCAACCCCGCAGCGCTGAATGATCTTTCATTATTATGAATGAACAATCAATGCTGTTGGGGCCGGGGCTGTGAATGTTTACTGGCAGCTCTGTCATACAGTCCCAACTGTTTGTTCATTCACAATAATAAAAAAAAATCATTCAGCAGCACTGTGTGACCTATCTGCTGGGTGATTGTACACAGCCCCGCAGCACTGAATGATCTGTGCTTAATGCCAGCGCTGGTCTCCAGAACACCCCTGATGCCAGAGATCAGCACTGTCACTTGCTTTTCTGTCTCTTTGCTAGCAGTGTAGTAGGAAAGCTGTAGGTGGTACTGGAGACCTAACCTCAGGTTCCTCCATGTTGGCACAGTCACATTCTAGCTGAACTGTATATAGTCGTCATTTTTAAATTTCTTCCATTGTGCACTTGTGTATTATTATGCTCATTTGCCATTTTTTGTATATATTGTTTGTATAAATAAAATATTAAATTTTTGATACATATGAGTCAGTACACGTTATAGTCCCATTTAGGGGGTCCTTTTCCCTGTACATGCTTACCATTCAGTAAAGGGATGAGGGTAGACTAACTCATTACTCCTTTCATCACACCCAACCTCCACACCCCTTTTTTCTATATGCATGTACATAGGTACAATAGTAGTCTAATTCAAACCAGGAACCATAAAGGTAAATGCCAACCAGGAGCCCCAAATATGATAAAACAATTGTGGGCGGTCTTCTATATAGTATAGGGGTAAAACTTAACCTATGCGTACTTTCCACGTCCCCAAGGTTGGAGGTAGAGGAGATCTTAAAATGATCAAAATTGTCTTTTTCATGTAGAAGAGAAGAATTCTCAGATATTTTAGAATATTGGATCACCTGTAGTTCAAGTAATATACCCAACAAAGCAGTCTTCCTGTCCTGGTGATGCCAGTGTACTCTCCATTTTTTGTACAGACATTACAGGTTTAGCACTGCCCCTAGAGGACTGCTGAGAATTACACTTTCTGGATTCCCCTGGGTTACCCTTAGCAACTGATAGCAGATAAAAGGCAATGAAAGTCCTTGGCTCAGTCAATAATCAATCCAGGGGATGTTGGTTTTTGTGTTTTTATTTGGAACTTGGATAGGAGAAGGTATGAGTGGGATACTCCAACTATTAACTGTCTTGAGGACAGCTAACTGTAGAATGCGGCAAGGCCGCTGCTTCACCTTGCCACTGAAGTGAAGATACTTTAAAGGTTCCTGCTTGGTTACTTTCTTCAAGGTTCTAACTTGACACCCCCTTTACTCTCACTGCCTGTGTGCTGACACCTGTCTGCTAACTCTAGCCTCTGGAGTGGTCCCCTTCCCAGGCAGACCCCTGGGCAAGTTGTTCTGTACTCACGGACACTCTTTTTCCAGAACCACCAGTGCCGCCAACTCCACTAGTCAGCTTCCACTGGACCTCTGGGTTCCAGAATGTTCATTGAGAATCTGCTTGAAGGTGTTACACCCTTAACAACGTGTAATTTGTTCAAAAGGTGAGCCTATCCTTTAACATACCATTTTTCCCTGAAAATATTCCCTACCCCGAAAATAAGACCTAGCGTGAGTTTCCGGGATAGCTGCAATATAAGCCCTACCCCGAAAATAAGCCCTGCTCGGAGCAGGCTGATGTCAGTGGGGATCCCGGCCTCTCCCTCTGCAGTGCTTGGAGCGGGCTGATGTCAGCAGAGATCTCGGCCTCTCCCTCTGCAGTGCTTGGAGCGGGCTGATGTCAGCGGGGATCTTGGTCTCTTCCTCTGCAGGGATCAGAGCAGGCCGATGTCAGTGGGCATCTCGGCCTCTCCCTCTGCAGTGCTCGGAGTGGGCTAATGTCAGCGGGGATCTCGACCTCTCCCTCTTCAATCCTCAGAGTGGCTGATGTCAGCGGGGATCTTGGCAGTGGCAGCTGGTGCTCCATGGGCCGGGGGGGGGGGCAGCAGACGGACCACACCAGGCCGCGCACCATACCGACCCAGGACCACAGCAGGACCCCCTATCCTCACTCACCCTGGCATGGCTTCTCTTTTCGGCCAATCAGGAAACGGGTCTCAGGACCCGTTCCTGATTGGGCAGGAGGAGGATCCGTGTGATAATAGCGAATTTCCATTCGCTATTGTCACACAAATGCGTGGGCTTGGGGCGCAGTGCCCCCAATGCACCAGCCGCCACTGGATCTTGGCCTCTCCCTCTGCAGTGCTCGGAGCGGGGCTGATGTCAGTGGGGATCTTGGCCTCTCCCTCTGCAGTGCTCAGAGCAGGCTGATGTCAGCGGGGATCTCGGCCTCTCCCTCTGCAGTATTCCGAGTGGGGAAGACTAGCTCACTTGAGGAAATAAGGTATTTTATGCAATAAAGTTACACAGGAGACACACTGCACTTTATATAATCTTTTTACTGAACGGATTACATGATTTTACAAGGACTTCAACTAAGGTTTATTTTTGGGATTACAGAATTTCCCAATGCGGACTCCTGAGCTGACAGGGGGAGAGGGGGAGAGAAGACAGGGGACACAGGAACTTTTTTGTACATACCGTAAACGAATAGGACATCCCTTGAAAATAAGCCCAAGTGTGCTTTTTGTAGCCAAAATTATTACTATTACTATTTAAGAAATTATTATTATTAAAATTATAATAATTATTATTAATGACCCGGTCCTGTTTTGGGGGAAACTCTGTACCGTGTATAATATCACAGGCTGTGTGTGTTATGCATATGGTAGTCCAATTTAGAGGTGCATTTGGTTATAAAACTGCTATTAGGCAGCAGTGAAAGCAATTATAGACTTCACTTTACTCTCTTTTTTTATGATAGCTGTACTTTGAAATGCTGAATCCCTAAATATATCCAGTAAATTTTGATATCCTTTATGGGCAATAGGAGACTAGCTAATATGCTCTTTAAATATCCGCTCTCATCTGTTCATAGAAAATTCAACCTAGCATCTGCAACTAAAAATCTTTAGATTTCTGCATAGTAGTTACAGATTTGACAGTATCAGCAGCGCTAGGCAGAGTAAAGTTGGTCTGCTCCATGACCTATTGATTTGGGCAAAAAGTATAAGTGCCAGGTTTGCAAAAAAAGGACACAGTTCCTTAGACCAGAGCAATCTGCTCTTCCCCTTCATTTACCAGATGTGTGCTTAGATTACATTGTGTACAGAATGAAGCAGCATTTTTCTGCCCAATCATTAATCATCTCTTACCTGTTGTTGAGCTTTCAACAGCCCACGCATCACTAGAAACGGAAATTTCTTTAAAGGCATTGTATCCTTTCAGAAGTTTTTGTTGTTTTTACCTTACTTTGTAATGATGGGCTCACATGTTGTGGCTGCATACTGTAGTGTCTTGGCTGGTCAATTCTCCTATGTCCATGTATTGCTGCAGCTAGCCTGTCCCTAGTCATTAAAGGAGAGGAACAGCCAAAGCTCATTTGGCTGTACCTCTCCCGTGGATCACAGGAGTGCAGTTCGTTCTGCACTCCTGTGACCTGTTTTCTGAAGCCCGCTGTCAGCTGACATCACAGAGCCAGTCCAGGGTCAGGATCCACCCACATGCTTGGACAGGGACCCAGCTCAGGCTCAGCATGCCGCGGAGAGCTCCCGCCCCCTCCGCAGCCCAGCGCTCTAGTGAGCCCAGGGGGGGCAGAGCAGAGAGCCGGTGACTGACAGTCACCAGCTCTCTGCTCAGGGCACTCTGAGAACCAAGCTATCAGCGGTGTTTGATCGCTCAGTTCTCAGTATAGAGGCGGCAGTAGGTAGGTGGTAGTTAAGTGGGACAGATGCAGCAACGGATCGATTCTGCATCCCTCTAAGTAAGTGTTCTACAATAAGGAAAAAATCCCATACTTCTCTTTTAAAATGACAAGACAACTTTCTGTTCCTGACTTTGAATTTTCTCTGTATTGCATCACAAATGTTGGAGAGCTAGTGAAACTAAACTGCACAGTGATCTCGCTGTTAATTGCTTGGCCTGTTTGTGTCTGTGCCAGATCTAATTACTGTTTTGCTCTCACCTGCAGAGCACTCAATTGAGAGACCCAGGGACTGTGGGATATTTAGTTTCTTTACAGAAAGTGTCAGTTCTTAGACTTCAGACAGAGATTATACACTAACCTGTGCAGTGCCATGCCGGATGCCTCATGTCTGAACACAAACAGATACTTCTGACACTGAATTGTGCAGGTTTACTCTACCATAGGCTGTTCAGACAAGGCAACATGTGACAACATGAAACTACATAAGTGCACATCTTATGCAGATGAAAAACTAACGGTGCAGGCAGGAATGTTTATAATGCTTTTTAAAGCAGGGGTCTCCAGACTGTATTGTATATAATTTTACAGAAACTCACAGACAAAAAAAAAATTCTTATCAGATTCTCGCTTGTAAGAGAGTTTCTGATTGGCCAGTTGTTGGCGCCAAATCACTCATGCTCTCGCCCTGCTTCTTCTTGATTAGAACGACATCCCATTGCTGGTAGTTCTGAGCCTTTGCCATGTTGTGCCCATCTCCCTGCCATAAGTCTTCCTATGATATCCCCGCCTTTAGGCTCCATGCACACAGGGCGTCATAAAAACGTGCTCCAAAGCTGTTTACATAACGCCGGGAAACAGCAGCTGTAAAAACGTGCTTTCAGTAGCTTTTTCTACTAGCGTTATTGCACGTTTGGCCACAGTAGCTGTTAGCAGCGTTTTTTTCTGCCTCCATTCAAAATCAATGGTTCCCTATGGGAGCCTATTGATTTGAATGGAAGTCACACCGCAGGTCGGATCAGGGTGATCCGACTTGCGGTGCGACCTGCACTGTGAGAATCTTGAGGGGGAACTCCACGCCAAAATGGGGAAAAAAACGGCGTAGGGTTCCCCCCCAGGTTCCAAACCAGTCCCTTCGGATCTGGTATGGAATTTGAGGGTAGCCCCGCGCCGAAAAATCGGCGTGGGGTCCCCCCCAAAATCCATACCAGACTCTTATCCGAGCATGCAGTCCGGCATGCCAGGAAAGGGGAGGGGACGAGCGAGCGGCCCCACCCCCCCTGGATCATACCAGGCCACACGCCCTCAACATGGGGGGGGTGTGGGTGCTTTGGGGCAGGGGGGGCTCTGCACCCCGCACCTCAAAGCACCTTGCCCCCATGTTGATGAGGACAAGGGCCTCATCCCCACAACCCTGGCCGGTGGTTGTGGGGGTCTGCGGGCAGGGGGCTCATCGGAATCTGGAAGTCCCCTTTAACAAGGGGGCCCCCGATCCTAGACCCCCTCCCTATGTGAATGGGTATGGGGTACACTGTACCCCTACTCATTCACCCCATAAAATGCAGTGTATGGAAATAACGACAGGAGACGTTTTGGAAAATTTATTAAAAATCTTCATCCGGCTCTTGTCCTCTCCGGGGGTCTTCTCCTCTCCGAGGGTCTTCTGCTCTTTTGCTGTCCGCCCTTCTTTCCTCTCCTCTCCGGGGTCTTCTGCTGTCTTCTGCTCTTTTGCTGTCCGCCCTTCTTGTCTTCTCCTCTCCGGGGGTCTTCTGCTGTCTTCTCCTCTCCGGGGGTCTTCTGCTGTCCGCCCTTCTGCTGTCCAATCTTCTTGTCTTCTCCTCTCCGGTCTTCTGCTCTTTTGCTGTCGGCTGTCGGCTGTCCTTCTTCCTCCGGTCCTCCTCCTCCGACGTCTTCAGCGATTATGCCGGCCTCTGGTCTCTGCAGCTTATTATATAGCCATTAGGGGCGTGGTCGCCAGATGACGTCATCGGGAGACCACGCCCCCTTGTGTCACAGATGACGTCTTGTTAAAGGGGGCTTCCAGATTCCGATGAGCCCCCTGCCCGCAGACCCCCACAACCACCGGCCAGGGTTGTGGGGATGAGGCCCTTGTCCTCATCAACATGGGGGCAAGGTGCTTTGAGGTGTGGGGTGCAGAGCCCCCCCTGCCCCAAAGCACCCACACCCCCCCCATGTTGAGGGCGTGTGGCCTGGTATGATCCAGGGGGGGTGGGGCCGCTCGCTCGTCCCCTCCCCTTTCCTGGCATGCCGGACTGCATGCTCGGATAAGGGTCTGGTATGGATTTTGGGGGGGACCCCACGCCGTTTTTTCGGCGCGGGGCTACCCTCAAATTCCATACCAGATCCGAAGGGCCTGGTTTGGAACCTGGGGGGGAACCCCACGCCGTTTTTTTTCCCCATTTTGGCGTGGAGTTCCCCCTCAAGATTCTCACAGTGCAGGTCGCACCGCAAGTCGGATCACCCTGATCCGACCTGCGGTGTGACTTCCATTCAAATCAATAGGCTCCCATAGGGAACCATTGATTTTGAATGTAAGAAAAAAAACGTATAACGTGGCTTAACGCACGTTAAGCAACGTTATGGAGCCTTTAGCAGCGTCAGACGTTTTTTGCAGCTTGACGCTGGAGCTCCTGAACCCACAGTTCCTGGGTTTTTTTTGGAGCTGTAAAACGCCTATGCCACTTGGAGCTCCTAAAAGCTCTATGTGTGCATGAGGCCATAGAATAACATGGATGGGCGTTCTGCAGCTGCAAAAAAAAACGTCTGACGCTGCTAACAGCAGCTGTAAAAACGTCCAGTGTGCATGAGGCCGTATATTCACAAGGAAGAAATGTCCACACAAAGTTATAGTTTCTGCATTTTACTGTTGTTCTTTAAGATGGCAGTGACACATCACATAGCCATATTAACCGGTGTCTTTTGGCATATTTTTCCAATTCCATATAGTGGACGGCCTGTTGCAGTCGACTGTGAAAACTGCACATTGCACATCACTGATAAGTCATCTTCCCGTATCCCTACTCTGCTTGGGAATACCACAGTGTTGGGACCCCTCTCCTTATATATTATAGCTGCAGCATTCTGCACTATTTTCCTGATAATTACAAGGTGAAGCATCCTGCTCTCTCAGCCGAGATTAACAAGGTGCCTTTAATAGTACCGGCCCCTTTTTATTGTCGCAAAGCATAGCTGGACCCAGCCGGGTATGCTCCCTGATGTACTCTCTTATTTCCCAGGGTAATTAGTACTCACTCAGAGGGCCCTGTCTTGCCCATTAGGCTTTATGTATCCAGCTCACAACTCCCTTCATGGCGTTCCAGAGACTGGACTATTGCCGCTGTACACTTCTTCCAGGATCTCCAGGTGGATTAGCACTCATGCCAGAGAACACTTAGCCTGGCCTTAACCACTTCAGCTCTGGAACGTTTACCCCCCTTCATGACCAGGCCATTGTTTGCAATACGGCACTGCATTACTTTATTGTAAATTGACCAGCACCAGCACTGCAAGGGTTAATAGCTCATTTTTGTATAGGGGAGAGTAGAAACAGTTTTATTTACCCAACCCTCCACTTCCCTGACACATTGCGCTCCCCCACTCTCCAATGGTGGACTCTCCTCGGTTTCTTCACATCCAGTGCAGGGCTATGGACCCTGCTCTGATCTTGATGATGGTAGGATTCTAGACTTGTGGAGAGCGGTGGTGAGGGAATCCATCTAGCTGTGGGAAGGAGTGGAGGATCGGGTAAATACAGTATCTCACAAAAGTAAGTACACCCCTCACATTTTTGTAAATATTTTCTTATAACTTTTCATGTGACAACACTGAAGAAATGACACTTTGCTACAATGTAAAGTAGTGAGTGTACAGCTTGTATAACAGTGTAAATTTAGTGTGCCCTCAAAATAACTCAACACCCAATTAATGTCTAACCGCTGGCAACAAAAGTGAGCACACCCCTACAGAAAAAAAAATCATTTCCAAATTGGGCCCAATTAGCAATTTCCCGCCCGTCATGTGACTCATTAGTGTTACAAGGTCTCAAGTGTGAAAGGGGAGCAGGTGTGTTAAATTTAATGTGATCGCTCTCACTCTCTCATACTGGTCACTGGATGTTCAACATGGCACCTCATGGCAAAGAACTCTCTGAGGATCTGAAAAAAAGAATTGTTGCTCTACATATAGATGACCCAGGCTATAAGAAGATTGCCAAGACCCTGAAACTGAGCTGCAGCATGGTGGCCGAGACTATACAGTGGTTTAACAGGACAGGTTCCACTCAGAACAGTCGACCAAAGAAGTTGCACGTTCTCAGCGTCATATCCAGAGGTTGCCTTTGGGAAATAGACGTATGAGTCCTGCCAGCATTGCTGCAGAGGTTGAAGGGGCGGGGGTTCAGCCTGTCATTGCTCAGGCCAATACGCCGAACACTGCATCAAATTGGTTTGTATAGCTGTTGTCCCAGAAGGAAGCCTTTTCTAAAGATGATGCAAAAGAAAGCCCGCAAACAGTTTGCTGAAGACAAGCAGACTAAGGACATGGTTTAATGGAACCATGCCCTGTGTTCTGATGAGACCAAGATAAACATATTTGGTTCAGATGGTGTTAAGTGTGTGTCGGCAACTAGTTGAGGAATACAAAGACAAGTGTTTCTTGCCTACAGTCAAGCATGTTGGGGAGAATGTCATGGTCTGGGGCTGCATTAGTGCTGCTGGCACTGGGGAGCTACAGTTCATTGAGGGAACCATGAATGCCAACATGTACTGTGACATACTGAAGCAGAGCATGATACCCTCCTTTCAGAGACTGGGCCGCAGGGCAGTATTCCAACATAATAAATTCTCCAAACACACCTCCGAGATGACCAATGCTTTACTAAAGAAGCTGAGGGTAAAGGTAATGGACTGGCCAAGCATGTCTCCGGACCTAAACCCTATTGCGCATCTGTGGGACATCACCAAACGGAAGGTGGAGGAGCGCAAGGTCTCTAACATCCACCAGCTCTGTGATGTCATCATGGAGGAGTGGAAGAGGACTCCAGTGGCATCCTGTGAAGCTCTGGTGAACTCCATGCCCAGGAGGGTTAAGGCGGTGCTGGAAAATAAAGCTGGCCACACAAAATATTGACACTTTGGGACCAATTCGGACATTTTAACTTAGGGGTATACTCACTTTTGTTGCCAGTGGTTTAGACATTAATGGCTGTGTCTTGAGTTATTTTGAGGGGACAGCAAATTTACACTGTTATACAAGCTGTACACTCATTACTTTACATTGTAGCAAAGTGTAATTTCTTCAGTGTTGTCACATGAAAAGATATAATAAAATATTTACAAAAATGTGAGGGTGTACTCACTTTTGTGAGATACTGTAAATCTTTTATTTTTACAATACACATAAATGAACAATTAACCTTTGTAGTCTGGACACAGCATCACTGCTAGTGGAATTATTTATTTATCCAGAGTTGGGCTTTAAGCTTTAATTATGCACCTTTCATTCATGTGATACCTGATTATCCCGCCATGAAGGTCGAATTTCAAGAACTTCCTGTTGTAGGATGACAATGCTTTGTCCCAAACACCCAATTTCTGTTCTGTGTTGTCACGTGTGCTTCCAATGGAGACAATTAGGGGTTGATTTACTAAAACTGAAGAGTGCAAAATCTGGTGCAACTGTGCATGCTAGCCAATTGGCTTCTAACTTCAACTTTTTCAATTATGCTTTGACAAAAAAAAAACAAAACCTGGAAGCTGATTGGCATGCTATCCAGATTTTGCACTCTCCAGCTTTAGTAAATCAACCCCTAAGTGGCTGTACAGATGCTTAGCCCTTGTTCATATTAAATGCTGCTTTAAAATCGTGTGACTTCATCTGAAATCACATTATTTCAAAGCTACATGTCAGTGTGACTTCAGGTGCAACTTTGAAGTTATCTGTGCAGCTTCATGCACAGATGTCTATGCAAGTTGCACCTAAAATCGAAAAAAGTAGTGCAGGAACTACTTTTTTTAAATTGATGTGGCACTGCAAAGTTGGTATCGCACTGATTTGAACAGTGCCATTGCCGACAATAGGGTGTAACTTGTTATGTGATTTAACCTGTCAAATCGCATGACAAGTTGCTCTAATGTGAACACAGACTTATGGTACAGTTATTGTCATTGTCTGGAGCCCACCTTAACCTCTTCCTGCTGGCCGTATGCATATATGCGACCTCTCAGCGGGTGGGATTTAATGCCGAAAGGCTGCATATATGTGTCCCAAATGTAAACATTTTGTGCTGAGAGTACGCACCCTGCCCGCTCCCAGCACTGTTACCAAAAAGCTCCCGATGCCTACTCACATGATTAGATTGCCCGCCTCCACCTCCTGGCATTTAGAACCCCTTAAAGCAGTGGCGGAGCCAGAGGGCTTGCTGGGGTGGCAATTGCCACCCCAGACTAAGTCCTTGCCACCCCTGTTGCCACCCCGCTGAAAACATTACACAGTTTGACAGTGGCGGCCGGTGTGTTGGGGGCGCAGGGGCGCCGCCCCCTATCCATGCGTCCAGCCCCCTAATCTGAATGCGGGGCGCCAGACACATGGAGTATTGTGTGACAATAGCGAATGAAAATTCGCTATTGTCACATGGATCCTCCTCCTGGCCAATCAGGAAGCCGGTCTGAGACCTGCTCCTGATTGGCCAAAAGGCGAACGCATGCCATTGGCCGAGCCGCTGAGGAGGAGGCGGGAGGACTCAAGGAGATGCCGGGGGACTGAGGAGAAGCAGCGGCTGCAGGTAAGGTAAGTCTCACTGCATTGATGGGGGCACGGCACGCTGGTCACTGCATTTAAGGGGGCATGGCCCGCTGGCCACTGAATTGATGGGGGGCACGGCACACTGGTCACTGCATTGATGGGGGTACGGCATGCTGGTCACTGCATTGATGGGGGCACGGCACGCTGGTCACTTCATTGATGGGGGCACAGCACGCTGGTCATTGCATTGAAGGGGGCAAGGCACGCTGGTCACTGCATTGAAGGGGGCACAGCACGCTGGTCACTGCATTGATGGGGGTACGGCATGCTGGTCACTGCATTGATGGGGGCACGGCACGCTGGTCACTTCATTGATGGGGGCACGGCACGCTGGTCATTGCATTGAAGGGGGCACGGCACGCTGGTCACTGCATTGAAGGGGGCACAGCACGCTGGTCACTGCATTGAAGGGGGCACTGCACGCTGGTCTCAGCATTGAAGGGGACACTTTGTATATTGACCCCCCAAAATAATACCTTGCCACCCCTTTGCCACCCCTGTTTTAAAAGTCTAGCTCCGCCACTGCCTTAAAGGCCTGGGGGGGGGCAGCTGGAAGGGGATAAGCAATGATGCGCAGCCAATGCATGCAGACAGGAGAATCCTGCAAAAGCCTGGAGGAGATCAGCATCAATGAGATGCAAAAAACAGTATTTTGTAAATGAAAAAAAGAATTGTTTATGAAACACTGTCATCCTGTTAAAGCTTAGATCTTCTTTAATTTAATGAATGCACCTGTTACATGTACAAGCCTAATACACATATTGCAATGCAATATATTTTATGACAGTGGTCCCCTAAGCTTGCTGTGTCTGCATTCCATTGTAATGCATTCATAGTATAACCTGCTTTTATCAGTAATTGATAAGGCCTCTTTCACACTTGTATGACTCCAAAGTTGCGCCAACTTTGGAGTGCAACTTTGATGCAACTTTGATGCAACTTTGGATGGGTGCAACTAGGATACGACTTTGGCTTTGACCAGTTTTAATGGACAACTGTAGCACACAAGTTGCATTGTATACCATTCAGGTATGACGTTCATGCAACTTCTGAAGATTAAAGTCTGTAGCCCTAAAGTTGCATGAAAGTCGGTCCAAAGTAGTGCATGAACCACTTTAAGTTACTGCAACTTTAAGTTGCACATATATGAATGGGTATTATTGGAAAACATGGGGAACGACATGTCTTGCAACTCTGATTGTGATACGTTTTTATGACAAGTTGCACAAGTGTGAAAGGGGCCTTACTCAAATAGATTTATTAAGAATAGAAAGGGGTGTGGGAGATTCCCTGGTTTCACTCCAACAATTGAGCAATTTGCTTCTATTTTCCTACTCCTACCCACAATGCCTAGCTCCAAGGCGTGTATGAGCATCTCATTAATGAGTGATGGATGATGTTACATAGTCACCTGGGTTCAGACGGGACATGACTGCAGAGCCGTGTGCACACGTGGGAGAGCTTGGGAATAATGAAAGAACTGAGTCACTCATTTCATGATGTCACTCGTCTCTTACTTAAAGTGACAATAAACTTTGGTTTAAAAAAAATATATATTTTTAAGTGTGTTCTCTTAGCTCCAAAAGTCCCTTCTATTACTCTCAGCTACTCCAAATCTCAAATCCTTTTTTCCCTTTTTCTTTTTTGTTGCTGTGATCTGACTTCCTGTTAGATGGTGGCTACGCTCATTCTCCATGGTCCCCCTGTATGTAGGAATGTAGTCACCCTCTCTTGCTCACCCCTAAGATGGACTATAGACTATGGGATTTGTAGTGTGTATAGAGCAGCATGCACTGAAATAGTACATAGTGTTACACTGCAGCAACCTGGAGAGTTTAAGATTGGTGCATAGGGTACATAGGGTGGTACATAGGGTAGTGGTCGGGGGTGTCACTGGAAAGAAAAATGTCCCAGCTGTGGTGGTGTGCCTGGGGAAAATATATATATACTTTATATGTGATTCTACACAGAGCGGCCACCCTGTAGCAATAAATCTGCTATAGGGCAGTTAAAGCGGTAGTATACTCCACTTTTTAACTTTTACCTATAGGTAAGCCTATAATATTAATACATTAATATCTCCTAAACCTGCACGGTTTAGGAGATATTCACCCTGCATGCAGCCGCTGACACCAGCGGAGCATGCGCTCTGAAGGTCCGGCGTATCTTGACGGACTTTCAGAGCTCCTTGCCGCATCCTTGCCGGAAAGTGAACTCCCGTGCGCTTGCGTGGGAGTGACGTCATTGTGGCTCGGGCCTCTCACAGCGCCGGAGCCGCCGAACCCAGAAGAGAAAATAAGGGAACATGTCTGCTCCTTCAGCGGTGTCAGGGCGACCATGTCTGGGCTTCGTTCTAAGATGAGTATTTTATGCTAGCACACTATGCCATTGTCCTGCAGGGTTTTTTTTGTTTTGTTTTTATGGGGATACAACCGCTTTAAGTGGTTATAGAAAAAATATTTTATTATTGTAATGTACCTAATAACAACTTAAAGTATTATTACAGGCAACATTTTTTTTTAGTTTTGGATAGAGTGGAGATGGATTAGAACACTTATACATTTTTATTGCTGTCTGTGCCCCCCGTTAGAGAGATTCGCCCTCTCTATTTGTACTGTTTACCATTATCGCTAAAAGAAAATCCCAGATTTTGGGTTGTCTCCAGAAAAGTAATAGAGGCAAAATCTTCCAATGGGGACACTAGTTCTGGTGAGCTGGGAGTCCCCAAGGGATTCCCCTAATTTGCAGGGATTTCCTCTCACTTCCTGTTTGGCTATGGGACAGGAAGTGAAGGGAAATTTCACCACTGAGACCAGGACAAAGACCTACCTTACCTACATGGTAAGTACATAAACCATCAGTTTCACATTACAGTTTGTCCCTTAAAAGCTCATCTTCTCATCAGCTGGCAGTTTGTAGGAAATGTTGGTGCAATCTGCGTACGTGTAATGTACATTAGTGATGGTCATCTCCATCTAGCGGCTGACTACTTAGTTCAATGTTATCCCACTAGAGCACGCCACAAGAAACCTTCAGAAACCTGCGATGGGTGGCCCCAAGGTTTCGACTGCCCAGGGGCCTCCACAGAGTTTAATCCGGCACAGCTGTTACACAACAGTATTAATCATGCCTTAGTTCAAACTTTAGTCAGGTGACCACAACCTAAATTTCGTAATAGTTAATATTAGATAACACCTAAATGTGTTGGTTACATCATTACTACCAGTACCTTCCAAAAAGTTTTATCAATGTGACCCAGGCACAACCCTGTACCTTATATAAATCGTATTCTTTTCCTAGATTGTAAGCTCTAAAGAGCAGGGCCCTCGGATTCCTCTTGTATTGAACTGTATTGTAACTGTATTATCTGCCCTCATGTTGTAAAGCTCTGCGCAAACTGTTGGCGCTATTAAAATCCTGTATTATAAAAATAATAATAATAATTATTTGAAATTTTTTTCTTTTACATTTCAGTATAGTATCATCTTACCCCTGTTCAGACAAATTATTTGCACCCGACTCCTTTGAATTTAAGATCAAAGTATATTGAGCCACATGGTGCGGAAAGGGAAGGATCTGCCCAGGTGTCAATATGCTAGTTATGCCATATTATTTATTTGTCTTATTCTTAGTCTACAATTCATGTTAATATACTGTGAACTGAAGGCAAAATTATTTTTAGCAGGGGTTCCCTTACACTAGAAATATATTTCCAAGGATTCCTCCAAGGTATAAGGCTCCATTCATATCTTGGGGTCCTGAATAGCAGGCAGTATCTCCACAATTCTGCCCGCGATGCCAAATCACGGCAAATCGCTGGACACCTATACGATCCCTGTAACTTCCAATGGCACCCCAAACGTGGCGCCATTTTGCCGCGATTGTCGCCCGACAGATCACGGTAAAATTCCGCAAGCAGTATTGCGGATAGCCAGTCACCCATAAGAAGTTCTTTTGGGCGACAGGTGTCCCGTGATTCTATTTGCGTGATTTTAACGTGCCAATCATCTCAAAATGGCGCCACGTTTGGGGTGCCATTGGAAGTGATGGTGATCGCACTGGCGTCCCGCGATTTGCCGTGATTCTGGATCTCGGGCAGAATCGCAGAAATCGGGGACGCCAAGATGTTAACAGAGCCTAAGTCCCGGTTCACACTGGGGCAACTTGTCAGGTGACTTAGCCGCCTGACAAGTCACGCTCCGACTTAGAAAACTCAACTCAAGTCACTCCGACTTAGAAAAAGGTTCCTGCACTACTTTGGGGGCGACTTGCATTGACTTCTATTAGAGAAGTCGTATGCAAGCCCCGCCGAAGTCGCTCTGCAAGGGGCGGCTTCAGAGTCGGGAGACTTTGAAGCTGCCCCAGTGTGAACCCAGGCTTAGGGGTTGAAGAGGCTGGTTTAGAGGACCCTTCAATTATATTTTATTTACCAATATGATTGTATAACATTCTGATAAAGAAAATGTCGCTGTTTCCACTTTTTTCTGCCCATTATTAGCACTCACAACTGCTAGAAATGATTTCTATTTCATAATGAATCACAACATAGATAATACCCAGAAGCTCATCATTATGCAGTTATATAAGAATTAACATGTGCTCATGTAATGTGTACTTCTTGTTTCACAGATACCAGACTCTGGTTCCACAATTGTTCATCATCTACCAGCTGATCTTTGTGGTATTTGGACTTCCACATTGTGTGAAAAATTTTGTGGGATCCAGACAAAATAGACAAGGTGAGTATTCATTTAAAAATAACAGGTAACAGGTGAAAACCATTTAGCCAATAATGCAAATCAAGATGTATTCCAACTGTATAGCAGGTAGATAATTTGAAGGGCACTTTCACACTGGTTCACTTGAATGCTGTCAGTAAAACGCCTATGCGTTAATTGAGTGCTTTTGCGGCACTTTTGGTGAGGTTTTTAAAGGACATGTGACTCAAAAACTGCACCAAAAATACTTAGTGGGGGCGTTTTTGAGGCACGTTTGAGGCGGTTCCCATTCGTTTCAATAGAGAGGTGCACTTTTTTTAGTTCCCCAAACATGCCCCAAAGATGCTGCAAGCAGGATTTTTTTTCACCACAACAAAAGTGCCCTGCCCCAGTGTAAAAGCGTTAATTGATTTGAACCACTTAGGCCCCTTTCACACAGGCGGACCGTTCAGATGCGCCTGTCCGTTTTTTTGGCGGATCTGAACGGTCCCCCCATGCATTCCTATGGGGCATCGGATGTCAGCGGAGACATGTCCGCTGACATCCGACCCGTTCCGATCCATCAAATCTGGACGGATGGTAACCCTATTTTCCATCCGTCCAGTGGATCGGATCGGATGGCATCGGATGAGAACGGACCGACGGTCCATTCCCATCCGATTTCCCCCATAGAGATGCATGGGGAACTGACAGCTGTGTCTCCGCACACAGCACGGAGAACAGCTGTCATCCTCCTGCTCAGCGGGGGATCAGCGGCTCGATCCCCAGCTGAGAAAAACAGACTCCGTCCAACGGACGGATAGTGTGAAAGGAGCCTTAAGGACCAGAAGGTTAATGACCCTTAATGACCAGGCCATTTTTTGCGATACGGCACTGCGTTACTTTAACTGACAATGTACCCAAATAAAATTGATGTCCTTTTTTCCCACCAATAGAGCTTTCTTTTGGTGGTATTTGATCACCTCCGCAGTTTTTACTTTTTGCACTACAAACAAAATAAGAGCGACAATACAAACAATATTTTTTACTTTCTGCTATAAAACATTCCCAATAAAAAAAAATTTAAAAAATCTAATTTTTTTCATCATTTTAGGCCATTATGTATTCTGCTATATATTTTTGGTTAAAAAAAAATCTCAATAAGTGTATATTGATTGGTTTGTGCAAAAGTTATCGTGTCTGCAAACTAGGGGAAAGATTTATGTCATTTTTTTTATTTAGTTAGTAATGGCGGCGATCAGCGATTTTTAGTGGGACTGTGGCGGATAGATCGGACGCCTGACACTTTTGGGGGGACCAGTGACCTCACTACAGTAATCGGTGCTAAAAAAATATGCACTGTTACTGTGCTAATGACACTGGCAGGAAAGGGGTTAACACCAAGGGCGATCAAAGGGTTAAATGTGTACCTAGGGGATGCTTTCTAACTGTGTGGGCTCTAAATAGGAGGAACACAGGATCCCTGTGTTCATCACTGACAAAACAGTGGGTCTGTGTTTACATCGGCTGGCCGCCCTTCTGTCTCCATGGGGAGCGATCTTGGGTCCCCGGTGGACATTGCATCTGCTGGACCAGCTGATTGGCTCCCCCTCTAGCCCAATCAGCATGTGCACCTCATGTACATGTACGCCGTTTTGCGTAACAGAGCCCACTTGCTGCAGTATAACTACGGCGGCTGGTCGGCAAGTGGTTAAAGGGAAGCATTTTTCTTGAGCTTTTTAGGTGCTTTTTTTTAACATAAAAGCACTTGAAAAACTCTTCAGTGTGATAGGGCCCTTAGATCTCCTCTTGCACAGGCTCCTCTCCTCTACGCAGATTGTCTCATCTTATTTCACTGCACATTGTGAGTTTCTAAGGCCCCTTTCACACATACGGTCCGTTTGTCCGTTTTTCATCCATCCGTTGACGGATGAAAAACGGACATCAATGCATCTCTGTGTAAAAATGGATGACAACGGATGATCATCCGTTAACATCCGTTTTCATCAGCTTCCGTCAATGTCCGTTTTTTTTGAACGGATGAATGCCCTACTTTTCATCCGCCAAAACGGACAAACGGTCCGTTTTTCATCCGTTTTTGCATTGGTAGTGGATGTAAAAAAATGGATGAAAAACAGATGAAAAACGGATGAAAAACGGACGAAAAACGGACGACAAACGGATGAAAAACGGATGAAAAATGGATGAAAAACTGATACATTTTGACGTGACTGAACTGATGAACTGAAGGGACCGTATGGGTGAAAGGGGCCCAACAATGTGCATTAGAAAGCTGCAGAAAGTCAGACAGATCCCACCTCATTTCCTGGATGGAGGACATCCAGCATTATTTTGAGCTTTACTCTCCAGCTTGAAGTGTTTGTAACCTTAGTAAAGCAATTCACTGTCAGCCCCTCTCCTTCATCAGGTGATAATGCCTTTTAAATACCTTTTCTCTTTCGTTCAAGGACGGACAGCTCTTGATCTTCTTAACCATTGGGTTATACTGCCCCCTACAGGAGTAAGAAACTAGGCAGAAAAAAAATCTGGCTACGCCTAAGGGCAGTCCCGGGGGGGGGGGGGGGGGGGCGATGTATACTCCCTCTCCCTGCTATAGGTACTCAGTTTTTTTTTTCTGCCTAGTCAGGAGTAAGGACCTAGTTCCTTGCTGGGATCTCTGGTCCTGGCAATTTTTTTTTTTAGATAGATTTTTTTTCTCCTGGATTTTTTCCTGTGAGGTCTTCAATCAACCTCCAGGCTGGGCGACGGGCTGGATAATCTAGGTCCAGTGGTCATCCCAGGTTGCTCAGTGAGCATGCGCAGACCTCAGCTCCGCGCTAGGTTGGCCATGACATAGCCCAACCAGACGGGGGCTGGCCTGCGAGTTAAACGCCTGACGAGATCACATTTCGGCCCGAGTCGCAGCATTCCTCCAATGGAGAGGAGGTTCTGTCTGGAGCGGTGCCCGTCTGGTTCCTGGTATGGTAAGTAACTGTTCCCCCTCTCCCCCTGGAGGGTTTGGGGTGGTCGTAGGCCTCTCCATGGGATGGTCAGACCCCCGGGTTCCCCTCCCTCCCGAAAGCACCCCCCTCATCAGTCTGGTGATCCCTGTGGGGCCATATTGACCCCCATCTACCCCCCCCCTCCTTCACCGATGCTGGGGCTGTGGGGTGGCTTGGTCTACCGCCTTGGGTAGGGGCAGGGGGTGCTCCGCCGGTGATCGGCTGTGGGGGGGGCTGTACCTGGTGTGGCCCTACATCTTGCCTATCTATAGCGGAGTGCAGTGTTGGCTTCCTGGTGGGATCAGGCACATGGAATCTCGAACAATCCCGAGCCCATCTCTAGATGGCATCAGTGGGAGGAATAGTGCCCCATCGTTGGGGTCAGGGCTGGTGCTACCAGTAAGGTGACCTAGGCAGCTGCCTAGGGCACAACTTAGCAGGGGGCGCCGGCGGAGCCTGACCTGAGGTAAGTGACTTACCGTAAGTCACTGTAGGGATTTTAACCAGTGGCGGCCGGCCCATTTATTAGGGGCACAGGGGCGTGGCCCCCCATCTATGCGTCCGGCCCCCTAATCTACATGCAGGGCGCCAGATGCATGGATTCCAATGAGGGGTTTGTTTTTTTTGAAGCACGTGATCAGAGGCTCTAATAGGCTTCAAAACAGTGCGGGTTCGGGGCGCAGAGCACTGTGCCCTGAACCCACCCAGTTGTGTGACAGTAGCGAATGAATATTTGCTATTGCCACACTGATTCTCCTCCCGGCCAATCAGGAAGCAGGTCCTGAGACCTGTTTCCCAATTGGCCAAAGGAGAAGGCATCCTATTGGCGAAGGAGGAGGGACATGGAGGACCGAGAGGGGACATGGAGGAGACTGAGGGAGAATCCGTCCCCCTTTTCGGAGGAACAAGGTAAATGAACTGGCGCTGGGGGGGGGGGGGGGATAATGTTGCGAAATGGATTCTGGAGTGACAGGGGGTCTGTGGCCAGGTCCATCTGCCGCCCCCCCCCCCAACTGATGGACCATCACTGGTTTTAACCCCTTTAGCAACATAGGATGGGGGGTGGGTGAGCATATGGGGGGGCAGCAATTTTTTTTGCCTAGGGCGGCAAAAATCCTTGCACCGGCCCTGGTTGGGGTCAGTGGAAAGAATAGTGCCCGATCACTGGTGTTGGTGGGAGGAATTATGCTCCATTGTTGGTGTCAGTGGGAGGAATTGTGCCCCATCATTGGTATCAGTGGGAGGAATAGTGCCCCATCATTGGTGTCAGTGGGAGGAATACTGCCTCATCATTTGGGCCAGTGGAAGGAATAATGCCTCATCACTGGTGTCAGTGGTAGGAATTATGCCCCATTGTTGGTGTCTGTAGGATGAATAGTGCCCCATCATTGGTATCAGTGGGAGGAATAGTGCCCCATCACTGGTGTCAGTGGGAGGAATAGTGCCCCATCATTGATGTCAGTGGGAGGAATAGTGCCTCATCATTTGGGCCAGTGGAAGGAATAATGCCTCATCACTGGTGTCAGTGGTAGGAATTATGCCCCATCGTTGGTGTCAGTGGGAGGAATAGTGCCCCATTGTTGGTGTCAGTGGGAGGAGTTATGCCCTATTGTTGGTGTCAGTGGGAGGAATAGTGCCCCATCATTGGTGTCAGTAGGAGGAATACTGCCTCATCATTTGGGCCAGTGGAAGGAATAATGCCTCATCACTGGTGTCAGTGGTAGGAATTATGCCCCATTGTTGGTGTCTGTAGGATGAATAGTGCCCCATCATTGGTATCAGTGGGAGGAATAGTGCCCCATCACTGGTGTCAGTGGGAGGAATAGTGCCCCATCATTGGTGTCAGTGGGAGGAATAGTGCCCCATCATTGATGTCAGTGGGAGGAATAGTGCCTCATCATTTGGGCCAGTGGAAGGAATAATGCCTCATCACTGGTGTCAGTGGTAGGAATTATGCCCCATCGTTGGTGTCAGTGGGAGGAATAGTGCCCCATTGTTGGTGTCAGTGGGAGGAGTTATGCCCTATTGTTGGTGTCAGTGGGAGGAATAGTGCCCCATCATTGGTGTCCAGAGATGTATAGTAACTAAGTAGAACTACTTCACTACTGTACTTAAGTACCGAAAGGCGGTATCTGTACTTTCCTAGAGTAGAATTTTTTTCTCCTACTTCCACTTTTACTTCACTACATTTTTTCGATGATTTCAATACTTCTACTTCAATATTTTTTATTGGGGCTCCATAGTTACTCGTTACAATTATAAAAATTACCACTGCCAGAACAGTAGATGGCAGGTTTCATGAAGCTCAAAACATGTGTATTATCAGCGCATACGAAAATAAAAGCTACTGTATGTATAAATAAAAGCTGCCTTTGAAATAATAAAAAACAATATGATGTTCAAACTTTTGACTTATTTCTTTAATAACTACATAACACAGTACTTGTACTTTTACTTTCAGTACTTGAGTAGCAATTTTTTTTTTCAAAACTACTGGTACTTTTACTTTCTGTACTTGAGTAGCAAAATTTTTAAAGAAACTACTTGCAATACTTAAGTACAAAAAATGTTGAATACTTTAGTACTTCTGCTCAAGTCACTTTTTGATCGAGCACTTGTACTTTTACTCAAGTATGGGTTTCAAGTACTTTATACAACTCTGTTGGTGTCAGTGGGAGGAGTTATGCCCCATTGTTGGTGTCAGAGGGAGGAATAGTGCCCCATTATTGGTATCAGTGGGAGGAATAGTGCCCCATCATTGGTGTCAGTGGGAGGAATAGTGCCCCATTATTGGTATCAGTGGGAGAAATAGTGCCCTATCACTGGTGTCGGTGGGAGGAATAATGCCCCATCATTGGTATCAGTGGGAGGAATAGTGCTCCATCACTGGTGTCAGTGGGAGGAATAGTGCCCCATCATTGGTGTCAGTGGGAGAAATAGTGCCCCATCATTGGTGTCAGTGGGAGGAATAATGCCCCATCATTGGTGTCAGTGGGAGGAGTTATGCCCCATTGTTGGTGTCAGAGGGAGGAATAGTGCCTTGTATCTGTGGGAAGAATAGTGCCCCAAGGTCTGGATAAAGGCAAGCAAAAGGCCCCAGTTTGGAGCTCAGTGCTCTATTTCACTAACATTACTAAGGATATTTAAAGAGTTAGACATCCAGGTTTTAACTTCCCAAAAGATTATGGTGGATGGTAAACTGAAACCCGATAGGTTGCTTTGGCTTTATGTATTTTGCAAATCATTCTTGCTCTTTGTATATTTTTTCTGAAAGAACTGTTTTCTAAGGTCACTTTAGCTGTGGTGATCCAAAGACAAGTTTTCCAGTAAGGTCAATAAGTAGTGTAAAGGGATGACGGGTCTTCTGGCATTTCAAATGGTATTTTCTTTATCCTTGTTTCAGTGTTCAGAGATGGGGAGGATGCCAGCAGCTTCCTGGGACGACGATTGCTTTACAACCAGTTTGACTTTGAGCTGTTCGTTCCGGGAAACCTGGAGAGGGAGTGTTATGAGGAGCAATGCAACTATGAGGAAGCCAGGGAGATCTATGAAGATCACGATGCAACGGTATGTGCATGATGTTTATATGCTGTGTTTACATGCTCTTCTTAATCTGGCTATTGTATTCAAGCAGCTGTGACACCCGCAGCTGTCTGAATACCCGAATAGTGATTGCTTCTGATTGGATATAATCACTTTTACCTGACAATTTTCCATCCAGCTTTTTCAAAGTATCTTTAACTGGGTGGTGCCAACAGGGCCACCCATGGCTCAATTTAACCACTTACCGCATACTAACGTAGATCTACGTCAGTAAACTTTGCGGTAGTGTACCGGTACCGTGGTTTGAAGCCGACGGTCGGCTTTCCGTCGGTACCGACCGATGCGGCTCAGGAGCCGCTCGATCGGTACCCGGGGGGCGGGAGGGGACACCCCCCCTCCCGCCGCCTTCCGTGGCTTTGCTCGGGGCTCCCGTCCCACCGGGAGCCCCGAGCACCCAGCCGGCACATCCGCCAGCTGGATGGAGTCCCGATGAATGCCGGAAACGGCTTTGATCGGGTCTCCGATGACGTAATCCGGAGGCGGCGTCCATGACGTCACTTCCGGGTTACTGTGCTGCAAAAGGCGGCAAATTTGAAAAACGGCTGTATGCAAAAATGCCGTTTTTGGCGTTTTGCGTACAGGGAAGTGTAGTGGAGGGGTCTAGGGTCTTTTAGACCCTCGATCCCTCCATAAAGTGTACCTGTCACTACATATTGGTGTCACAAGGGATGTTTACATTGCTTGTGACAGCAATAAAAGTGATCAGATTTTTATTTTTTTTTTAAAACTTTAATAAAGTTAAAAAAATAAATAAAATAAATGGGAAAAAAAATAAATAAAAATTTAGCCGCCCCCGTCACCGTTAGCTCGCGCACAAAAAAAAACGTATACGGAAGTCAAGCCGCAAATGAAATCGCTGTTCAAACCACACATGTGAGGTATCGCCGCGATCGCCAGAGCGTGAGCAATAATTTAAAAAAAAGAGCTACACTCTAACTCAAAATTGGTAACCGTTAAATAAATTTAAAGCATCGCAGATTGAGATCTCTATTGACCGTAGTTTGTCGCGATTCCACGGGGGGGCGCAATTTTAAACCGTAACATTTTGGGTATCTATTTACTCGGCGTGACATGTTCTTTCACAATATACAAAAAAAATGGGCTAACTTTACTGTTTAGTATTTTTTAAAATTAGTGAAATGTGATTTTTCAAAATTTTTCCAAAAAAATGGCGCTTTAAAGACCGCTGCGCAAATACCGCGTGATAAAAAATATTGCAATGACCGACATTTTATTCTCCAGAGTCTTTGCTAAAAAAATATATATAATGTTTGGGGGTTCTAAGTAGTTTTCTAGGAAAAAATACTGGTTTTAACGCGTGAACAAAAAGTGTCCGAAATAGGGCTGGGGCTTAAGTGGTTAAAGCTTATTCAGTAGTAATGGGTCAAAATCCAACCTGTGTATGGGAAATGTAATGCTGGCCATGTCTGTGGCTACTTTCAGAAAATTTCAAACTAAAAGTGTTTGAATAAACAAAGCAACCTACAACTAAGAAATCCCAACCCATTTCCCATCCATTACTACAGTCATCCCAGGTGCTGTGCGTAAATTCATGGCACTTCACGTCAGGGCAGTCTTTAACGTTGATTGGACTCCTGAATTCACTTATCAACTATTTGCAGACAGTGCGGGTTCAAGGGACAGCTGCTTTGGGCCCAACAACTATGACTGGGCCCGGGGCAACTTCCCCTTTTGCCCTGTGTTAAGGACAGCCCTGCTTCAGGTTTTGAACACATAAGGGTGGGTTTTCTAAAGACAATTAGAATGTACACATTGCAAGTGCAGTTGCATTTTTAATTTTTTTTGGTAAATGTGATAAAGCTTCACTCTGTAAACAATACCCAATCAGGTGCAAGGAAAATTTAAAAAAAAGCATTTTTGCTTGCACATGATTGGATGATGGAAACCAGCAGAGCTTTATCACATTTACTAAATGGGTATAAAAGTGAATGCAACTGCACTTGCAAAGTGCACATTCTATTTGCCTTTAGTAAATCAACCCCACTGACGCAATACACCACTTGATGCATTAAGCTGGCCATAGACAATTCGAATCTCAGCCGGTTCAGCAGGGACCAGCTGACATTCAAAGCATGAATGGGCAGGCTGAACATACCCAAGTGTTCAGCCATAGCCATACCCAAGATCGATCAACTTGGGTACAACCAGCCTGTTGGATTTTTCATGTGATTATTGCTATTGGCTAATATAGCCTCCTAGCAGTAATCACTGTGTTCGCCCACTGAGAGAACCCAAAGGCTTTACAGGAGGAATTTGTGACTGTTTGAAAATGGCTCAGTCTATGGCTGGCTTTAGTGGCCAATGGCCTGATCTAAGCACCATCATGTGGTGTGCAACGGGAGCACATAACCAAATAGCAAGGATAACTTGCCACATATTTGTGGCAGTGTTGAATTGTAACTCTGTTAACTTGCTGCACCTTTTCACTGAGAAGTTGTACACTTGCAGAGCACTTGAAGCACAAGTTCTAGTTGACACTTTTCCAATTTGTAGCAAATTTGCGTGGCAAGTCCCTAACAAAAGCAAAGTTGCAGTGGTGAGTCTATAGCATGAGCTCTGCAAGTCTACAGCATGAAAATTCAGCCACAGTGACCCCTATGGTGGGAGGACTATTGCACAACATAACTGACACAGAACTTGCAGCAGACTTGCAGAATGTTTGCAAAAAAAGTTGCTGCAACTGTGCAACAATTATGTGAAGCCTTGCAAGTCTAGTAATAGCTTAGCAAGTCATTTTCAAACTTGCAGCTCAATTGCTTGCTATCTGGGTGAGCACAAGAATTGACTTTGAGTCTGGGTTCACACTATTGCGAACACAGACATCGCATGTGATTCGCACCCCATGCAATGTCTGTGCGATGCAAATTCAGCCATACAGTTTGTAGGGCTGAACTCACATTGCAGTCGCATGAAAATGCTGCAAGAACCTTTTTTTTTCCCTGCACTGGAATCAAATCGCATGGGTGTTCACACCCATGCAAACCGATACCTGTCCAAATTCACAGTTTGCACTGGCATCTGCGAAGCGATCTGGGGGTGTCCTTACCTTGTATTGACACCTGCAGCAGTTTGCAGAGGGCACTAGAATCCTGCTGCTTTCCGCATCGCAATAGTGTGAACCCAGGCCCAATTCACACCTGAGCGATTTTCTTTTTTTTTTTTTCACGCCTAAAAACTCTAAAAAAAAACATGACATGACATGAGCCCATGCGAGAGTGCATATTGTATATTTGGGAGCGGGGTGTTGGTTTTGGGGGTTTGCTGTAGATTTATCAGGCCACTAATGTGCATCCTGCCTTAGTCAGCCCCTATAACTGCCCATTTCTAGAAAGCATTATGGTATAAAAAAGACTCTCAGATATCAAATGTTTACAGAATATATAAAGAGTATATAAGTACAATAGTCATGTATCACATTTCACTTGCAGAGCATCATATTAGTGCTATCTAAACAGTATATCAAACTTTTATTGGCTGAGGATAATGTCCTCTAGGTGGCGTGCCAGTGTTTTTAATAGAGAGAATTAACACTAATAGTAGAGGAAGCTATGAAATTCCTGATTGATGACAGCTTTCTATTAATCTAGTGCTTCTCAACCCTATTGGAACAAGGGATCAGGAAAATCCTCCCAAACCTTTCATGTTCAAACAGCAAAACAAAACAAAACAAAAAAACAGACTGCGTTCTGATCTGTACATTGATCCCGCACAGATAAACATGCCAGGATGCGCATGGAGATCAATGCATCTGCATAGCTCCCCACTGTCCCTGATTTGGAACAAAGTCGCTCTGTCCCTCATTGCTCCTCATTTGTCCCTCATTTTGGTCTGATCTATAAAGTTTTATATAAAATGTACTTTTTATCTTTCAAAAAGTGTTTCCCAGTGCTAAACCTTTCATCCAATTTCCAAATTGCTGCATTTGTAAATTTCAAAAGCCAGCATAAAGGAATAGGATTGGTAAAAAAAAAAAAAAAAAAAACGATTCCTTTATTTTGTACAAATCTCCTTTAAGGGGGCGTGACAGGGGGTGTGCCCTATGCTTACATGCTTTTGCTTACATCGGTGTCCCTCGTTCCCATCTCAAAAAGTTGGGAGGTATGCAACTGGTCACCTGTCATTGAACTAAACAAGTTGCCTGCGTGGGTCAGTACAGAACACCTGTGCATCCCACATAGGTAAGGATAGATCGTTGCACAGGTGTACAGATTAGTATTTCCGTGTGAATGAGCCCCGAATTTCCACCAGACAAAGGTTATTGAAAATTGCATTTACTTCTTTATAAAAAGACCCCTTTAAATCAGTGTTTCGCCATGGAATGAAATAGATTCTTTCATTGTACTGTGGTCTGAATTGCAGTATTTTATGTTTATATTTTTTAATTTGTTTTCTAAAGATGAAATTCTGGAAGGAGTACTCCAAAGATCCATTCACTCAAGGTAAGAATTGATATTATCATTTTTATTAGTAGTAAAATGTATGCAAATTCCAGAGAAAATTTTTTTTTTTTTTGTGGCACAAAAGTATATTACCTAGTTGACGCCCGTGCTATAGCCGAATGACGGCTACAGCGCAGACCTAAATTGCCGGGAGGGCGTACATTGATGTCCTCTCGGCAACGACTGGCCTGCATGCTTCCAGCCCAGCTCGCTCTGTGATCGACGAGTCCATGAGACTCGCCTGATCACAGCTCATAGATCTGGGGGGCGATCCCGCATCCTTACCACGTGATCAGCTGTCAGCCAATGACAGCTGATCATGTAAAGTAAACAGCAGCCAGTGATCAGCTGTTTTTGTGCCGCCTATTAGTGCCCTTCAGCGCCACCTACCAGTGCCCTTCAGTGCCGCCCATCATTGCCCATTGGTGCCACTCATCAGTACCACCTATGAGTGCCGCCTTATCAGTGCCACCTTATCAGTGCTCATCAGTACCGCCTTATCAGTGCCACCTATCAGTGCCCATCAGTGCAGCCTATCAGTGCCCAACAGTGCAGCCTATCAGTGCCCATCAGTGCAGCCTACCAGTGCCTATCAGGGCCCATCAGTGGCGCCTCATCAGCGTACATCAATGAAGGAGAAAAATTACCTGTTTGCAAAATTTAAGAAACAACTATAAAAACTTTTTGTTTATTTCAAAATTTGCTGGGTTTTTTTGTGTTTGTTCAGCAAAAAATAAAAACCCCATTAGTGATTAAATACCACCAAAAGAAAGCTCTGTTTGTTTGTTTGGAAAAAAATAAATAAAAATGTCTTTTGTGTACAGTGTTGCATGACCGCGCAATTGTCATTCAAAGTGCGACAGCGCTGAAAGCTGAAAATTGGCCTGGGCAGGAGGGGGGTTTAAGTACCCAGTAGGCAAGTGGTTAAAATCTAATACTGTATATTAGGAATCGGAGAGAATTTTTCTCTCGTCCCCCTCCCCAACAGGACTGTGTTGGTGCATGGTGATTGGCTGCTCAGATACCTATGCCCCCATCACATGGTGGAGAGGAGAGTTCCCAACCCTGTATAAGATTCAAACTGTGATTGAAGCTCTTTCTTCTCCTTTCACTGGAGTATAAGTAATTGCAGGATCTGGGATTAAAGTAAACCTGTTGATTTAGTGTTAAATGGAGTCCTGAAATGTTACCTGATCTTTGGTGGAGATACACATAACAATCTGATTAAACAATTCTTCACACAATCTGATAATATGATCGGATCTGTGGATTAGCAAACAATATAATTCGATAGTATCATTGAGTGTATGGTCCATGAAGCTGACTGTACTGTCCTGTCCCCGCTACACGTTTTCCTGTGTGTAGCCAGAGTTGTATAAAGTACTCGAAACCCATACTTGAGTAAAAGTACAAGTGCTCGATCAAAAAGTGACTTGAGTAGAAGTGGAAGTGCTCGATCAAAAAGTGACTTGAGTAGAAGTACTAAAGTATTCAACATTTTTTGTTCTTAAGTATTGCAACTAGTTTTTTTAAAAATTTTGCTACTCAAGTACTGAAAGTAAAAGTACCAGTAGTTTTGAAAAAAAAATTGCTACTCAAGTACTGAAAGTAAAAGTACAAGTACTATGTTATGTAGTTATTAAAGAAAGAAGTCAAAAGTTTGAACATCATATTGTTTTTTATTATTTCAAATGCAGCTTTTATTTATACATACAGTAGCTTTTATTTTTGTATGCGCTGATAATACACATGTTTTGAGCTTCATGAAATCTGCCATCTACTGTTCTGGCAGTGGTAATTTTTATAATTGTAACTAGTAACTATGCAGCACAAAAAAAAATATCGGAGTAGAAGTATTGAAATCGTTGAAAAAATGTAGTGAAGTAAAAGTGGAAGTAGGAGAAAAAAATTCTACTCCAGGAAAGTACAGATACCGCCTTTCGGTACTTAAGTACAGTAGTGAAGTAGTTCTACTTAGTTACTATACATCTCTGTGTGTAGCTGACGGCAAATCAAACTCAGGAACCTATAATGCTTTCATCTAAAAATTTCATTTAACAACGTATTAATGATTACAGAGCTGCATTAATTTGTGTTTTTTGTGCCTGGAGTTTGCCTTTAATAGGGTTATTACCCAAAAAAAGCTGAACTCCAGTACAAGTAACAATCTCCCTTACAGTAGGTGTCCCCCACACTGCACGGGTTATATGCCCGTTTATATCTAGATGATGGGAAAAGCACTTTTACTTACCTGATCTTGTGCTATCCGGCAGCTGGTACTCCCCTGTGCTCCAGCAGTGGGCTGGTCCTCAGCGCCCTCCTATTCATTGCAGAACTGTAGACCCTGCATCAGTCTTGATGACATCAGGGGCATCCAACCACCAGAGCCCAGGGTAGAAGAAGCTGCTGGAACCAGCCTAGCAGCCCCAAGGAGCCTGCTGGAGTGTAGAATCAGTTAAGTCAAAGTGCTTTACCCAATCTCCTGGATGTAAATGAGTACAAAGTATTTAACCCTTGCAGTGCAGGAGAAACCCCAATACAATGGAGGATTTTTACTTTCCCTTTCTTTACTTTTGGCTTTAACCTGTATGCTTGAGGTGTTCAAGATATGATATATCCATTCTCTTTTCCCTGGAACAGGGGTAAAAATAGATGTGGTCGGGCTCCTCACTGGCCTAATTTCCGCAGGGACATGTCTGGTTATATTTGGACTTCTTGGTTATTATTGGTATACCGTCTACTGTCTTCCAAGAAGACGCAGCCAAATGTAAGTGCCTTGCTAACACCATGTTTTTTCTATGTGTTATTTTATATTTTAAACATGTCTGTTGGTGTAGAGAAGTCTTGCTCAACCTTTTTCCCCAGAAGAAACCTTAAAATGATTTCCAAGCCTCAGGGAACCCTTACTAAAACCAATTTATCAGTGGACAAAAATGCCCCTTCTGATGGTGGTTGGTGGGAAGGCCACAACCCTTATGGAGGTTAGAATGTCGCTCTTACAGGTTGATATAAAGGCCATTACTGCCATGATGCTGGCTCTGCCAAGTAACGTTAGCCCTAGAACTTTGCAGGCACCATCAGATGGGAGGTCAATCAGTCACTGCTCAGGCAAAACCTGGACAATTCTGGAGGTTCTAGGTTCTTGTGGTTCCATGGAACCATAGTTGAGAATGGCTGGTCTAGAGTTCAGATACTAATGTACAGCTATTCCAGTGTAATCCGCATAGATCCACTGTTAGTTTTTCAGCTGGTCTGCTGTGTTCTGTATATCTGCACAGAGCTGATTCATAATGATTCATAGTTGGTGCTCTGACAGCATAGTCACTTGATAGTCTGGTTCTGGAGGCATGGTTTGACAGCCTGGCTCTGGTGCCATGGTTTGACAGCCTGGTTCTGGAGCCTTGGTTTGACAACCTTGTTCTGAAGGCATGGTTTGCCAGCCTGGTTCTGGAGGCAAGGTTTGCCAACCTAGTACTGGAGGCAATGTTTGCCAGCCTGGTTCTGGAGGCAAGGTTTGCCAACCTGATACTGGAGGCAATGTTTGCCAGCCTGCTTCTGGAGACAAGGTTTGCCAGCCTGCTCTTGAAGGCAAGCTTTGCCAGTCAGGTTTTGAAGGCAAGCTTTGAAAGCCTTGTTTTGAAGGCAAGGTTTGACAGCCAGGTTCTGAAGGCATGGTTTGACAACCTACTCCTTGAGGCATGGTTTGACAACCTGCTCCTTGAGGCATGGTTTGACAACCTGCTCCTTGAGGCATGGTTTGACAACCTACTCCTTGAGGCATGGTTTGACAGCCTGCTCCTTAAGGCATGGTTTGACAGCCTGCTCCTTGAGGCATGGTTTGACAGCCTGCTCCTTGAGGCATGGTTTGACAACTTGCTCCTTGAGGCATGGTTTGACAACCTGCTCCTTGAGGCATGGTTTGACAACCTACTCCTTGAGGCATGGTTTGACAGCCTGCTCCTTGAGGCATGGTTTGACAACTTGCTCCTTGAGGCATGGTTTGACAACCTGCTCCTTGAGGCATGGTTTGACAACCTACTCCTTGAGGCATGGTTTGACAGCCTGCTCCTTGAGGCATGGTTTGACAGCCTGCTCCTTGAGGCATGGTTTGACAGCCTGCTCCTTGAGGCATGGTTTGACAACTTGCTCCTTGAGGCATGGTTTGACAACCTGCTCCTTGAGGCATGGTTTGACAACCTACTCCTTGAGGCATGGTTTGACAGCCTGCTCCTTGAGGCATGGTTTGACAACTTGCTCCTTGAGGCATGGTTTGACAACCTGCTCCTTGAGGCATGGTTTGACAACCTACTCCTTGAGGCATGGTTTGACAGCCTGCTCCTTGAGGCATGGTTTGACAGCCTGCTCCTTGAGGCATGGTTTGACAGCCTGCTCCTTGAGGCATGGTTTGACAACTTGCTCCTTGAGGCATGGTTTGACAAGCTGCTCCTTGAGGCATGGTTTGACAACGTGCTCCTTGAGGCATGGTTTGACAGCGTGTTGCTTGAGGCATGGTTTGACAGCGTGCTCCTTGAGGCATGGTTTGACAGCATGCTCCTTGAGGCATGGTTTGACAGCATGTTGCTTGAGGCATGGTTTGACAGCGTGCTCCTTGAGGCATGGTTTGACAGCGTGCTCCTTGAGGCATGGTTTGACAGCGTGCTCCTTGAGGAATGGTTTGACAGCGTGCTCCTTGAGGCATGGTTTGACAGCCTGCTCCTTGAGGCATGGTTTGACAGCCTGCTCCTTGAAGCATGGTTTGACAGCCTGCTCCTTGAGGCATGGTTTGACAGCCTGCTCCTTGAGGCATGGTTTGACAGCCTGCTCCTTGAGACATGGTTTGACAGCCTGCTTCTGGATGCACTGTTTGAGTCTTCTGCTCATATATATAATTCTCATTAAACCTCTTTACCTGGGTCTTAGGGGGGAGGAGGGGGTCTGACCCCCTTCAGAAGCCTATCCCACCAATCATAACTAGAGATTGGGAGCTGTCAGTGACAGCTAGATGATTGGGCTGGGAGTACGCAGTGAAATCCCTCTCACTACAGAAACTTCATCAGCTATGGACACATATGTGCACTCTGTGGACGTCAAGGCCCACCCTCCTTGCCACAAGCAACTGTCTCATGGCTCTGATGGTATTTTAGCCTCTTTTTAAGTACAGCTCAAGAAATATAGATCTGTGCTAGGCTCTGTAACTACTGCTGATCACTGACCAGTCTTCAATTGATCTATAAACCGATTACACGCAATACAATCTAATTGTTCACTCTCCTTTAGATTTCTTAACAGCTACTGTATTTAATGTGAGGGCCTACCTAAACAATCAGTTGAATTTTTCAACCAGTCACCTAGGACCTTGCACTAAAAAGCTGTTGTTAAAACGAATAGAAGATTGTACAATCAGACTGTAACACATGTGATCAGCTTTACTGTTCAGGAAGGAAGAAAATGGACAGATCCTTAGTACAACTATTATGGTGCTTATATTTCTACTGTTTTAACAATATTTAGTGAGCTTTATCAGGATTTCTAGGTAAAAAAATATATGAATGAGTACTTCTGAACACTTTCCCATCAGTGAAATCACAGAGAGCTATAAAAACCTGTCAGACATTGAATCGCTTCTCCACATTTAGAATTTAAAGCAGAACTCCAACCAAAATAACATGCTAAAAGTAAATTGCCCAATAAAAGATAAAACACAAAACTAGCTTTTACTGACTTACTAACAAACATGAGTAATTTTTTTTCCCATTCAATTAGCAGGTTGAATGAAAAAAAAATAATAATAGTTTGATTCCCCCATCCACTAATTCTATGTGTATGGGAGAATCCTCCCTACTGAGCTTTTGTATTCTGACAGTGGGGAGATCTCCTTGCTGTCAGATTACACTGATCAACGCTGCTGGCAACAGCCTGTGACACTGATTGAGCAGGGACAATCCAACAGGCTGGTTGTACAGCAGTCAATCAGTAGCCCATACATGCATCGATTTTCAGGTGGTCCCTGCTGAACCAGCCGCATTTCGATCTATGTATGCCTGGCTTAAAGTGTTACTAAACCCACAACAGTAAAATCAGTCTGTATATGCAGTAAAGCATGCTTGTTATACTCACCGTGGAAACTAAGGGGTTGCATTGTGTAAAAAGGCTGTTTGATCCTGTATGCACAGATTCTCATCTTCTTGCATTGTCCCCATAACATGTCCAGATAAGACTGAGTTACTGGAGTCAGGCTGCATATGCTTAGTTTGGTGTGTATTGCTAAGAGGGTTTTTTTTTTTTCTTGGGAGGGTGCATGTGATCAGCACAGGGCCAATCAGCACTGTCCAGACAGAGGGTCAGGGGTCCTGCATCTTGATAGGCAGCCAGTGCAGTATGAAAACCCCTCCTACAAGCTTTAACCAGGCACTGATAGAAGTCACAAGACTGCTATATACTGCTATTGAGAAAAGGTATTTAGCAGTTTATATTTACTAAAATAATTGCATTTCCATGTTCTGTGTACTGTGGGAGACCAGATATTGTGACTGCAGGCTCCTGTGTTTAGTAACACTTTAGGGGTGTAGAGGAAACTGTGGATGTCAGAATATCTGAACAGTGACTGCATCTCATCTCATCAGCTGGATATTTTAGGTAGGTCCTCAAATTACATAGTTTTAATAAATTCAAAGTTGACTTTACAAAAGTGAGCGGTCAGATTGTAACGTGTATAATGACCCTTGCAACATGTTTGTGACGTCCAGGAGGTGACATATCACCTCCAAGCTGCCTGTCAACCAGATCTAAAAAACGTTCCAACACAGATCGCTTTTCTGAGCTGTAAAAAAAAAAAAACAGGCGCACATGTAAACGAGGCGACACAAGCTATGATTCAGCCCAGTGAAATGACTAAGTAACATGTTCTGTACATCTTCTGCAGTGGATTTGGTAAAAAAAAAATATATATATATATATATATATATATATATATATATATATATATATGTATATATATATATACATAAATACAAACATCACTGTATGGTCCCTTTTTATATTCACCTTCAAAGGGTAACACCTGCATAGAGGATAAAAGTGCACTCATTCCTTTTTGAAGCTCATTAGCACCTCTAGTGGCCATTCTTTGTCAGTGCGATTTTCGAACAAGCTCATATTTCATGGACAGTAACTTGGGTTATTGTCCATAAGAGACTTTTGAATTTGATACATGGCCAAGGGAGCATGATATGTGCAGCGGATTTAGTTTTTTAATACTCACAGGAGTGATCACATCCCACTTAAGTGCAGTTTACCACAGACATTCTTGTTGTCTTGAAGCTCCTGCATTAAGACAGCCCAGGACTGTATAATTACAGCAGAATAATAGCTTTGCCTGACTGATAAAACACATAAAGCTTGCAATTATCCCCTGTAATTACAGCGCTCGGGACATTGAGCTGCATATCTAATATTTTCCTCCTCATTCTCTTTTTTTGGGAAGTTTATGGTCATCGGTTGCTTGCTCACAGATAACACAATAGGCAAGCAGAAATATTCAAAAGTTTTTCCATTTCCACATTATAAAGATCATTCTACACAGCAGGAAGATCATGTTCCACATAGCAGCCAGTCAGATTTCGTTTTGCAAGTGTAGGCTAGACAAAGGCGTGCGCACAGGGTGTGCAGGATGTGCCTGGGCACGCCCTAATCACCTTGTGCGCATTAGCATTATCACTTTATGTGCAGGCAGGGAGATTGGAAGATCTCCCTCTTGTCAGCTCAGCAGGGAGATCAATGTGGCGGGGGCATATACATGTAGACACACTCATGCATGTGTTTGAGCTTTGGGGTGCAAACCCTAATCCAATAGGCTGAGCACAGCTATGAGGCTAAAATTAAAAGAATTAACACTAAATTCTAGGCAGATATGAAAGATGCAAACTAATGTGTAAGAAGTGTAAGTACCTTATTTAAACTGGCCTCATCCCCTTGTAGTCCCTGTATAACAGGGCAGGACTGTAAGAGAAAAGCCAATCAGTTCATGTGCTGACAAAAAGCATGCTGATTGGTGCAGAGAACAGGGTAACAGAGAGATGAGCTCATCACTGTGCTGCTTCTTCTTTCACTGTCTAGTCACAGACTGGAGAGGGTCTAGGACAAACTGGGCTCAGAGGAAGTGTGTTGAATGATAATGGGCATGAGACTGAGGACATCTAGCAGCAGAAGAAAGAACTGCAGAGGAAACCTCTGGAATAAAGTGATTGTAAAGGGGGAAAAAAATTGTCTTTAATCTCTTGGCGCTGAGCGCACGCAAATATGCCGCCTCTCAGCGGCCAGACCTTGGCGCAGAGCGGTCACATATTTGCGTGCATTAGCGCCGACAGTGCTGTATTGAGAGCACGCGGTCATGTGGCCATAAGCCCTGCCCTGCCTCCCAGCATAGCAGACCCCTTAAAGCCAGCTGTCTGGACAGCTAAGCAAAGCCAAGATCGACTGTTTGTAACAGTAAACCGGAAGCTATGACATGACATCACTTCCGGTTTACTCTGCGCCAGTTTTAAAAAATTGAAAGCCTTCAAAAACACAGATCTTGGTGTTTTGAATGCTTTTAGGTGCAGACAAGGGATTTGTGAAAGCAACAGTGAAAAAATAAATAAAATTATTACCGGTAATTAAAAGGAAAAAAAAATAAGGTACCCTTGTCCTCCTGTGCTCGCATGCAAAGGCGAAAGCTTGTGTCTGTCCCATGTGCACGCAAACAGTGATCGTCCCACCCATGTGAGGTATCACAGCGATCCTAAGATCATGGGCAGTAATTCTAGCACCAGACCTCCTCTGTAAATCTAAAGTGGTAAACTGTAAAGGCTTTTAAAACATCAATTATAGATAGTAAAATCAGATCAGCTATAAGTAACACAGAGTACGAGGGTCATAATATGTAACACAGAGTACAGGGAGCAATAGTAATGTGGATTGCAAGTGTCCATTGTATTGCAGAGTACAAGGGTCAGTAATAAGTAACACAGAGTACAAGGGTGAGTAATATGTAACGCAGAGTGCAAGGGTCAGTAATATGCAACACAGAGTACGAGGGTCAGTACTTAACGCAGAGTACAAGGGTCAGTAATATGCAACACAGAGTAAATGGGTCAGTAATATGCAACACAGAGTACGAGGGTCAGTAATATGCAACACATAGTACGAGGGTCAGTAATATGCAACACAGAGTACGAGGGTCAGTAATATGCAATACAGAGTACATGGGTCAGTAATATGTAACGCAGAATACAAGGGTCAGTAATATTTAACGCAGAGTACAAGGGTGAGTAATATGTAACGCAGAGTACAAGGGTCAGTAATATGTAACGCAGAGTACAAGGGTCAGTAATATGTAACGCAGAGTACAAGGGTGAGTAATATGTAACGCAGAGTACAAGGGTCAGTAATATGTAACGCAGAGTACAAGGGTCAGTAATATGTAACGCAGAGTACAAGGGTGAGTAATATTTAACGCAGAGTACAAGGGTCAGTAATATGTAACGCAGAGTACAAGGGTCAGTAATATGTATCGCAGAGTACAAGGGTCAGAAATATGTAACGCAGAGTACAAGGGTCAGTAATATGTATCGCAGAGTACAAGGGTCAGTAATATGTAACGCAGAGTACAAGGGTGAGTAATATGTAACACAGAGTACAAGGGTCAGTACGTAACGCAGAGTACGAGGGTCAGTAATATGCAACACAGAGTACATGGGTCAGTAATATGTAACGCAGAATACAAGGGTCAGTAATGTTTAACGCAGAGTACAAGGGTCAGTAATATGTATTGCAGAGTACAAGGGTCAGTAGCATGTAACATGTGCAGAATGCAGAGGTCATTAGTATGTGATGCACAGTGTGAAGGTCAGTAGTGCATACCCCCAAAATTAAAAATACCCCTTTTGGTAAAAACCTTTACACATCCCCCAGTTAAAATTACCCACAGGATAAATTCCGTTCTCTCTCTGTAAAATACACTAACCAGATCAGCAGCGGTGTTCAGCAAAGTGAGGGAAATCCTCTTAAGTTTCTCCTCGGCTATGTTATGACAGCTCAGAGCCAAGGATGATTCTAGCACTTTCCTTGGTTCTGCAGTAGCTATTGCTGCTCCGATCAAAGGTCCAAAAGAAGTCAGTAGCTCAAAGTTAGCATTGTGGGTTTGCAATCTACTTGTATTATTAAGAAGATCATTCATCTGCCTAGTAACTTCACTTCTACTCTCATGTAAATGTTCCTACATTACCTACTAATTAACTACTTATCTCCACTTCACTACAGCCCAGAAGAAGAACATCAGTGTCGAAGCATCTCCATCAGATCCACAAGAGACGTGCTGCTTCCACTGCAACCCTCTGCACCACCACCAGCTGAAACTGCACCACCAACCTATGAACAAGCTGTGGCAATGATTACCCCAAATGAAGTTCCACCACCTCCTTATCCAGGAACTGAAATTGACTCAAAGATCTACAGAAAGTCCATCTCTATTCCTGCTTCTCAAGTCTTTTGAACCAGATGACATTTGTGGCGACATGTTATGTGAGTTTTGTAAAATGCTTTGGAATGATAAAGGAGAAGGAAGTCCTGCTTAGCTTCCAAGACTGAGATGAAGAAGTTAACTGTGGGCTTCAGTATGCTGGAGATTAACAACTGGCTATCATTAACATGTTTGTGGTGGACCAATTGTGGAAGATAGATTTCTGATGTAACTACGACAAGTGGGTGCAGAAAATAAACAGCATGTAGGTGAATCAGGATTCTTGGTCTGCACAATAAGAACATGAAAGAACCTAAAAGCTGCAGCCATGTTATTGTACATAAAGAAAGGACTAAAATGTAGCAGATATGTACAGCCTACAAAGCAGATTTTTGTGGCCTCCTACTGGAGTACCTACATGAACAGCAACTGAAATAGGGTTCTAAAATAAAACCCTGGCAAGAAAGGGGTCTGATTACTGAATTTATTTGTATTATTATCTTAGATCACTTTGTCATTATAATATGCCTAAGGGTCCTTTCACACGGCCGCTCCGTTTGTCCGCAAATCATCCAATCCGTTTGCGGATGATTTGCGGACATAATGTAAGTGAATGGCACTGCGGGTGTCAGCGGAATACCATCCGCTGACACCCGATTTTCCTCCTGTCAGTTCTGTTCTGTTTTTACGAACGGAACAGAACCCTATTTTTCCTTCCGTGTAAAAAACGGAAAGGAAGGAAAATCGGATGTCAGCGGTGTCATCCGCTGACATCCGCAGTGCCATAGACATACATTATGTCCGCATATCATCTGCAAACGGATGGGATGATATGCGGGCACACGGAGCGGATGACAGAAATGTCATCCGCTCCGTGGAAAAAAAAAAAAAAAGTCCTGCAGCGGACCTTTCACACGGAGCGGCCGTGTGAAAGGAGCCTATGTAAATATACAATGAAATGTGATTGAATTCATATATAATTAGCATATCATCTGTCTATTGTACACCCCCCAACCAATAACACCAAGGGGTTTTGGCAGTGGTAAGACTGTATATTGGCCAAATTAGTATTGCTGTAAAAGTCCAAGTCCATCCATAAACTGATTTTTCAGTTGTAGGTAAGCAGTGATCTGTTTTATCATGGACTGGCCTCTTATATCTCTTAACCACTTTAGCCCCGGAAGATTTGGCTGCTCAAAGACCAGGCCCTATTTTGCAATTCGGCACTGCGTGACTTTAACGGACAATTGCGCGGTCGTGCGACGATGTACCCAAACTAAATTGACGTCCTTTTTTCCCACAAACAGAGCTTTCTTTTGGTGGTATTTGATCACCTGTGCGATTTTTATTTTTTGCGCTATAAACAAAAAAAGAGCGCCAATTTTGTCGAGCGGGGGTGGGAACGCGCCTCTGGCGGCGCTCGATCGCCCCCTAGCTCCTCCCAGGCTAGTGCCGTACATGTACGGCACTTTGCCTGGGAGCGCCAGACTGCTGCCGTACGGCGGGCAGTCGGCAAGTAGTTAAAAAGTTCAATATTGAGAGTCCCCTCATTTCTTTGTGTCTACTCCTTCCAAAACCTTGAGGATCCATCATGGGAGCATACCACCTGGAAAGCAAAAATGCCAGCATGTAATTTAAATAGCCTGTAACTCAGCAGAACCAAAGTATCGGTTTTGGTGGTTCCTACTGCCAAACTCCACCACCATCACCACCATGTTCTTAAAGTGATAATAAAGGGAATTTTTTCTAAATAACAAACATGTTATACTTACCTGCTCTGTGTAATGGTTTTGCACCGAGCAGCCCCAATCCTCCTCTTCTCGGGTCCCCCACTGGCGCTCCTGGCCCCTCTCTCCTGCCAAGTGCCCTCAGAGAAGGCAGCTTTCTCTGGGGATATCCAAGCAGCCCTTCTCCTCATTGGCTGTGATTGACATTAGTGGGAGCAAATGTCCCCCACTGCTGTCTCAGCCAATGAGAAGGGACGCACTGGACACCTTTTCTGCCATGGTGCTATATGCTGTGTCCTGTGCCTTTAAGGAGGGGAGCTCACCTGCCCTCTGCCTATCCATTATAATGCATGTGCTTCCACTGCGGAGGCTCTCAACATTTCGATTTCGGACTACAGAAAATACTGGTGTGCTGTGAAGGAGCTCCGTAGCTTACGCATATATTTGCAAATGTGTGCAAACTAAACCCCTGTTTTAACGCATACTGTGAGACAGGTTAATTCGGTTGGTTGCAGGCTGGTCGGTAAGTTGAGCTGGGAATTTCTTTGGTTTTGTTTTGCATGCATTGCATGTGGCAAAGGCCGGTTATGGGTGGGGGCAGTGGCCATTTGTTTGTAATGGGAAGGGAGAGTCCCTGGAGAGCTGACGCTCTTGTGCACATCGTTGGGTCGCAATGGGGCTGAGGTAAGTATGAGGAGGGGCTGGGGGCTGCTGCACAGAGACGGTTTTTTACAGAAAAGGTTGAAGCTAATAGAATGCATGAAGGTGGAAAACCTTAAACCTTTTGAACCATTTTTAAAGTCTAACTCCAAGAATACTATGGCTTTAAATAGGTTGTTTGGGCCAAGTTGGCTCAAATGAAATATTTTCTCTCTTGATCGATCCGGTGCGTCAGGGACTTCCTTTGGGGCAGCCATTTACAGGAAGCCTTGTATGATTGAATACAAGGCTGCATATGAATGGAGGTGGAGATTGTGATGTCAGCTGCCCACCTCCCCACCTTAGCCAATCAAAGGAAGTTTTGTATTCATTCTCCTATAGCAGCAGGTGGGCCACTGTTAGAAATCATGGGGCCCCATACAGCCTTCCTGATGGGACCCCCCACAACACTGCCCCCCCCCCCCCCAGGGTGCAGTGAAACAGCGGCACTGACTTTATCTGCCTACCCTCAAAAATGAAAAATAAAAGTCCCTCCTCTGCTAACACCTCCTGGGCCCCTCTGTTGACCTGATGGGGCCCGGGAAATGCAAATTAAGCCCTGGTAGGCAAATAGGAGTGGGGTTGTGGTCTAGTAAAATCTATTTGTTCATTTAGACCAGTGTTTCTCAACTCCGGTCCTCAGGGCACACTAACAGGCCAGATTTTAAGTATTACCTTGGGGAGATGCAGACTAGAATACTGCAATCACTGAGCAGCATATTATATCACCTGTGATGTATTTCAGTTTTCTTGCAAACCTGGCCTGTTAGTGTGCCCTGAGGACCAGAGTTGAGAAACACTGATTTAGGCAGAAATGAACAATAAAGCTACCCTGCACCCCCCCCCCCCCTGTTTAGCTAATGGGGCCTGGGCCCAGTACATCAGGACTGGTTGTACTGCCGTATCAGCGGTCCTGAGCAGCAGCACTTATTTGTTGACTCAGTTGTGTTCCAGGAATGGGACAGGAAGTCATAGTATATTGGACATGGAGTTAGGCTTTAACTGATGCAGAATCCAGTGAGCACAGTGTGGAAAACAGGAGATGGACAATTCCAGAAGTGTCAGTTTCCCTGCAGAGCTTTGGGGACCATTCTTTATCAATGGAGCCAATTTTTGCAACAGGAAAAGTAATTATTTTTATATTTTACAGGATATACATTGACATTTTGATATTCATGACAGGGTCACTTTATAAATAAAATATGAAAAACATTTTGCAAACTTTTTGTGTGTTTTCATTGATTTGCCTTTACTTCTTGTCCCATAGCCACAACAGAACATGAGGGAAATCCCTACAAAGGAAAGAAAATCCTTGCTTGTCACCAGGGTCACCCGAATTAGTGTCCCTATTCTAAAATTTCCCCTCTCATCTTGTTCTAATAACTGGGATTTTCACTTTAGATATTAACAGTGAGCAGGTTAAACACAGAGGGGAAACACCCTAACAGAGACACAGACAGCAATAAAAACCTGACAGGTGTTCTAATCCCCGTCCACTTTGTCTTAAACAAAATGAAAAAAAAAGTTTTGCCTTTTAGTTACTTGCCAACCACCTAACGTACATGTACTGCAGCAGGTTGGCTCTATTGTGCAAAATCACGTACCTGTACGTCATTTTGTGCAATAGCCACTAGGGGGTGTGTGTCGGCCAATTGGACATAGGGGGAGTCAATCAGTGGGTCCGGCGGACCCGATGTCTGCCGGGCACCCACAATCATTCCCGAGAGGCAGAACGGCGGTCTGCCTATGTAGGCAGGTCGTTAACCGGTTAACCACTTAAGCCCCGGAAGATTTTACCCCCTTCCTGACCAGGGGGTATTTTGCGATTCGGCACTGCGTGACTTTAACAGACAATTGCGCGGTCGTGCGACGCTGTACCTAAACGAATTTGACGTCCTTTTTTTTCCCACAAACAGAGCTTTCTTTTGGTGGTATTTGATCACCTGTGTGATTTTTTGATCATGCGCTATAAACAAAAAAAGAGCGTCAATTTTGCAAAAATAACAATATTTTTCACATTTTTTTATATGAAATTCCCCAAAAAAAATGTAAAAATCAAAATTTTTTAACATTTTCGGCCAATTTGTTTTATGCTACATATGTTTGGTAAAAAAATCGCAAAAAGCGTATTTTGATTGGTTTGCGCAAAAGTTATTGCGTTTACTAACAAAGGGAAAGATTTTTCTCATTTTTGTTGTTTTTTTTTAACGCGTAATGGCGGCGATCTGCGATTTTTTTTTTTTTGCGGTACTGCGACATTGCGGCGGACAGATCGGACCCTTGACTGACATTTTTGACACTTTTGGGGTTACCAGTGACATTTCTACAGTAATCAGTGCTATACATATGCACTGTTACTGCAAAATTACACTGGTAGTGAAGGGGTTAACTTTATTTGAGAGGGAGGGGCTGTGTGTGTCCCTAGGGGCGTGATTCTAACTGTGATTGGCTGTCTGTTGAGCTGTAGAAACAGTGATCAACGGTTCTACATAGTAGAACCGTGTGATCACAGTTTCTACACAGGGGAGAATGACAGGCGGCTTGTTTACACTAGCTGCCTGACTTTCTCCCTCTGCAGCGGCGATCGCAGAGTGACCGGCGGACATCGGGTCCGCCGGTCACACGCGCGGGGGGGGGTCCGTGCCCACGCGGGAGCGCGCCTCCGGCGGCGTGCGCTCGCTCCCTAGAGCCTCACAGGCTAGTGACGTAGACCTACGTCACTTTGCCTGTGAGGGGCTGACTGCCAACGTAGATAGGCGTGCGGCAGTCGGCAAGTGGTTAAAGAAAATTGGATGTTGTGTTCACCTACGTTAAAAATTTTATAGCCTGCACATCCAGTTTTTGTCATCCGAAAATTCGTAATCGGCTGTCGAAAGCACTATACTAACGATCTGAAAATTGGCAGATCGTTCGTCAGACAAACATTTTACTTCCGATTTTCTTATCGTGTGTACGGGCCTTTAGGCTCCAATCACTTCTGAGTATATTGTTTGTAGGCGTTTTTTTGGGCATTTTTCAGGCGTTTTTTTGGCCATTTTTTAGGCGTTTTTTTGCAGGTGTTTGGAGGCAGGCATTGACATCTAACAAAATGCTTGTAATCTGCCAAAAAAGAAGCTCATGTACTTGAGCTTCAGATGTTTTGCTTCAGACGACAAAACCCTCATATGTGAACAGGTACCATTGAAATGAATGGGATTTTGCTTGTTGGGCATTTTGAGACTTCAGAGATGAGCGTTTTATGAAAAATGCTCAGGTGTGAACAGGGCCTTACAGGAAGACAGATCAGAGCAGCAAAGAAAAGGAATTTGGAGGGGGCTGAGAGTAATAGAAGTGATTTTTTTGAATTAAGAATACATACTTGAAAAGAATTTCTTTTTAACTATATTTTAACCACTTGCCGACTGCTGTCAGTATATTTATTGCGGCAGTCAGCCCCTCACAGGCAAAGCGACATAGGTCTAGGTTGCTCACCTGTGAGCCTCTAGGGGGCGAGCGCGCGCCGACCGAGGCGCGCTCCCATTCATTCGCGGACCCCCCCGCGCGCGTGTGACCGGCGGACCCGATGTCCGCCGGTCACTCGTGATCGTCGGGTGGAGAGGGAGAAAGGCAGGCGGCTGATGTAAACAAAGCCGCCTGTCATTCTCCCCTGTGTAAGAGCAGAGATCATAAGGTCCTGCTATGTAGGATTGTATTTCTCTGTTGTTACAGAAACAGCCACATCCCTTCACAGTTAGAATCACGCCCCTAGGGACACACTTAACCCCTCCTTCTCCAATAAAGTTAACCCCTTCCTTGCCAGTGCATATTTTTAGCACTGATTACTGCAGTAATGTCACTGGTTCTCCCAAAAGTGTCAAAAATGGCAGTCAAGGGTCCGATCTGTCCGCCGCAATGTCGCAGTCCCGCAAAAAAAATCGCAGATCGCCGCCATTACTCGTTAAATAAAATAAAAATGACAAAAATCTTTCCCTTAGTTAGTAAACGCAATAACTTGTGCGCAAACCAATCAAAATACGCTTATTGCGATTTTTTTTTACCAAACATATGTAGCAGAAAACAAATTGGCCTAAAATGTTAAAAAATTTTGATTTTTACTTTTTTTTTTTTTGGGATTTCATATAAAAAAATGAGAAAAATATTGTTATTTTTGCAAAATTGTCGCTCTTTTTTTGTTTATAGCGCATGATCAAAAAATCGCACAGGTGATCAAATACCACCAAAAGAAAGCTCTGTTTGTGGGGAAAAAAAGGACATCAATTTCATTTGGGTACAGCGTCGCACAACCGCGCAATTGTCCATTAAAGTCATGCAGTGCCGAATCGCAAAATAGGCCCTGGTCAGGAAGGGGGTAAAATCTTCCGGGGCTTAAGTGGTTAAACAGCTACAAAATCTATCCTCTCCCTCCCAGACAGAGCTTGAAATTCTGTATCTAGTTAGGAGGTGGTATACATTTTTACAATATATCGCTGAGTTGTCCGCCTTTTATTCAGCATGAGGAACTGCCTAATGATCTGGAATGTTTTTGTTCTTTAATAAATGGCAGACACAGGCGGCCTCACCACTCACTCTACAAATATACAGAATTTATTTTTCATCTTTTTTTGGTATGAATTGTTATTTGGAGAAACATATGTTCATGGTTTTCTGCCACATGCTTAGCTTAACCTATTTTTGGCAATCACCAATTAGCAAGTATGACGGTTCTTAAAGCCGAACTTCAGAAAAAACAGTTAAATACACTTTTGAACCGCCTTTGTGGAACGGGTTTAGGTGTACGTTTAGTAAACTGAGATAAGCCGAGATCTGGATGATCACGGCTTGTCTCAGAGCATTGCAGGTTTAAAATACTGAGAAGAGTAGTGGAGAACATAGTCTTCTCTTCTCATCTCAGTACACAAACAGCTTGCATTCACTGCAATAGAAACGGCCAGTTTAGTAACACATGATGTCACCTGATCACTGTGCTTCTCTTTGAAGATCTCCTCTTCCTACTTCTCCAGCTCAGAGGTGGAGATAGCAGGAAGAAATAGGAGATCTCTGCTGTGAATGTCCCAGTGCCCAAAAGTGAAAGTAAAAACTCTCCCTACTGCAGTGAAATATACATCAACAGCAGGTTAGAAACACATTAACTATACAATCACATATATATCTGTGTGTGTATATATATATATATATACTGTATGTACTGGTGTGTATGTATGTATATATATATATATATTTTTTTTTTATTTCAGGTACTTATATAGCACAGTCAATTTACGCAGCGCTTTACATATACATTGCACATTCACATCAGTCCCTGCCCTCAAGGAGCTTACAATCTAAGGTCCCTAATGCCTCGTACACATGTACCGATCGGCCGTCTTTTATCCAGGGCTGTCCTGTCCGCTGAAAACTGCAAAAGACTGCACATGAATTTTGTCGGCCAACAACAGCCGACTGCAGAAGTGATGTCATGTGATGAATAACTTTCCGTGTGTTTTTTCTTTTCTGAGCATGCCCAGTCTTGCTAATCTGCTGTTTGTCGGCCGAATTCTGTACTGACTGGCGAACAATCAGCCGTTCTGGTGTTGGCCAACAAAAATTTTAATGCCTGCAGGACAGATTCTGTTCGGCCGAAAATGCGCTGTCGGCTGTCGAAAGCATCATACTAACAAGCATACAATCGGCCGATCGGTCGTCGGCCGAATATTTACGGCCGACGATCGGTACGTGTGTACGAGGCATCACTCACATACATACACAGCAGGGCCAATTTTTTATACAGGATCCAATTAACCTACCAGCATGTCTTTGGAGTGTGGGAGGAAACCAATCTGTCACGATTCAACCACGCCCACGGCGACTAGCTAAACGAGACGTGATGAATCGTGACTGGGCAGTATAAGGGGATAACGGAAATAAAGAAAATTCCTACTAAAGGCTCGTACACACGTACCGATTGTCGCAGAAAAGATTCGGCAGACGACCGATCGGCCAAATGTAGGCTTGTTAGTATGATGCTTCCGACAGCCGACAGCGCACTTTCGGCCGAACAGAATCTGTCGTGCAAGCATTAAAATGTTTGTATGCCGATACCAGAACGGCCGATTGTTCGCCAGTCAGTACAGAATTCGGCCGACAGACAGCAGATTTGCAAGACTGGGCATGCTCAGAAAAGAAAAAACACAGGGAAAGTTAACCATCACATGACATCACTTCTGCAGTCGGCGGACAAAATTCGTGTGCAGTCTTTTGCACTTTTCAGCGGACATGACAGCCCGGGGACAAAAGACAGCCGATCGTTCGGCCGACGATCGGTACGTGTGTACGGGGCTTAAGTAATTAGATTGGTTGCAATACTTTCACAGCCTGCACTGCCTTCGGTCACCACTAGAGGGAGACTCCAGTCCAATCCAGCTGGCTGACCACACACAGGCAGATACAAATCTTACATACAATCTGATGCACTCTAAGGGTTGGGGAGCAGTCTAGCAATTACCACACACTACTAGGATTCCTCCAGCTATCCTACAAGCCAGAACCCCTGTGTTGATCACTCTTCCCACTGTCCCCACACCCACACACCACAAACGATAGCCTGTGGTCTGGTGTACAATCTGCATGCAATCTGCCAACATACAGTGCAATTGCATACAGATTGGCATGTATGTATGTATGTACTGTATGTATGTGTGTATATATATGTATATATATATATATATATATATATATATATGTGTGTGTGTGTGTATGTGTATATATATATATTTATATACTGTATGTATATATACCGTGCATGTGTGTGTGTGTGTATATATATGTTTTCATGTGTCAGAACATGTCATTACGAGTTCTTTTAAACTTTAGTTTCACTTTTTAAACTTAGCAGTGCCTGTAATCTCACAAAATCTCGCGAGATTACAGGCAGTCCACCCAGTTATACAGAGATCACGGCAGTTCTCAGAGAAAAAACTTCTCCTCTGATCACCCTGTGAGAAGTGAAGTTCTCACCCTTCTAAACTGGGTGCCAGAGGAGATATTTTTTCTCTGAGAACTGCCGAGAATTGAACTGAGAGAAAACTTCTCAGTTTACTAAACGTACACCTTATTTGCTAAAGGGTTTGTATTTCTATTATGTGCTGAGATTTACACAGTCCTGCCACACAGTACAGTCAGCCCGATGACCTGATTTTATCCCTTGCATTTATAAACAAGGATAAAAACAAGAGTTTTATTGAATAAATAGCTGAACACATATCAATATTAATATCATGAATACATACAGAGATATCGTATATAATGAATTATACAATACATATTGAATCAACAAAACTGCACATACATCATTTCTAGGATCAACCAGGATCTCTCAAGAAACAATGGATACAATAGGACATCATAATCTCTGTATTCACGAATTGAAGTATGTCACACTACAATAATATATTTGAGTAATTTGTCGGCTCAACGCGTTTCGTGGACCTCCGTCCACTCATCAGGAGCTTGAATATAAACTTGTGTGTCTAAAAATGAAATTGTACATCATAAGAATGAACTATGTAATATCAAAATTATAATAAAGGGTAATATGGAAAAAGCACTACCTGAAGTAGTGTCGCAGATCCATGAGCAATCCAGTATAGGAGAGGGGAACCAGAGCAACTCCGGGGGGCGCCTGACCCAGGGCTGAGGCGCACATCGGGACTGCATAAGGAAAAGGGGGCCATGGGCAGGATGGAATACGGCTGAAATGGCTTCAGAATAATACTTCAAAGGGAAGAAGCAATAGGGGCACACTGGAACCACAATGGAGTCTGAAAATATATATGTATCAAAAAAAGGAAGAGAATTTTGTATATAAATAAATGGAGAACCTCCATCTCAAAACTTGTATAAAACTTGTTAAAAATATATATACGCTCAGAAAAGTGTGGACTCAGAAAAGGTGCCAGGACAGAAAAAATCAGGGTAGTAATAATTGAACGGGACCAGTGGTGATGTAATAAAGTGCCTGTGAAAATTGAAGAAGACCCTGGGGGTAACCAAGGAAGGTGGGGGGGGGGAGGGGGAAGGGAAGGTGTGACCGCAATGAAAAGGGAGTGCAAGTGAGGGTGGAAATAAGGTGCAAAGGTGAATGGCATCGACTAGGCGTATGCCTAGTGGAGCGATACCCAAATACAAGCCAACCGTGAACAAAAGGTGAAGCAAGTGAGTGAAGAGAAATGGTGATAATAAAATTACCAAAGCATGAGGTGGAAGAGATTGCTGATCCGATCCGAGCTGCTAGTCCCGAGATGTGCGAGTGAGTCCACGCCAGCGCCATGCTGACGTCAGTATATATGGACGGCCATAGTAACTCCCACATCCGGTCAGCCAGACCGGAAGTGGGTAGAGATAGGCTGCCCCTGGCGGCAGATGGAGAAAGTGTAGGCATGGCAACATGACGCCAGTAGGCGTAGCGTACCAAGCACACCGAGCATGGCGCCGATGGAGGGCGTGACACCTCGTCTCCGGCCCGGATGTCAAGGCAGAGACAGGCAAGAGGGGAGGTGGCAGGCAAACCATCGCAGCCCCGGGTGAGGAGGCCCAGAGCGACTCCAATGGACACCCTCTCCCGACTGGATATAAAAGGGCTCAATCAATGAAAATCATGCAATAAGCTGATAACGAAAACGTTTTTTGATAGAATAATCACAGAGCCCATGTGATCCTTCTATATAGAATCACAGGTCTCTATGGTCATTCCACAAGCCACACACCCCCACAGTTAGAAACACACCCCTAGGTACACATTTAAACCCTTGATCACCCACACTGTTAACCCCATCCCTGCAAGTGTCATTATTACAGTAACAGTGCCTATTTTTAGCACTGATTACTGTAGTAATGTCACTGGTCCCCCCAAAAGTGTCAGTCAGGGGTCCGATCTGTCCCCCACAATGTTGCAGTCCCTCAAAAAAAACGCAGATTGCCGCCATTACTAGTAAAAAAAACAAAAAAACAATAAAAATGACACAAATCTTTCCCGTAGTTAGTAGACGCAATAACTTTTGCGCAAAACAATTTTTTACCAAAAATATGTATCAGAAAACAAATTGGCCTAAAATGTTAAAAAATTTGGATTTTTACATTTTTTTTTGGAGAATGTTATATAGCAGAATGTGAAAAATATATATATATATTTTTTCCAGAATTGTCGCTCTTTTTTTGTTTATAGCGCAAAAAATAAAAATTGCAGAGGTGATCAAATACCACCAAAAGAAAGCTCTATTTGTGGGAAAAAAGGACATCAACTTTATTTAGGTACATCGTCGCATGACCACGCTATTGTCCGTTAAAATAACTCAGTGCCGAATCGCAAAATATGGCCTAGTCATTAAGGGGGAAAATCTTCCGGTCCAGAAGTGGTTAAAATGTAACTAAAGGCTAAGCTTTTTATTTATTTATTTTTAGGTTTGGATAAATGAATAAGGGGTTAGAATCAGTGTTCATTTTGATGTCAAATTTCGATTTAGTTTCAGGGCCCGTTCACACCACATGCAGTCCAGTGTGGGTTTTTCTCTGCATCAAAAACACACGGATAGTACATAGTAGGTTATATGGTTTTCAATGGCATAGTTCACACCAGGGCAGTCAGTTCCAGAAACAAAAAGTAGAACATGCTGTATTTTTCTGCACTGGACTGTACTGGAATGCGGTAAATTGCATCAAAAACGCACTGGAACACGCATGTCCTTAGTTCACACCATAGAAATGCAGTCCGGATGCTTTTCTGCATGCGTGTTTTTGACGTGTTTTGGTGCATTTTTTCCCCCCTCTTTTTTCTTAACCTTAAGGGCCAGTTCACACCACATGCAGTCCAGTGCGCTTTTTTTCTGCATCAAAAACGCATGGATGGTAGGTGATATGGTTTTCAATGGCATAGATCACACCAGTGCAGTCAGTTCCAGTTCCAGAAAGAAAAGTAGAACAAGCTGCATTTTTTCTGCCCTGAACTGTACTGGAACACACCCGAATGCAACAAAAATGCACTGTAACACGTGTACTTATTTAACCGCTTGCCGATTGCCGCACGACTATTTCGTCGTAGGGCTACGTCGCTAGCCTGTGAGGCTCTGAGGAGCTAGCGCGCGCCGCCGGAGACGCGCTCCCACGCAGTCACGGGCCCCCCCCCCCCCCGCGCATGTGCCCGGCGGACCCTAAGTCCGCCGGGCACTCACGATCGTCTGTTAGAGCGGGAGAAAGGCAGGCGGCTAATGTAAACATAGCCGTCTGTCAGTCTCCCCTGTGTAAGAATGAAGATCAGACGGTTCTACTATGTAGGACCGTTGATCTCTGTTCTTACACTAGCAGCCACAGCCAATCACATTTAGAAACACGCCCCTAGGACACACTTAACCCCTCCCTCTCCAATACACTGATAACTGCAGTAATGTCACTGGTAACCCCAAAAGTGTCAAAAATGTCAGTCGAGGGTCCGATCTGTCCGCCGCAATGTCGCAGTCCCGCAAAAAAAAATCACAAAAATTACAAAAATCTTTCCCTTTGTTAGTAAACGCGATAACTTTTTCGCAAACCAATCAAAATACACTTTTTGCGATTTCTTTTTACCAAACATATGTAGCATAAAACAAATTGGCTGAAAATGTTAAAAAATTTTGATTTTTACATTTTTTTTGGGGAATTTCATATAAAAAAATGTGAAAAGTATTGTTATTTTTGCAAAATTGACGATCTTTTTTTGTTTATAGCGCATGATCAAAAAATCGCACAGGTGATCAAATACCACCAAAAGAAAGCTCTGTTTGTGGGAAAAAAAGGACGTCAAATTTGTTTAGGTACAGCGTCGCACGACCGCGCAATTGTCCGTTAAATTTACGCAGTGCCGAATCGCAAAATAGGCCCTGGTCAGGAAGGGGGTAAAATCTTCCGGGGCTTAAGTTGTTAAGACGAAGAAAAAAGAAGGGGAAAATGTACTGGAACGCATAAAAAAAAAACTTTTGAGCACTCGTGTACGCCACTCTGGGGTGAGCACAGTACAAAAAATGGAGTGGATAGTGAGCACAAAAAGCAACAGGAACTGAGAAAGTATACAGTATCCAAGATTCCAAGATATAGATACCCTATGTAACTTACCCACTCACTGCATCAATAAACAATGGGGTTCAATGACCAAAACAACAAATTCACCCTTCACATTTTTGTAAATATTTTATTACATCTTTTCATGTGACAACACTGAAGAAATGACACTTTGCTACAATGTAAAGTAGTGAGTGTACAGCTTGTATAACAGTGTAAATTTTCTGTCCCCTCAAAATAGCTCAACACACAGCCATTAATGTCTAAACCGCTGGCAACAAAAGTGAGTACACCCCTAAGTGAAAATGTCCAAATTGGGCCCAATTAGCCATTTTCCCTCCCCGATGTCATGTGACTCGTTAGTGTTACAAGGTCTCAGGTGTGAATGGGGAGCAGATGTGTTAAATTTTGTGTTATCACTCTCACTCTCTCATACTGGTCACTGGAAGTTCAACATGGCACCTCATGGCAAAGAACTCTTTGAGGATCTGAAAAAAAGAATTGTTGCTCTACATAAAGATGGCCTAGGCCACGGGTGGCAAACACAAGGCCCGCGGGCTGAATCCGGCCCGCCAGGCCTTTTTTTCACGCGGCCCGCGTAGCGGGCGCTGCCTTCCACCTCTTTGTCACTGTCTCGCAAGCAAATACATCCTCCGGCGCTGCATTTGTTTGAGCGCATGCGTGGCCGGCCGGTCTCCAAGGAGACATCTCACGCTCCCTCTGTCCTTCTAGCGGCGCTGGCTGATTGAGCTGAGCGCATGCCCGGCCGGCCGGCCGGCCAGTCTCCTGCTCTCTCTCCTCAGTCCTCAGTCCCTCTAGCAGGGCCGGCTATAAGTGTCGGTGCCTTTTTTTTTTCTGTCAGCGAGCTGCACCCTGAGAGCGGGCTTTTTGCCCAATGCACAGGCAGGGGTTGCACCAGAGCTGGGACAGATAGGAAGGTAAGAGAAAGCACAGATGTGAGAGAGTTTTTTTGGGGTTTTTTTTGGGGGGGGGCCGGGGTGGGGTGTTGAGGGCTGTGGAGTTAGGTGGGAGGATGGGAGCAGAGTGCACTCCTGAGCCCCGCACCCTGTACCCAGCGCACGCCAAAACTCCGTACGCAACCACGCACTCCGTACGCAACACCGCACTCTGTACCCAGCGCGCTCCTGAACTTCGCACTCTGTACCCAGCGCACTCCTAAACTCCGCACTCGGTACCCAGAGCACTCCTGAACTCCGCACTTTGTACCCAGCGCACTCCTGAACTCCGCACTCTGTACCCAGCGCACTCCTGAACTCTGCACTCTGTACCCAGCACACTCCTGAACTCCGCACTGTGTACCCAGCGCACTCCTGATCGCCGCACTCTGTACCCAGTGCACTCCTGAATTCCGCACTCTGTACCCAGCACACTCCTGAACTTCGCATTCTGTACCCAGCGCACTCCTAAACTCCGCACTCTGTACCCAGCGCACTCCTGAACTCTGCATTTTGTACCCAGCGCACTCCTGAACTCCGCACTCTGTACCCAGTGCACTCCTGAACTTCCGCACTCTGTACCCAGCGCACTCCTGAACTCCGCACTGTGTACCCAGCGCACTCCTGATCTCCGCACTCTGTACCCAGCACACTCCTGAACTCCGCACTCTGTACCCAGCGCACTCCTGAACTCCACACTCTGTACCCAGCGCACTCCTGATCTCCACACTCTGTACCCAGCGCACTCCTGAACTCCGCACTCTGTACCCAGCGCACTCCTGAACTCCGCACTCTGTACCCAGCGCACTCCTGAACTCTGCACTCTGTACCCAGTGCAATTCTGAACTCCGCACTCCGTACCCAGCGCACTCCTGAACTCCGCACTCTGTACCCAGCGCATTCATGAACCCCATACTCCTTACCCATCTCACTCATAAACCGCTCACTCCGTACGCAGCGCACTCCTGAACTCCGCACTCCCTACCCATCTCACTCTTAAACCCCGCACTCTGTACGCAGCGAACTCCTGAACTCTGCACTCCGTACCCATCTCACTCATGAATCCCACACTCTGTACGCAGCGCACTCCTGAACTGTGCACTACGTATCCATCTCACTCATGAATCCCACACTCTGTACGCATTGCACTCATGAACCCCGCACTACGTACAATGGGCCCTTTGAGGGCAACTATACTGCTGATGCGGCCCCCAAAGAATTTGAGTTTGACACCACTGGCCTAGGCTATAACGAGATTGCCAAGACCCTGAAACTGAGCTGCAGCATGGTGGCCAAGACCATACAGCGGTTTAACAGGACAGGTTCCATTCAGAACAGGCCTCGCCATGGTTAACCAAAGAAGTTCAGTTCACGTGCTCATCGTCATATCCAGAGGTTGTCTTTGGCAAATAGACGTATGAGTGCTGCCTGCATTGCTGCAGAGGTTGAAGGGGTGGGGGGTCAGCCTGTCAGTGCTCAGTGTACAGCTTGTATAACAGTGTAAATTTTCTGTCACCTCAAAATGACTCAACACACAGCCATTATTGTCTAAACCACTAGCAAGTGAGTACACCCCTAAGTTAAAATGTCCAAATTGGGCCCAAAGTGTCAATATTTTTTGTGGCCACCATTATTTTCTAGCACTACCTTAACCCTTTTGGGCATGGAGTTAACCAGAGCCTCACAGGTTGCCTCTGGAGTCCTCTTTCACTCCTCCATGATGACATCACAGGGCTGGTGGATGTTAGAGACCTTGCACTCCTCCACCTTCCATTTGAGGATGCCCCATAGATGCTCAATAGGGTTTCGGTTTGGAAACATGCTTGGCCAGTCCATCACCTTTACCCTCAGCTTCTTTAGCAAGACAGTGGTTGTCTTGGAGCTGTGTTTGGGGTCGTTATCATGGTGGAATCCTGCCCTGCGGCCCAGTCTCCGAAGGGAGGGGATCTTGCTCTGCTTCAGTATGTCACAGTACATGTTGGCATTCATGGTTCCTTCAATGAACTGTAGCTCCCCAGTGTCGGCAGCACTAATGCAGCCCCAAACCATGACACTCCCACCACCATGCTTGACTGTAGGCAAGACACACTTGTCTTTGTACTCCTCACCTGATTGCCACCACACACACTTGACACCATCTGAACCAAATAAATTTATCTTGGTCTCATCAGACCACAGGACATGGTTCCAGTAATCCGTGTCCTTAGTCTGCTTGTCTTCAGCAAACTGTTTGCGGGTTTTCTTGTGCATCATCTTTAGAAGAGGCTTCCTTCTGGGACGACAGCCACGCAGTCCAATTTGATGCAGTGTGTGGCATATGGTCTGAGCACTGACAGGCTGACCCCCCATCCCTTCAACCTCTGCAGCAATGCTGGCAGCACTAATACGTCTATTTCCCAAAGACAACCTATGGTTATGACGCTGAGCATGTGCACTCATCTGCTTTGGTTGACCATGGCGAGGCCTGTTCTGAGTGGAACCTGTCCTGTTAAACCGCTGTATGGTCTTGGCCACCATGCTGCAGCTCAGTTTCAGGGTCTTGGAAATCTTCTTATAGCCTATGCCATCTTTATGTAGAGCAACAATTCTTTTTTCAGATCCTCAGAGAGTTCTTTGCCATGAGGTGCCATGTTGAACTTCCAGTGACCAGTATGAGAGAGTGAGAGCGATAACACCAAATTTAACACACCTACTCCCCATTCACACCTGAGACCTTGTAACACTAACGAGTCATATGACACTGGGAGGGAAAATGGCTAATTGGGCCCACCTCACACAGCCTCTTGTTACAGCCAGCTGCAGTCCGGTCTGGTCACGCTGCCAGCCATCCATCCACCCACAGGCCCTGGCCTCAGCCACCCACCACAACAGGATGCCAGCCCAGTGAGTAAGCAACCAGTGTCCCAGCAAGGCAGCTACCAGCCACAACAGGCCAGGGTGAGTGAGTGTGTGACACAAAGCCAGCCACCCACACAACAGGGTGACCCCAAGCCAGCCCCCCACCACAGTGTTCCAGTAAGCTAGCCAGCCACCACAGTGTTCCTGCAAGCCAGCCACCGCAGTGTTCTTGCAAGCCAGCCAGCCACCACAGTGTTCCTGCAAGCCAGTCACCCACCACAGTGTTCCTACAAGCCAGCCACCCACCACAGTGTTCCTGCAAGCCATCCACACATAACAGGGTGACACCAAAGCAAGCCAGCCAGCCACCACAGTGTTCTTGCAAGCCAGCCACCCATAACAGGGTGACACCCAGCCAACCAGCCACCACAGTGTTCCTGCAAGCCATCCACCCATAACAGGGTGACACCAAGCAAGCCAGCCAGGCACCATAGAGACTGTTCCTGAAAGCCAGCCACCCATAACAGGGTGAGACCAAGCCAGCCACCCACCACAGTGTTCCTGCAAGCTATCCACCCATAACAGGGTGACACCAAGCCAGCCAGCCAGCCACCACTGTGTTCTTGCAAGCCATCCATCCATAACAGGATGACACCAAGCCATCCAACCAGCCACCACAGACTGTTCCTGAAAACCAGCCACCAATAACAAGGTGACACCAGTCACCAAGCCAGCCAGCTACCCATAACAGGGTGACAACAAGCCATCCAACCAGCCATCACAGAGTTAGACTGTTCCTGAAAGCCAGCCACCAACAACAAGGTGACACAAGGTGATACTCAGCAGGAGTGCTTAGAGGAACTTGAAGAGGGCTCCTTTAGTCAGAAAGCAGTCCCAAGTCAATTCAGCATTAACAGGCATCCAGCCAGCGTTAACCCGTGGCAAGTCAGCGTTGATACTCATTCAGCCAGCGTCAAGTCACCGCCAAACAGCAGTATTCAAGTGTCTCCGCCAAATGTACCTAGATTAGTTCCAAGAGTATCCCACTCATCCCTTCTCCTATCCAAGTTACAAAATAAATACAAAAACCCAAAGATACTGGACTGGTCATTGTCTCAGTGCTCACACTTGGAGAAACATGCTTAAAGGTACTTTTGTTGCACCCGTGACCCAGGGGGACCCATATCCAGCAAAACGGCTGGGAATTGTGCTACACCCTTATTTTGGCTTCACCATTGCAGATCCAGCGGGGGTCATTGTACAACGTGTACTGATGTTTTATACATACATAGAATTGAATTTAATTAAAACTTTTCAATGTTCTATTTACTACATTGGCATCATTCATGACTATTATTGCTGCCATCATTAATCATCATCAGTGGGTTCATATAGAGCTTATATGTGGTTAACCCTTGTGTGACTGATTAGGGAGCACACATTCTCCGAATTGAGATGAATACATTGTAAAATCTCAGTTAATGTGAGTTGGTCTAAATCATCTATAAATATGTAGCGCTACCCCCTCAAGAGCCGCCTAAGTAAAACAGGACCCTTGCTCCACCTTTCAACCCCCAAGATCAAGCTCCGCCCCACTGGCACACCCGGTGTTTTTCTTTTGGGTGTGTGCGCCTTTAAAAATCACTTTGACACAATGAAGCATCAGTTTAACTGTTTACTGGAACAAATGGAAAAATAGACAAATATACTTTTAACACAACTGGAATAACAATCAGGAAATACAATGAGATTTTGAGTCTCCAGACCCCAAAAGCAGATATGAAGCCCAAGACCCATAATCCAGTAACAACACTATGACAGAATGTAAATAGATTTAAAGATATCTACCTAGAGGTACATATGAATATATTATGAAGCTTCCCTTAATAGACATCCCAACCTGCAAAAACTCAAGGTGGCACTCCGCGCCACCACTGGCCTGGTGCTGGTACTGGTCACTGGTGCTGGCCTGGTCACTGGTGCTGGTACTGATCACTGGTGACTGGTGCTGGTACTGGTCACTGGTGCTGGTACTGGCCTGGTCACTGGTGCTGGTACTGGTCACTGGTGCTGGTACTGGTCACTGGCCTGGTCACTGGTGCTGGTACTGGTCACTGGTGCTGGCCTTGTCACTGGTGCTGGTACTGGTTCCTGGTGGTGCTCTCTGGTGCATGCTGGCCTCTGGGTTCGGTCACAGAGTTGGTTAGAGGAGGTTACTACAGATACCTGGCGAGGTCAGTCACTGTGTTGTGGCCGATCCGATCGATGGCTCCTGGAGTGGACGCATGCGGCTGAAGTAGGGAGCAAAGCCGCTGCTTCCTCTCTGCCGCCCCTGCCACAGGCGGAGTGCATGTGATATCACTCCGCATGTGAGCCGGACCTACAGCGGCTCCGAAGTTCTCACTACAGGCCTGCTGACTGAGATCCTGACACTCACTGTCAGTGAATGACACAGCCGGGATATTGCCCTGAGCTTGCGGGTGTCTGTTGTAAGATTCTGGTACCTTCGGTACCCTTCCAGCCCATTTCTTCCGCATTGCGTCCCACCTTTTCAGCTAGGTGGAACGCATATACCTGCCTATCTCTTTAAGCCGCATGACGTCATCACTAGGCGCCGCTCTGAGCGGCTATTTCAATCGCCGGCTTTCACTCACAAGGTGTTTGTGCAAACCGCTTGTTATACAGCCTTGTCTGACGCTGCCGAAGCCTCCAGCTATTTCCCCAGTATCTGGATAGACCGGAGTCTCGCTACTTGATCCTGTATCTCGCTACTGATCCTGTATCTCGCTACCTGATCTTTATCTCATTACCGGACCCCTCATCTCTCTAAACCAACTAGTGATAAGTACCCCACAGGGGATTCCTTCCTATCAACTTACACTATCTACTCTTGCATACTAAGGACTGTTGCTATCTATGCATTACTATTTCTATCATCTACACTGTTACATAGATTGCTAGCTCTTGAGTCTACTACCATCTATATCCTTGATAAGTTAGCAATTCCTGTACACTTCATCTGCTGTCCCCTACCACCTGTTACTTGTACATGATTGCTAACCTATCTGCATACTATCTATCACCATCTGCTAACACTCCTGAACATTACTATTGAGTGCCTATCATTGCTATCACTACTCACGCCTGTCCTTTCAGCACATCACCTCTATACTATCGTATACAACCTATCACTCCAGGAACATCTTATCTGAGTGTCTGTATATTTGCATGCTGAGGCAGGCTGGGCTACAATGATGAGTCTGGAGAGTTGGATATGGTGATTCAACACATCTCTACACGACTACTGAGTGGAAATTCTGCAGCTGCAAATCCAGTTCACTAAACAAACGCTGGAGCGTTACATCTGTGAGCTCAGGGCAGAAAGCGGGAGTCTCCCGTGACTTGCAGGAGACTTGAGATGTCTGCTTTAAAGACTTGTGAGAGTGACTATCAGACAGTCTGATCTATACTGACTGTATTGAACAGGTAGATCTAAGTAACTTTAAGCTGAATATATATATATATAGATATAGATATAGATATGTAATAATATATATATATATATATATATATATATATATATATATATATATATATATATATATATATATATATATAGATAGATGTCTTTAGTGGTGTATTTAGGTTTTGTGCTGCCCTAGGCCGGACTAAACTCGTGCACCCCCTAATTTACCTACGACCCACCCCTTCCTGTCAAGGCCACACCCCTTCCTGTTTCAGACCCATCCTATCATCTGTAAACCACACCCCTTCCTCCTTAGGCTCCACCTCTTCCTCTCTGTACATTTAAAGTGGGTACAAAGTTCCTACTTGTATATTTCGTTGTTTTGTATGGGTACGTTGGCTCGTGGGAGCGCTCCTGGTGGCTCCCACTAGGCAGCGGGGATGCTAATCTCCTGTACCCGGCATCTGCTGCGGAGGAGTCCGAGTCTCACTTACCTTGCGGCGCCTTCCATTTGAAAATGGCGCCGCCCGGCGCCATTACGTCACTGCGCATTCGCCGCCTGCTCGAGAATAGCCGAACATGTTCGGGTTTTCCCGAGCGGTGGCTGCACATGCGCAGTGCGCATGTCGGGCGGCCGTGGCCATTTTTTTTCTTTCAGGTTTCAGCCGCGGAATCATGCAGGGGGGCGGCTTTTTTGCCGCCCCCCCACAAAGTGCCGCCCTAGGCCTAAATACAGCAGTGGATGTCTTAATAAAATACCTTTTAACCTTTAATCTAGCAACTGAAAGAGTGCACTCTATCACTTATAGGGGCCCCCTTTGGCTATGAATTACTAGAGTCTCTTCCTAGAAATGCCTTGCAATTCTTCGCCGGCAGCTTGAGCTTTGGTCATTCACATAAATGACATTTGTAATCCACAGGGAAAGGGGTATTTGTAAATCCAAGTTCTGCATGAGATATGATCAGTATAAATCACTTTACATATACTTGCGGTTCTCCACGCAGTGCCACAGCTCAGGAGTGTCCAGTAGTAATCTTTTATCCTCCTGAAAGGCCGCTCCTTTCTTGTGCTGTGTCACAGACAAGAACCTCATGTGCTCTGCTGTCTCAGTCAGTCAGCTCAGCTCAGAGTCCGCCGTTCTCCATTCAGCTTCACTGGCTCTGCCACCGCTGTGCGATCACCAGCATCCGCGCTGCTGAGGGCGGCTCCGCGCTCTCTAGGCCATTTGTGCGTAATCGCGTGTATTTCCATGCATTTGCGCACATGAGGCATAAATTACTGATCAAAAATGCAGATTTTTCTATTTCGTTTTTATTGAAGAATGCACGGCGCTTGTTTACGCGCCTGTGTGTGCGCCCGTGTGCGTGCCTGTGTGCATAGGCACATTACAATTAATGGGCTGTATTTTAGCTCAATAAAAAAAAAAAAAAAGCTGTACTGAGATTTTTCAAGCTGTAGTGTGCAAGAGGCCTTAGAGATCCCCAGAGATACCGGTGGTAAAGCTGGCAATGAGAATTATTGAGAATGCGGAATAATATATAACAGCGGTCAGGTAAGGTGTATGTATTGTCAGCTCTCCAAGAAAGAATGAATCTGGCACACTGCAATCACTTCCTTCCTGTGCCTCTGGGCTCCAGAGTCTGATCTCAGCCATGACAAATTGCATCTTTATTATCACATCTCATTCCCGGACTTCACATCCCTTTAATTACAGTAAACCTGCCATTGGAGGAACATGGAGACTGCTGGCCGCCTCTGCAAATATTTGTCCCTTTGCTATCCCTGACTACAATACTTTGCATCACTGACCTGAAATAAAATGCAGATAAGGACTTTGGATTGTTCTGATCTGCGTTTTTGTTTGATTTTAGTTAAAATATTAACCACTTGAGCCCCGGAAGGTTTACCCCCCCCCCCCTTCATGACCAGGCCATTTTTTGCGATAGGGCACTGCGTTACTTTACTGTCAATTGCATGGTCATGCGACATTGTACCCAAACAAAATATGTGCCTTTTTTTCCCCACAAATAGAGCTTTCTTTTAGTGGTATTTGATCACCTCTGCGTTTCTTATTTTTTGTTCTATAAACAGAAAAAAGACCAACAATTTTGATAAAAAAAACATTTGTTACTTTCTGCTATAAAACAAACTGACAGTTGCGCGGTCGTGCGACGCTGTACCCAAATAAAATTGATGTCCTTTTTTCCACAAAATTAGAGCTTGCTTTTGTTGGTATTTGATTTGATATTTAATTTTTTGTAATATAAACAAAAAAACCCGACAATTTTGTTAAAAAAACATTTTTTACTTTCTGCTATAAAACAAACTGAAAATTGTGCGGTCGTGCGACGCTGTACCCAAATAAAACTGATATCATTTTTTCCACAAAAATAGAGATTTCTTTTGTTGGGATTTGATTCGATTTTTAATTTTTTGCGCTATAAACAAAAAAAGACCGACAATTTTGTTAAAAAAACATTTTTTTATTTTCTGCTACAAAACAAACTGACAGCTGTGCGGTTGTGCGACACTGTACCCAATTAAAATTGATGTCCTTTTTTCCCACAAAAATAGAGCTTTATTTTGTTGGTATTTGATTTGATTTTAATTTTTTTGCACTATAAACAAAAAAAGACTGACAACTTGGGGAAAAAAAAAAACAACAATATTTTTTAACTTTATGCTATAACATACCTAATAAAAAAAAAATGTAAAAAATCATATTTATTAATCAATTTAGGTCAATATGTATTCTGCTACATATTTTTGGTAAATAAATCTCAATAAGCGTATATTGATTGGTTTGTGAAAAAAGTTATAGCGTCTACAAACTATGGGATACATTTATGGAATTTTTATTTATTTATTTATTTTTACTAGTAATGGTGGCGATCAGTGATTTTTAGCAGGACTGCGACATTTCGGTGGACAATTTAGACACCCAACTGACAGCTTTGACACTTTTTGGGGACCAGTGACATTATTACAGTGATCAGTGCTGAAAAAATGCACTGTCACTGTACTTATGACACTGGCAGGGAAGGGGTTAACATCAGGGGCGATCAAAGGGTCAAGTGTGCTCCTAGGAAGTGCTTTCTAACTGTGTGGGGAGAGGCTTTGACTAGAGGAAGACAGAGATCCATGTTCCTGCTTAGCAGAAACACAGGATCTCTGTCTTTCTCTCTCAGAGAATGTAAACAAGGCAGACCGCCGATCTGCCTCTCCTGAGAAACGACCCGCTGTGTCCAATCACATGGGCAGTGGGTCGCTGGCGGGGGGGGCCCCAGACCCAGTGCACGAAATCAGGTACAGGTACACATTGGCGTGTGCAGCCTATTGACATACTGTGTGCACCCAAGAGCACAAACACACGTGTGTATCAGCAGAGCAGAAGAGAGGTGTCAGTAGAGCAGAGATTGGTGTCAGTAGTTTTTATTTTAATAATGTTTCGTACAATTTTGGTTTCTTAATTATTTCTTACAATATTGTTTTTTATTATTTTTTTAGGAGCCCCTTTGGGGGGCTAAGGTGAAATATCAAGGGTCTAAACAGGCCCCTGATGTCTCATTTAAGAATGAACACAGGAGTGACCGGTACAGATCACTCACTGTTTTCATTCAGAAAAGTAAGGGGGTGGGTAAATGAGATATATACCAATCTCTTCCCCCACTCTCCTTCCTGAAACATCCTTCGCAGCAGCCGGTGGGAGAGGAGAGGAGGGAAGCTGTTAGCACTGCAGGGGGGGGAAACGGGGTGCCAGGAAGCGGGTGAAATCGGCACTGCACAGGATGATTAGGGTGTGCCGAGGCGCACCTGGCACACCCTGTGTGATCATATAAGAAGGTACATCATTTTGCGCAGGAGGGCCGCCCTGCCGCAGTATATTTGCGTGGGGCAGTCCTTAAGGGGTTCAAGCTGTTGAGACAGAAGACAGCCAGAAAATGAGCATTTTCAGAGGCAGTTCAGCAATGGTGGCTCCCATCTTTGCTGCCCTTTAACCATCTGTATTAAAGTGATGGGCAGCATATTGGCAGCTACTGCTCAAAAGTTTTGGGGCTGTGCCAGCACTGCAAGGGTTAACTGGTGGTTTTTGTCTAGGGGGATTGGAGAAGGGACATACTGTGTACTTACCTGATCCTCCCCACACAAAACAAGTCCCTGGGGGTTCTACCCCCCCCCCATGCTCTAGTTTTATACAGTGGACTGTTCCTGATGTCATCAACCCTATAGCCCTGCTCTGGACATGAGGACATCAGGAACAGTCCACCTCCAGATCTGGGTGACCGATCTATGAGAGAGACACTTGAGGCAGAAGAGGGTCATAGATTGGGTTCCAAATCAGGGATAGTTGAGAGCAATGAGATAGGGACAAAAGAGGACCATGTCTCCTCAAGGTGTGTCTCCACCTGGGAAGCATGTGACATGGTGACAACACAGGAGGACAACTGAAACAGTTGTCACCCCATAACAGCCAGGAAGTAGCTAGATGAAAAGGAAAAAGACCATCCAGCGCTCAGACCAAGGAACTTAACCCAGGGACTGTGCCACATAATTATTTGAACGATGCAGCCCTCCTCAAACTGGGCGATCTTCAGAAAATTGTGAAAACATGTACAAGAGGGTACAAACGCCTAGTGCATTACCTCCAAAATAGTTTGTTGTAAAATCATGAAATGGTAATATAATCACAAAAGCAGAATAAAATGAAGCTAGACAATAGCAGCAATCCAGCAAGTGAGATGGGCATCCCCACCGATGCCACACTATGGAGAAGCTTACGCGTTTCGGGGGACAGACCCCATTCCTCAGAGCTATCCCAACCAAACAGTGTGTCACCATTTATATCCAAAAAAAAAGGGGGGAAGATTTCTGCGCTAAAAAAATGAAAAATGGTGATGAGAAAAAAGGGGGGAAGGGGAAAAGCTGCTGACACTAGACCAACAGACAGTGATCCAATAAATATAAATAAAAAAATAGTGTAGCGCTAATCATTGTAAATAAGTGAATAATAAACAAAACATCATTAAGAGCCGGTTCACATAGTGGCGACCGACTTGCCGGGGCGACCTGTGAAGTCGCGGTGCATAGCGCGCACTGCAACCTCGAAGGGACATGCACGGACTTCATATCATTGAAGTCTATGGCGGTCGCCCCAAAGTAGTACAGGACCCTTTTTCTAAGTCGGAGCGACTTGTGTCGCTCCTATTAGAACGGGTCCTGTGCTAATCTATGGCAGGTGACCCACGGCGACTTGTCAGCCTGACAAGTCGCCCCAGTGTGAACCGGCTCTTAGAGTGACCATCAATAATGCATGTGATAAGTCCAAAAGAAACAAGGAACCAAAAATTGTGCGAGTAAAAGTCCCAAAAGGTGGAGATGAAAAATAAGAATTCCTGCGTGTTACCAATAGTATGCAGAGAGTAAGGCCGACACGGATGGGGCGTGTGGGTCTGGTGCAGCCGACGCGTTTCGTCATCATAACACGACGTCTTTTGATGACGAAACGCGTCGGTCGCACTAGACGCAACGTCCACACGCCCCCATCCGTGCCGGCCTTACTCTCTGCATACTGTTGGTAACACGCGGGACACCGCGGTCGGACCTCCAGTCCTCTCTTTTGATGTGCCTGCTTGTATCGTTTTATTTGTAAGTAGAGTTTTAAATAAACCTTATTTTAGTATATTACAGGATTACGCTATGGTCTTCTGTCATACATTCTTTATATACGCTCATATCCATTTGACTACTGTGGACCTGCTGTAAAGATCTGGACCTTCCTTGGTGCTGTTCCCACTTGGTGACACTGGAGTCCGTCTGTTGTATCTTTATGCTTGCTGAGGCTATCTCATTCATTTGAGTGGCCATATCGCTCTGGTAAGCTGCCTCCCATTACCTCACATAGTGGCGTCCCTTACCTGCACTTCCCTGTGGTGTCACCAGAGTTGTATAAAGTACTCGAAACCCATACTTGAGTAAAAGTACAAGTGCTCGATCAAAAAGTGACTTGAGTAGAAGTGGAAGTGCTCGATCAAAAAGTGACTTGAGTAGAAGTACTAAAGTATTCAACATTTTTTGTACTTAAGTATTGCAAGTAGTTTTTTTTTTTAATTTTGCTACTCAAGTACTGAAAGTAAAAGTACCAGTAGTTTTGAAAAAAAAAATTGCTACTCAAGTACTGAAAGTAAAAGTACAAGTACTGTGTTATGTAGTTATTAAAGAAAGAAGTCAAAAGTTTGAACATCATATTGTTTTTTTATTATTTCAAATGCAGCTTTTATTTATACATACAGTAGCTTTTATTTTCGTATGCGCTGATAATACACATGTTTTGAGCTTCATGAAACCTGCCATCTACTGTTCTGGCAGTGGTAATTTTTTTAATAGTAATGAGTAACTATGCAGCACAAAAAAAAATTATCGGAGTAGAAGTATTGAAATCATTGAAAAAATGTAGTGAAGTAAAAGTGGAAGTAGGAGAAAAAAATTCTACTCTAGGAAAGTACAGATACCGCCTTTCGGTACTTAAGTACAGTAGTGAAGTAGTTCTACTTAGTTACTATACATCTCTGGGTGTCACAAGAAGAATACACCGTATTATTTTTGGATATCAATTAATTGTATCTTGGGAATTCTTATTTTTCATCTCCACCTTTTGGGACTTTTACTCGCACAATTTTTGGTTCCTTGTTTCTTTTGGACTTATCACATGCATTATTGATGGTCACTCTTAATGATGTTTTGTTTATTATTCACTTATTTACAATGATTAGCGCTACACTATTTTTTTATTTTTATTTATCACCATTTATATGTTTGCACATGGAGGACACATCCTCCCAGCAAAAAAAAAAAAAAAAAGTGGGCGGGAGCACTCATAACCCCTTCCATGAAGACACATCAATACCCCGCAGGGAAAAAAAAAAAAAAACAAGCAGCAACAGAAAAATGGAAAAAAAGAACAGAGGAAATGATCCAGTTGTGGGCCGGAAGGATTTGCCCCCTTAATGACCAGGCCATTTTTGGTGATTCAGCACTGTGTTACTTTAACGCAAAATTGCGCAGTCGTGCGACCCTGTACTGAAATAAAATTGATATCCTTTTTTTCCCACCAATAGAGCTTTCTTTTGGGGGTATTTGATCACCTCTGCAATTTTTATATTTTGCTCTATAAACAAAAAAAGAGCGACAATTCTGAAAAAAAAAAAACAAAAAAAAACAAAACATTATTTTCACATTCTGCTATATAACACCCCCCCCCCCCCAAAAAAAAAAAAAAAACAATTAAGAAAAAATTAATTTTTCATCCTTTTAGGCCAATTTGTATTCTGCTACATATTGTTGGTAAAAAAAAAATCGCAATAAGCGTATTTTTAATGGTTTGCGTAAAAGTTATCACGTCTACAAACTAGCGGAAAGATTTATGTCATTTTTATTTATGTATTTATTTTTTACTAGTAATGGCAGCGATCTGCGATTTTTAGCGGGACTGCGACATTGCAGCAGACAGCTCGGATCCCTAACTGACATTTTTGACACTTTTGGGGGGCCAGCGACATTACTATAGTAACCAGTATGAAAAATATACACTGTACTGTACTAATGACACTGGCAGGGAAGGGGTTAACCTAGGGGTGATCAAAGGGTTAAGTGAGAGCCGAGGGGGTGTTTTCTAACTGTATGGCGGATGGGCTTGTGAAATGATCATAGAGACCTGTGATCCTATTTAGAAGGATCACAGTCGCTCTGTGATCATTTCAGAGAGAAGAACGATCAGCTGTGTTTACAACAGCTGTCTGTCCTTCTATCTCAGCGGGGAGCGATCGCGTGTGTCAGGCAGCAATCATGGCCGCCGGCCCTGTGGACCCCCAGCCCCACACGCGCAACTGACGTATGGCTACCTGCTGCAGTAAATCTGCGACAGGCGGTCGGCAGGTGGTAAAGCACAAAATTGTGGCAACATACCTCCGGCAGCAAGCGAAAAGCTCCAGTACAGCTTTTTTTTTTTCTGAGCTGAAATACAGCCTATTCATTGTAATGTGCCTGTGCACACAGGCGTGTAAATGAGCGCCGTGCATTCTTCAGTAAGAACAAAATAGAAAAATCTGCATTCTTGGACAGTACTTAGCGGCTAATGCGCGCAAATGCGAGCAAATACACCCCATTGCGCACAAATGAACTCACGCGAACATACTGTTGATCTGAAAAATACTAAAATACATATTTTTCAAAAACGTGAGAATACATTTGCGCGAAAAGACGCAAATTTGCGCAAACACATATGTGCGAAAATGCACGCGAACGCGCGAAAATGCGCACATTTCAATAAGACAAATGCTCCTGAAATTTACGGCTGGAAAAGGAGATGCTCAAACAGGAGTATTGTGTGTAAGAGGCCTAATCATGTCACTGGTCCCCAAAAGTGTCAGTTAGGTGTCCGATTAGTCCGCTAAAAATCGCTTATCACCGCCATTTTCAGTGAAAATAAATAAATAAAAATTCCACGCTATAACTTTTGCGCAATCCAATCAATAGACGTTTGCTGGGATTTTTTTTCTTTTTACCAAAAATATGTAGCAGAATACATATTGGCCTAAATTGATAAAGAAATTTGATTTTTTACATTTTTGTATTGGATATGTTTTATTGCCGAAAGTAAAAAATATTTTTTTGTTTTTTTCAAACTGTATGGTCTTTGTTTATAACTCAAAAAAACAAACAAAAAAAAAAACACAGAGGTATGGTCTTTGTTTATAACTCAAAAAACAAACAAACAAACAAAAAAAAAACACAGAGGTGATCAAATTCCAGCAAATAAAAGCTATTTGTGGGAAAAAAGGACATCAATTTTATTTGGATACAGCATCGCACGACCGCGCAATTTCCAGTTAAAATACCGCAGTGCTGTATCGCAAAATATGGCCTGTTCGGGAAGGGGGGGGGGGGGTAATCCTTCCAGGGCTGAAGTGGTTAATGAAAGCTGCGGGTTTCAAAAGATTAAAAATGACTTTAGGAAATACTTTTAAAACTTTGATGAGATTTTAGTGATTGGAGTCCCAGACATGAAAACCTCATTAAATCTTTAATGTATTAATGTGATTCCAGGTGTGACATTCAATATCTTAAAACTTGCAGCTTTCCCAAAAATAAAACCTGGTGAACCTGCAAATATGTGGGGTGACAACTGTCTCCCAATTATGTCCCTGCATTGTGGCCCCTATGTCCCTGCATCGTGACCCCTATGTCCCTGTATTGTGACCCCCCATGTCCCTGCATTGTGACCCCCATGTCCCTGCATTGTGACCCCCATGTCCCTGTATTGTGACCCCCATGTCCCTGTATTGTGACCACCATGTCCCTGCATTGTGACCCCCATGTCCCTGCATTGCGACCCCCATGTCCCTGCATTGTGACCCCCATGTCCCTGCATTGTGACCCCCATGTCCCTGCATTGTGACCCCCATATCCCTGTATTGTGACCACCATGTCCCTGCATTGTGACCCCCATGTCCCTGCATTGTGACCCCCATGTCCCTGTATTGTGACCACCATGTCCCTGCATTGTGACCCCCATGTCCCTGTATTGTGACCACCATGTCCCTGCATTGTGACCCCCATGTCCCTGCATTGTGACCCCCATGTCCCTGTATTGTGACCACCATGTCCCTGCATTGTGACCACCATGTCCCTGCATTGTGACCCCCATGTCCCTGCATTGTGACGCCCATGTCCCTGCATTGTGACCCCCATGTCCCTGCCCCCCAAGTGTGCTCCTGCGTAGTCACATGGACTTCTAATAGAGACTACAATGCTGCTATGGTCCACTGTTGTCACCATCAGGAAACTGAGAAATGGCCTCGGTCATCGCTGTAGACAGGAAGTGGTTGCAGGAGATCAGCAGCACTGAGATGCAACAAAGAATAAAAATAGGGTAAAAATAAATGGAATAAAAACTACATTCTATGGTTTATATTACACCGAGGGTTATCAAATTATAGGTTAATCATTTTAGAGCTTACTCTCACTTGTGGCTTGGAGCAGTAAAGATAGGCGGTTGAGCCATGATTTTATCACCCCCCCCCCACCCCCTTAACTCAACACTGCAGCCAAATGGGGTTGTACACATGCCTTGGCAAATTACATCCCTTGTTGCGTTCAGTGGGCAGTACCACCATCAGACAGGACCAATTCAAATGAATGGGGCTGTGCCACAACAGCCATGCAACTCCTCTCATCTCCTGCTTTGGTTATGGGAAGTGAAGGGAAATCTCCCCAAAGGGAGAAGGGTTGCAAACACTGACAATATTTTTATTGCTGCCCATGCTGAATTGTCCCAGTGATTACTGCCCCCCCCCCCCATTATTTTCGGTTTGGTTCTCACGGGAACAGGAAGTGAGCAAAAATTTCCCTTATTCTATCCAAAACTTGGAAAAAAAAATAGGGACCGTTGTTCTGTTGACAACCTCCCACTATAAAGGGATTTCCTCTCACTTCCTGTTTTGGCTATAGGACAGGAAGTGAAGGGAAATCTCTCCAAAGGGGACATGGGAGTACAGTTGGAACCTTTGACAATACTTGTATTGCTGCCCATGCTGAATTGTCCCAGTGACTACTGCTCCCCTCATTTTTGTATGGGTGTCACAGGAACAGGAAGTGAGCAAAAATCTCCCTTATTCTATCCAAAACTTGGAAAAATACAGGGACCCTTCTTCTGCTGCCAACCTCTCACTTTGAAGGGATTTCCTCTCACTTCCTGTTTACGCTATGGGACAGGAAATGATAGGAAATCTCCCCAATGGGGACAGAATCTCTGGGAGAAGGGTCATAACCTCTAACAATATTTTTATTGCTGTCCATGCTGAACTTTCCAAGTGACTACTGCCCCCCTCATTTTTTATGGGTGTCACAGGAACAGGAAGTGAGCAAAAATCTCCCTTATTCTATCCAAAACTTGGAAAAAAATAGGGACTCTTGTTCTGCTGACAGGAAGTGAATGGAAATCTCCCCAAAGGGGATATGGGAGTACAGCTAGAACCTTTGACAATAATTTTATTGCTGCCCATGCTGAATTGTGCCAGTGACGACTGCTCCCCTCATTTGTATGGGTGTCACAGGAACAGGAAGTGAGCAAAAATCTCCCTTATTCTATCTAAAATTTGGAAAAAAATTAGGGACCCTTGTTCTGCTGACAACCTCTTACTTTAAATGGATTTCCTCTCACTTCCTGTTTGCGCTATGGGACAGGAAGTGATAGGAATTCTCCCGAATGGGGACAGAACCTCCGGGAGAAGGGTCAGAACCTCTGACAATATTTGTATTGCTGCCCATGGTAAACTGTCCTAGCGGCTACTGCTCCCCTCATTTTTTGTATGGGTGTCCCATGAATAGGAAGTGAGCAGAAATTTCCCTTATTCAATCCAAAACTTGGAAAAAAAATAGGGACTCTTGTTCTGCTGACAGGAAGTGAAGGGAAATCTCCCCAAAGGGGATATGGGAGTACAGCTAGAACCTTTGACAATATTTTTATTTCTGCCCATGCTGAATTGTGCCAGTGACTACTGCTCCCCTCATTTGTATGGGTGTCACAGGAACAGGAAGTGAGCAAAAAATCTCCCTTATTCTATCCAAAACTTGGAAACAAATAGGGACCCTTGTTCTGCTGACAACCTCTTACTTTAAATGGATTTCCTCTCACTTCCTGTTTGCGCTATGGGACAGGAAGTGATAGGAATTCTCCCGAATGGGGACAGAACCTCCGGGAGAAGGGTAAGAACCTCTGACAATATTTTTTATTGCTGCCCGTGCTGAACTGTCCTAGCGGCTACTGCTCCCCTCATTTTTTGTATGGGTGTCACATGAATAGGAAGTGAGCAGAAATTTCCCTTATTCTATCCAAAACTTGAAAAAAAAGGGACCCTTGTTCTGGTGACACCCTTTCACTTTGAAGGGATTTTCTCTCACTTCCTGTTTTAGCTATGGTACAGGAAGTGAAGGGAAATCTCCCCTATGGGGACACAGAAGGCAAAACAAACCTGACAGGGGTTATAACCCTCCCTTACTCTGTCAAAATAAAAAAAGAAAGCTTTGACTTTATTTCTACTTCAGGAAAAAGGAATGGAACAGTCTGACACATAAACTATGGATTTTATTTGGAATCTTCTTGCTTTCTTCTATGGGAATTTTTTATTTATTAGACTTGCAATGGTGAGCTGTGGAGTGGTTGCCCTTGGTAACCAATCACATAACTGGTTTCATTTTCCCTCAGCCTGGGAGGAGAATGGTGATTGGTTTGTCCTGTCCTGTCACAATGACGCCAGACGTTCCCTCTCCTCCTGGATGAGGCCTATCGCCGCCTGTACTAGGCCTCTGCTACCAGAAGGGGGAGAGGGAGGAGGCGCCGTGCACGGTGCATCCTGGGAAATAAACCAACATGGGGAAAAGCTCCTCCAGGCTCAGCATGCACGGCCATTGCACGGAGTGAGAGCCTGAGCGGACCCCCGAGCCTGCCGCCACCCCCCTCCGCCTCACAGCCAGCCTGCCTGGGGAGACGATGTGACGGGCCTGCAGAGAGCACTCCCCCCACCCCCCCTCAGACTCTCCCGGATGATGGACAGGAACTACCCGACCCCCACCTTCACCGACCCGCTGGCTTCGGCCTCCCCCGCCGCCTGGGCCTACGATCGGAGCGCGTCTGGCATCAAACCCAGGTAAGCCGGGGGGAGCGAGCAGGAAAGGCCGGGGATGTGAGGCCTAGGAGGCCCTGCGCGCTGGAGGGAGGCGCGGCGGACACCGTCTACTCCAGGCCGGGGATCCTCCCCTCTGCGCCAGGCCTCGGACACTGACACCTGTGGGGGCACAACGTGCTGCTGTCACCCCCGTCCTCATTCCTATTCACTTCCAGGGCTGTGCTACTCTTCTGTATGGGACTTTTACTGCATGACAACCCCACTGTGTACCAGACACACACAGGACTACAACTTGCAGGGACTGTCCCTGGACACTGGGACCTACAAGTCACCCCTCACCCATGTGCTCCCAACACATTGTTTATTTTAGTATATACGTGTGTGTGTGTATGTATGTATGTGTGTATATATATATATATATATATATATATATATATATATATATATATATATATAATTAGTAAGAAAGAGTTATGACTGCTGTTTGTTTTGTTGGTTGTGATCCCCATGGGGGAGATTTTTCTTCACTTCCTGTTTTGGAGACACCACAGGAAGTGAAAGAAACCCCCCCCCCCCGTTAAGTTGCATTTACATCTTTCAGTTTCCCAAACCAAAAATGTGTGTTTTGCTGCGTAATTTTGGAAACGCGCTGTAATCGCTAGTTGTACTTGCAGTGCCATTTCCTAAACGAGCAATGGGTGCTGACTGCTTCTATGTTCATTAAAACTGAAGCATAATAAATTGTAAGCTATGCTTCAGTTTGTGAATAAAGGGGGAGCCTCTGTACAGAGCGCTTGATGATCATTCAGTCTGTGTCATCAATTACTTTTTATGTCTCAATAGGGAAATATCAGGGGTCTGTTTAGATCCCTGATTTTTCCCTATAGTGCCCCCCCCCCCCCAATAGGACTGTTAAATGTAAAAAATAGTTAAAAAAAAAACATAATTAGGGGTTGCCCATATGTGCTTTACTCTCTAAAAAGTGATCTGCATTCATATTGATCTTCTGAGAGCATTTTTGTATCACCTCCCTGTTTTAACCCCTTTCGGACCGGAGCATTAGTTGCTCAATGACCAGGCACTATTTTGCGATTCGGCACTACGTGAGTTTAACGGACAATTGAGCCGTCGTGCGACGCTGTACCCAAACAAAATTGACATCCTTCCCCCCCCCCCCCCACAAAAAGAGCTTTCTTTTGGTGGTATTTGATCACCTGTGCAATTTTTATTTTTTGCACTATAAACAAAAAAGAGCGACAAATAACAATATTTTTCAAATTATTTTTTTTTATATGAAATTCTCAAAAAATGTAAAAATCTAAATTTTTTAACATTTTAGGCCAATTTGTTTTCTGCTACATATTTTTGGTAAAAAAAAAAAAAATCACAATAAGCATTATTCGGTTTGCGCAAAAGTTATTGCGTTTACTAACTACGGGAAAGATTTGTAATTTTTATTTTTTTTATTAGTAATGGCGGCGATCTTCTTTTTTTTTTTTTTTTTTTGCATGACTGTGACATTGCGGCGGACAGATTGGAAACCCCAAACTGACATTTTTGACACTTTTGGGGGTACCAGTGACATTACTACAGTAATCAGTGCTAAAAATATGCACTGTTACTGTAATAATGACACTGACAGGGAAGGGGTTAACAGTATAGGTGATCAAGGGGTTAAATGTGACCCTAGGGGAGTAATTCTAACTGTCAGGGGGCGTGGCTTGTGAAGTAATCACAGAGACATGCGATCCTATATAGCAGGATCACATAGCTTCTGTGATCACTTCAGGGAGAATGACAGACGGCTGTGTTTACATCGGCCGTCTGTCCTTCCCTCACAGCTGTGGGAGATCACGAGTGGCCGGTGGGCCATCAGAGCCGCCGGTTACACGCGCTGGCTCCCCAGCTGACGAACGGGGGCGGGAGCGCGCCTCCGGCAGCGCGCGATCGCCCCCTAGCTCCACCCAGGCGAGCGCCGTACATGTTCGGCACTTTGCCTGGTTAAACTCTTTAACCCGGCACTGCACGTGGTTGCACAAAGCATGTAGGCGCTCCGGTCTCCCCCAATAATTGCTTTATTTTGTAGTTGCTTTTAATATAAGGATCCAGGGATGTCCTCGCCTGAGCCCATTCTTCAGTAAGCTTCGGGTTCAGGCGCTGGCATCTTTACTCAGGCTGCATGCATGTTTTGAATCGTGGGCAGAAGTTCTGCCATTCTGCTCGCAATTTCAAAATGCCCAGGTGGCAATTACAAATGCACAATGCACATTTCAGATGTTCATTTGGATGGTGCGGTTCTGCTGCATTTGTCGAACGATAAATTGCGGTAAACTGCATGGTGCGACGCATGTCGGTGTGTAAAGTTCAGGAGCTTCTGTTTGGTGTCTTGCTTCAGGCGATGTGGTTTGCCGTTGTTGCAGCGCGATTTATAGCGGCAGAGCTGCACTGCGTTTTAGGTGCCATTTAACAGAATGGCATCTGAAATGTGCGATTTGTCATTCACGCTTGGATGTTTTGAAATTTTGGGCAGAATCACAGATGTGTGAATGCTGCCTAGGGAAACCGACAGTGAAGGCTTGCAGCTGCACATGCGGATCAGCGATGTGCTTTGTGATTGGTCCTGCATTCTTCTGGGACCTGTGATGTGTCCTAGAAGCCTATAGGGCAGGGGTCTTCAAACTATGGCCCTTCAGGTGTTCAGGAACTACAATTCCCATCATGCCTAGTCCATGTCTGTGAATGTCAGAGTTTTACAATGCGTCATGGGATGTGTAGTTCCGCAACAGCTGGAGGGCCGTACTTTGAGGATCCCTGCTATAGGGGAAGAAGAGGGGATCAAAATTCTGCTCAGTGATCTGACTGGAAGTGGGGGAGTGGGTACCTGTCAAAAATCAGGCCCCCGCTGGCAAAATGTAAAGGGGGGGGGGGGCAAGGAAGAGAGGAATGTCTCCTTTTGGGTTAGAGATAATAAAGTCTTGTTTTTTTTTTTTTTTTTGTTTGTTAAAAATAACAAACATGTCATACTTGCCTCCTCTGTGCAGTTGGTTTTGCACAGAGCAGCCCCAATCCTCCTCTTCTCGGGTCCCTCACTGGCACTCCTGGCACCTCCCTCCTGTTGAGTGCCCCCAAAGCAAGCACTCTACTTTGAGGGCACCCGAGCCACATGCGTCCATTCAGACATGGAGCCGTGGCCGGGCCCTGACCCCTTTCTCTCCTCATTGGCTGGCTGACTTTGTCAGCAGCTGGAGCCAATGGCGCCACACTGCTCTCTCTTCCAATGAGAAGGGGAGTCCTGGGCAGCGGAGAAACTCCTGCAACATCACTGGATCTAGATGGACCTCAGGTAAGTATTAGGGGGGCTGCTGCACACAGGTTTTTTTATCTATATGCATAGAATGCATTAATCACTTCCTGACCGCCTGCCGCAGATTTATGTCGGTACTTTGACTTTAAATACCAGGGATATGGCAGCAGATAGCTGCCATGACCCCGGTACTTTCTTACAGGGCAGGCGGTCCTCTTCCACATAAGTCCCAGCGGTGGATGCGCCGCAGGATCACTTATGGGCGGCGAGAGAGGTGCACCCCTGCTGCTTCCCGGTCGTTTTCCCTGCTTACCAAAGCCGTCGGTAGCAGGGAAAGCGATCTGGTCTGTCCATGTCTCAGGCAGGAAGTCGAGTGAAGGCAAGATGGCCCCCACTCGGCTCTATGGCCTTGGAGGACCGGAGTGACGTCGTATGTCGCTTCCTCCCAATGGCCTTAAAGGGCCCCTTTTTTTTTTTTTTTTTTTTCCATGCTGAAAATACTTTTTTTTTTTTTTTTTTTTCTTTGCTTTTAAGTATAGATGTGAAATCTGAGGTCTTTTTGACCCCAGATCTCACAATAAAGAGGACCTGTCCTGCTTATTTCTATTACAAGGAATGTTTACTTTCCTTGTAATAAGAATAAAAGTGATCAAAAAATCTTTTTTGTAAAGGGACAGTGTAAAAATAAAAAATTAAAATAAATAAGAAAAAAAATTTGAAGCGCCCTGACCCTCCGAGCCCGCGCACAGAAGTCAACACATACGCAAGTCACGCCCACATATGTCAACTGCGTTTTAAACCACACGTGAGGTATCGCCGCGATCGTTAGAGCAAGAACAATAATTCTAGTCCCAGACCTCCTCTGTAACTCTAAAATGGTAACCTGTTGAAATTTTTAAGGCATTGCCTATGGAGATTTTTAGGTACCATGTTTGTCGCTATTCCACGGGCGTGCGCAATTATGAAACATGACATGTTGGGTATCTATTTACTCGGCATAACATTATCTTTCACATTAAAGAAAAAAATTAGGCTAACTTCACTGTTTTTTTAATTAAAAAAAAAAAATTTATTTTTTCCAAAAAATTTGCGTTTGTAAGACCGTTGTGCAAATATGGTTTGACAAAGTATTGCAGCAATCTCCATTTTATTGTCTAGGGTCTCTGCTAAAAAAAATATATTTGTTTTTCACTGTAAGAACGGTAAGGATGTGGAATTCTCTTCCACAAGCAGTCATATCAGCAGGGAGCATTGATAGTTTCAAAAAACTATTAGATGGACACCTTAATGACCACAACATACAGGGGTATACAATGTACGGTTAAAAGCAAACACACACACGCATCATAGGTTGAACTGGATGGACTGATGTCTTTTTTCAACCTCACTAACTATGTAACTATGTAACTATGTAACTATGTTTGGTATTATTGTTTGGGGGTTCTAAGTAATTTTCTAGCAAAAAATACTGTTTTTAACTTGTAAGTGACAAGTGTCAGAAATTGGCCTGGTTCTTAAGTGGTTAAGATAAAAAAAAAAAAGAAAACCTTCAGCCTTTACAACCACTTTCAGTTTCGTTTAATGACACCCCAAGAGCAGGGAGCAGATGCAGGAGAAAACACGCCCAATGCTCTGACGCCAAAGGTTTTGGATCTGCTTTGGGGCATGCAGGGGAGCCTATTGAAGTGAAAAAGGCTGCCCTAGATGGGACATGCATTAAAAACACGCTAAAATGCAAGGCACTGCGCGTTCCTGCTGTGTTCAGGTGTGAATGGGGCCTTATTTGTCACTGGAACAAGTGTCCCCATTGAATGAATTATTTTATTTATTACAAATATTTATATTGAGTTTGTTCAGCCCTATATTGTATATTCACATCAGTCCCTGTGCTCAAGAAGCTTACAATCTAAAGTCCCCTAACTCACATTTATACATACACATACTGGGGCCAGTTTAGACAGGTGCCAGTTAACCTACCATGTCTTTGGAGTGTGAGAGGAAACCGGAGTTCTTGGAGGAAACCTATGCAGGCATTTTCTCTCTGTTTCTGTTCTGGTGACAACTACACAGGTTGGATATTCCTGTCACTTTCTGTGCCAGTGAATACGCTGCGGCTGGATGCTGCCCTTGATTTCTGCTTTCAGTCCCCCATTTACACTTGGCATTTTTTTGCATGACTTGCATAGGACAGGCCAGTCATTTTTAATGTGTTGCCCTATCTTCGGTAAAGTAGCTCAAATAGCTTTTTGCTGCGTTGTGCCTTGTACTTTTTTTTCACTGCATGTTTTTCTGCACATCTGATTGCCACACTTGGGTTGCTATTATTGAATGTCACCACAAATGCAATACTTGATTGTAGCAAATTGTGTAAATCCCATTCACACCAGTGCAACTTGTCATGCAATTACAGTAACAAATCTCATGACAAATCTCACTCTATTGTTGGCAATGGAACTGTTCAAATCGGGGCAACTCCGACTTTCCTGCCGCACAGAGTTGAAAAAAAGGTTCCGGGACTATTTATTTATTTTTTTTGATTTGAGGTGCAACTTGCTTAGACATCTGTGCATGAAGTCGCACAGATATCAGACAAGTTGCACCAGGCTGAAATCTTGCTACTTTAAGTGAAGTAGGACAATCTCAAATTCACATTTAGTGCGAACAGTGCTAAACATGCACAAAAATATGCAATTGTTGCACACATTTACAAAACATGAAGCCTCAAGGACTGTGGGTGGACATACTGTACATCCCTGAACACACACAGCCCTAAGACTCTGTAAACACTGCGACTTTGCCCTGCAACTTTATTCCAACTTGGATGCTAGTTAGGAGCCTGTATAAGGGCTGAAATCGCACCTTTGAAATTGGATCAAAGTAGTGCAGGAACTTTTTCTAAAGTCGGAGTGACTTTTTTAGTATCGGATAAGATGGCTCTCATAGGGAAACATTGAATTTTACATGTCATGCGACTTGGAGTCTCAATGTGAACCAAGCCTAAACCTGAGTACTGGCTGATAGTGCTGTATTTCATGATGTCATAGATTTTGATGGGCTGCAGGGAGGCACTGAAGCCCTGCCCAGACATATGTGAACGGAGCCTTCTCTGTTTGTAACCACTGACCGTTATCACTGAAAATAAAGGAAAACTTCAAACACTCCCAGAACAGTAACAGAGGGGTAATTATCCAATGGGGACACTAGTTATAATGACAACAAGGGATTCACCTACAGTATCTCACAAAAGTGAGTACACCCCTGACGTTTTTGTATATATTTTATATCTTTTCATGTGACAACATTAAAGAAATTATCCTTTGCTACAATGTAAAGTAGTGAGTGTACAGCTTGGACATTTATTACTTAGGGGGTGTACTCACTTTTTTTGCCAGTGGTTTAGACATGAATGGCTGTGTGTTGTTATTTTGAGGGGACAGCAAATTTACACTGTATACAAGCTGTACACTCACTACTTTACATTGTAGAAAAGTGTCATTTCTTCAGGTCCGGTTCACACTGATGCGATGCGGGAAGGCTGCGAACTCGCAGCCTGTTCCCGCATCGCACACGCACCCCCTGCAGTTCACACTGCCATATGCGATACGCTGGGGGTGTCAATGTAATCTTAACGACACCCCCAGTTTGATCGCATATCGCAGTGCGATCGTGCAGTTCGCACAGGATCGGATCGCACAAGTGTGAACCGCTGTGCGATCCGATCCTGATGCGGCTGCAAAAATGCCTCCTGTGCGTGTTTGCTGCGGGAGCGATGCGAATTTAGCCATACAGTTTGTATGGCTAAACTCGCACCGCACAGCTGATCGCATGTAATGTCGGAGCAGTGCGCTCCGACATTACATGCGAACCCCGCACACGCACAAGTGTGAACCGGGGCTTAGTGTTGTCACATGAAAAGATAGAATAAAATATTTACAAAAATGTGAGGGGTGTACTCACTTTTGTTAGATACTGTAACTTTGGAGAGATTTCCTCTCCGTTCCTGTTGTTGTGGCTGTGGGACTGGAAGTGAAGGGAAATCTCCTCCCATGGGCAAAAAAAAAAAAAAAAATAATCTGATGGAGAGAAATAACCCTCCATTACACGATACAAAAAGTGTGGGGTTTACTGGTGATTTTCTGCTCTAAAAATGCCCATTCATTTTAATTGCCCCTGATCACATCCTGAGCGTTCGTTCTGTTATCTTAAGCAAATCTCCCGTCACTCAAAAAAGTACATTCGCTTCTTTTTTGGCAGATTACAGGCTTTTTTTTTTTTTTTTCATTTGTCACTTGTTAACCTAAAAACGCCCAAAAAAAAAAGACTGTGAAAATAGCAATGCCTAGATGTGAACGTAGGCTTAGGGCTGGTTGTGTTGGGGCAGATCAATGTCATGTTGCAACACATCACACTGTTTACTTTTTTTTCTTCTTTTTCTCTTTTAACTTTTTTGAAATATCACAACTTTACATTTATTTCTGCTCTTTGCAACAGCACATGTCTGTAACCTGTGAACCCCTGCTTGTGGTGTTGGTTAAATATTCCCAAGCACAACCACTGCAGGTCTTTGCTGTCTCTCCCTTATACAAAATTGTAACATAAACTAATGACAGTGCTTATGAGTTTCTCATGTCCATCAATCAGATTCAAACTTGTCCTGGAAGTTTTAGTATTATTGGTGACACAGGATTTTATGGACCACAGGTTTCAGAACATATGCTCTAGGTAACCTTGTGAGTTTCTCTCTGAATTCTGGCTGCTAGATATTACACAAAATTCAGATTAAAGTATAACTAAAGGCACAACCTGTTTTTTAATGTTAGATGGAGTGCAGGGGGATTAGAATGCCTGTAAGGTTTTATTGCTGTCTGTGCCCCTGTTCCATCCTCTCTATTTGCCCTGTTTTCCATTGAAAGAAAATCCCAAATTTTGGTTTGTCCCCAGAAAAGTAATAGAGGGGAAATGGTCCAATGGGGGGGACTAGTTCTGGTGGTCTCCAGGGATTTTCCTTAATTTTCAGCGCTTTCCTTTCAATTCCTGTTTTGGCTATGGGACAGGAAGTGAGAGGAAAGCGCTGACAGAGGTTATACCCTCCCTTCTTCCAAGATGCGAAAGTGCTGCCTATAGTTCTACTTTAAAGCGGTTGTACACCCGAAAATTAAAAAAAAAAAAAAAAAAAACCTGCAAGACAAAGGCATAATGAGCTAGTATACATCGCATACTAGCTCATTATGTATTACTTACCTTAGAACGAAGCCCCGACACGGACCCCCAGAGATTGCTGCGGGCGCTGCCATGAACCCTCGGCGTCTCTTCCGGGTTCGGCGGCTACGGCGCTCTGATTGGGCGGAGCCGCGATGATGTCACTCCCGCGCATGCGCGCGAGAGTGATTTTCCGGCAAGCTCCCGGCAAGGAAAACTGAAGGTCCCCCCCGGACCTTCAGAATGCATGCGCCGCTCGCGTGAGCAGCTGCATGCACTGCAAATATCTCCTAAACCGTGCCGGTTTAAGAGATATTAATTGTACCTACAGGTAAGCCTTATTATAGGCTTACCTGTAGGTAAGTGTCAAAAAGCACTATACTACCGCTTTAAATGAAATTGTACTTCCTAATTGTAGGGAAATTACAGTGTTTAATGGACGGCATTAGTTACTCTCGGTTTGTTTTCAGTTGTTGCTTGGAATTAATCTGTAGCATTCTCTGAATTGTTTTGAGGGTGACCTATAGAGTGAAATTGTTTTCATATTTTCTATCCTTATTGACCCTAAGTGTCCGTTAATCTGGCACTTGTCCACTCTGGCTGCTGTCAACTTTGGTTTCTTCTGTTCCTGCACTATTAACGCTGTGCTGCTTGATCAACACCTACAGAGCTTATCTATTTCTCTTTCTTTCATTGACACACAGCTCCGTTTCTACTTGACAGTTGGGTTATGCTGCCCACTACAGGATTAGGACACTAGGAAGGAAAAATCTTTACTATGCATATGGGGCTGTCCCTGGGGGTATACACCCACTCAGCCAAACGCACTTTTTTTTTTTTTTTATTGTTTTGGTTTTTGTTCTTTCTGCCTAGTGTCCTAGGAGTAAAGATCTAGTTCCTTGCTGGGATCTCTGGTCCTGGAATTTTTTTCCTATCATGTTTATTTTGTTCCTGTGACAATCAACTGCCGGACTGGTTGATGTACTGGATAATCTAGATCCAGAGGGTCCCCCCAGTCTGGCCAGCGAGTGTGCGCAGGCTTCAGCTCCGTGCTAGGTCGGCCACAACATAGCTACACTGGACGGGGGCTGGCCTGTAAGTTAAACACCTCGAGGTCGCATACGACCTCAGTCGCAGCGTTCCCCCTTTGCCCACCCTGTTCCTGGTATGGTAAGTAGCTGCCCCCCCCCCCCTCTTCTAACCCTGGAGGTTTTTGGGGTAGACATGGGCCCTTCCCTGGGACAGTTGGACCCCCGGGTTCCCCTCCTTCCCATGCAGCGTTTCTCCCCCCTCCCTTTTTGATCCTCTGCGGAATTGTTACACCCCCATCTGCCTTCACCTGCCCCCCCATGAGGTGGTTTTACCTTTTAGGTCGGTCTGGGGTGTCAGCTTTGGCGGTCGTTTTCCAATGACCTTTGGCCACACACTCCCTGGTGTGTACCTTTCTTTAGGGTCTCCGACACATGGTCTCTCCAGGGTGGGCTCTGTTGCCTCCTTGGGATCTCAACTTGGTGCTTTCAGCTCTACAGAAGCCTTCCCTTGAAAATATTTGTGAGATCTCCCTCCTTACGCTGTCCCAATAGGTGGGCTTTTTGGCGGCATCACCTCTGCGCACAGGGTGTCAGAACTGGCGGCATTATCCTGTTCACCTTATATGGGGATTCACAGGGATAGGGTGGTTCTTTGCCCTTATCCATCATTCCTTCCAAACGTTGTCTTTTTTTTTTTTTTTTTTATTTGAATGACTACATTGCGTTGCCTTCCCTGTGTCCTATGCCTAAAGATCGGAAGGAACTTGCCTTGGATGTGGTTAGGCAATCAGGGTGTACCTGGCAGCTTACAGAGTCTTTCAGGAAGTCAGACTCTCTTTGTGCTCACGGACAGACCTCGAAAAGGGTTGTCCGCTTCCTCTGCGACCATTTCCAGATGGATCAGACAAATGGTGGTTCAGGCCTATTCCATCAGGGGTCAGGTTCCTCCTTTCTCTGTCAAGGTGCACTCTACTAGGGCGCTTAGTGCCTCCTGGGCCTTCTGTCATCAGGTATCGGTGATGGAAGTTTGCAAGGCGGCCATCTGGCCGTCGGTGCACACTTTCACAAAGTTTTATGAGGTGGACGTGTTGGCATCTGCGGATGCTTCTTTTGGTGCAAGGTTTTGCAGGCTGCTGTTTAGTTGACCTGGTCCTCTTTGAGGGTGTATTTTTTTTTTTTTTTTCAGGTGAGCTCCAGTTGTTTATGATTGAGCTCCATGTTACCTGTTTGGCTATGGTTTAGCCTTGGGAATTTCTTCTTGCTGTTACCACCCCTCATGTTTGACACTGCTTTGGGAAGTCCCAACTGTCAAGATAAGGAGCTGTGTCCGTTAACGAACAAAAAAGAAAATGGGATTTTTGACTTTCTGTAAAATCCATTTCTTAGGTGGGTGCTGTGTCCATCAATAAACATATCTGTGGAGTTTGCTTTCTTCCGACATTGCTTGTAACAAAACTGAGTGCTTATGGTTTAGGAGTGGGCGTATACTCCCTGGGACTGCCCATAGGCATAGTCAAGATTTTTCCTGCCTAGTGTCTTACTCCTGTAGCGGGCAGCATAACCCAACTGTCAAGAAGATAAGGAGCTTTCCCAGTCAATGAAAATCAAAGAAATGGATTTTACGGTAAGTCAAAATTCCCATTTTTCTTTTTTCCTGACATGGTGGGGGAATTTTATTAAAACTAGAGTGTAAAATCTGGTGCAGCTCTGCATAGAAAACCATTCAGCTTCCAGGTTTTATTCACAAAGCGTAAGGCCCCTTTCACACAGGTGGACCGTTCAGATCTGCCTGTCTGGTTTTTTTGGGCGGATCTGAACGGTCCCCCCATGCATTCCTATGGGGCATCGGATGTCAGCGCAGACATGTCTGCTGACATCCGACCTGATGCGATCCGTCAAATCTGGACGGTTGGAAACCCTATTTTCCATCCGTCCAGCGGATCGGAGGGCATCGGATGAGAACGGACCGACGGTCCGTTCCCATCCGATTTCCCCCATAGAGATGCATGGGGACCTGACAGCTGTGTCTCCGCACACAGCACGGAGACACAGCTGTCCTCCTGCTGCTCAGCGGGGGATCGGCGGCTCTATCCCCCCGCTGAGAAAAACGGACTCCGTCCAACGGACGGAGTGTGTGAAAGGAGCCTAATCAAACAAGCTGAAGTTAGAAGCTGATTGGCTACCATACACAGCTGCATCAGATTCTGAGTGCTCCAGCTTTGGGCTATGTTTACACTGCTCTGTTACATTTGAGTTTTTACCACGTTTTTGGTGCGTGTTGCACCTGTGAAGAAATGACATGGAACTCAAAAACTGCAACCGCAGATGCATTTTTGATGCACTTTATTTATTTCAATGGGGAGGTGCATTTTTTGGCAGCAAACTGCACCAAAACATGCACTAAAAATGTGGCAAGTAGGTTATTTTTGTAAAGGCAGCGAACCCACAATTGTCAGTGTGAAGAGTTTCATGGTAACGCATTTTTCTTCCGCTTTTGTTTTACAAAAGCAGAAGAAAAACGTATCAGTGTGAAAACAACTTCAGTAAATCAACCCTGGTGTGTCTGGAAATACTATAGTATAGTCCTTTTCATAGATTGTCCCATAATTTAAAAAAATAAATATATACACCCTATATTGTCAAAAGTACTGGGACACCTACCTAGGTGCACATATATAACTCGATGTGGGATCCAGCACGATTCTAGTGCGGGTTCCCGCATCGGATCTCCCTCGCAGGCAATTCACACTGCCCTCTGTGAAGCACTGTGGTTGTCAATACAAAGTTAATGACACCCCCAGCTCGATTCGCAAATTGCATTGTGAACTGTTAATTCGGACAGGAATCGGATCGCACGTGTGAACACATTTGCGATCCCATTCCAGCGCATGGATGAAAAAAGGTTCCTGCACCTTTTTCACGTGAAACCAATGCGAGTTCAGCCAAATAACTGTATGGCTGAATTTGCATTTGGACAGACACCACATGGGATCCGCACAGCAACGCGGTGGGAATAACATGCATTGTCTGACATTGCATATGTGTGAGCCAAAGCTCACACACACATGAACTTTAAAGGCATCCCAGTCTTAGTCCGTAGGGTTCAATATTGAGTTGGCCCACCCTTTGCAGCTATAACAGCTTCAACTCTTCTGGGAAGGCTGTCCACAAGGTTTAAGAGTATCTTTGGGAATGTTTGACCATTCTTCCAGAAGCACATTTGTGAGGTCAGGCACTGATGTTGGATGAGAAGGCATGGCTTGCAGTGTCCACTTTAATTCATCCCAAAGAGTGTTTGGTTGAGGTCAGGACTTTGTGCAGGCCAGTCAAGTTCCTCCACCCCAAACTGGCTCATCCATGTTTTTATGGACCTTGATTTGTGCTCTGGTGCGCAGTCATGTTGGAACAGGAAGGGGTCATCACCAAACTGTTCCCACAAAGTTGGCAGCATGAAATTGTCCAAAATGTCTTGGTATTCTTATGCCTTAGGAGTTCCCTTCAAGGGGCCAAGCCCAACCCCTGAAAAACAACCCCACACCATACCCCCCCCCACCAAATGATTTGAACCAGTGCACAAAGCAAGGTCCATAAAGACATGGCTGAGCGAGTTTGGGGTGGAGGAAGTTGACTGGCCTGCACAGAGTTCTGACCTCAACCTGATAGAACACCTTTGGGATGAATTAGAGCAGACTGCGTGTCAGGCTTTCCTGTCCAACATCAACACCTGACCTCACAAATGCTCTTCTGAAAGAATGGTCAAACATTCCCATAGACACACTCCTAAACCTTGTGGAGATCCCAGAAGAGCTGAAGCTGTTATAGCTGCAAAGGGTGGGCAACTCAGTATGGCAATAAAGTTCATGTGAGTGTAAAGGCAGGCGTCCCAATACTTTTGAAATTTTTATATATATATATAATTTCTCTAGCAAAGGTGTGTAGTTCCAGAACAGGGAAGATTGGGTACAACAGTGAGTGGGAGAACATACAGGGACAGATGAGATGGTGAGGGCTAAAATGCAACAGTGGTAGGTGGACCATTTTATATATCCATTCTGCCTCATCCTTAAAGCGTTTTGTTACCCCAACACTTCATATAGCTGGTATGTACCTGCTGTACCATGTACTTGTATGAGAAAGTATCCTTTATTCTTTGTATTGCTTCTTTTATGTAAAATCCTCTGGTGTTCCTGCCAGTCCTCTTGCTTTCCTATTAAAATCTGACCACGGTAAGCAGAAGAGCACACCGTGGTCAGTTCTCTAGCTACACTGGGAACTCTATGTACTCTCCAATGATCAGACTTGTCCTGAAACGCCCTCACTGCACAGCCATTCACTGGGAAGCTCAGTGTGCTGCTGCTTCTCCTCCTCCCTCCAGCCCTTATGCAGCTGAGAATAGAGGGAATGTGATAATTTATAATGTGTTTTTTTTTTTTTTTTTTTTTTTTTATCTATACAAAAATGTTTTGCCTTTCATTTCTATTTTAAACTGAATGTGTTTTACAAGGTGATCGTTTACAATCACTGTGAGCCATAGACTGTTCGAATCTCGGCGGGTTCAGCAGGGACTAGCCGAGATTTGAACCATGTATGGGGAGGCTGATTGTACTCAAGTTGTTTGATGGATCAACTTTGGTACAGCCAGCATGTAAGAACTTTCATACGAATATTGCCAGCGGCTCGGTGTTGATGGGGGGAAATTGAGTGTTTTTTTTTTTTTCTTTCCTGCAACCACAGCCGGCTGGCTTTAGCATAGCTCTATGACCGCATTTAAAACTGTTCTCCCTCTGTGGACTGCTATCTTATCTCAACAGCTGAAGAATATAGAGTGATTGCAAACTGAGTTTTTGCAGACATAGCCTAACCAATGCACTGCTCAAACTTCATTCTGTTCCTGCTGAATTGGACAAAATTCATGCAGTGGATGGCCTCGCCAGCATACCCCTTCTTGCCAGAAGTTGATTCTTCTGTCTGTTGTAGTGAAGGAGCCTCCTCCTGGGTGACTGTAAAACGCAGTGTGCATGAGGCTTTAGTTGGTTTCTATCAGCTTCCTTATATTGGAGGGCTGCCAAGTTATATTCTCCATAGAAAAAGCTGAGATGTCAGAGCATCTAAATTATCATGAAGAATTTATCCGCAATGCCTATAGCTGCAGAGGTGAATGAGGGCTTGTTTTTAAGGCCTGGTTCGCACTTATGCAGGTTGCAGATTCCAGGTGCAAATTGCATTTTTAAATACATATTTTTTTTTTTTTTCTTCTATCAATTTGAAGTCTATGGAACCAAAAACCACAAAAAAAATTCTGGCCCTTTCCATAAAATGCATTGATGTGAACATGACCCATAGGAAACCATGTTAAATGGTCTGTAGTCAGTTTCTGCAAAACTGAAAAATGCATAGGTGTGAACCGGGCCTGAAGTGCTTTTAATGCTTGTTCAGAATATGCAAATTTCTTAGTCTGTGTGCTTCCTCTGGGCACTTTAAGGTACCTAATACTGAAATATATTCAAAATATTTTAGTTTCTGAAAAGCACTTTACTTTCCCTTTTTTAAAATCAATGTTTCCTGTAATCGGTGATAACTGATCGGCGGCCCCTAACTGAGGGGGTCAGTTTGCTGGTGGATCAATAAAAACCAAACCAAATTATTGTCTGTGTCTCTGTTGGGGAATTCTCCCTACTTGTCCAGATGGCACCCATCATAGAGAGAGAAGAGGGGTGGGTAAGAATTTCTCCACTGAGACAAGACCGTAATTAAAACCAAACCATCTCTTTCACTTTTCCACACTCCAGACTATAAAACAACAAAAGTTTGGGCAGTAGTTGAGGTTTAATAAACATGTCATAAAACCTGTCAAACATAACGCATATTCTTTCTACATAAGGCTGAATTAAGCATGAAATGTTTTTGGTATTTAAGTATTGGAAACTGCCAATGAAACCTTTTCATGAACCTTTGGTTGCAGCTTGGTGTTCCTTTCATATTTTCTTCCCATGCTGTTGGGGAGTCTGCAGCTTTCACCACACCAGGGGTTTAAAGCTTTTATTTATTTTACTTTCCTGGTTTTTAAGATTTTGCAGCGGACGGCCAAGGTGGGACAGCTTCACATGTATGGAGTGCTGTTCTGTGCACACTGATAATTTGTGCAGCCAACATCCATGACTGATCTGAATGCCAGCAAGGACAGCGTTTTATAATACGATGCCCTCAAGCATCTACCTCCTGTGAAGATTCGGTCTACTAAAGTGCGCTGTTGCCCTAACTTTTATAGTAGGTGTATACACCATATGTGGAAATAGATCTGGTCTGTACCCTTTAGTGCAACTAAAGTATATAATCCAAAGAAGTCTTCATCACCATTTTTCAAGTGAAGCCAATTAATACTCCCTGGAGTGCTCTCGTTTTGTTTGAACTTAGCGTGGATGTGCGTGACTCCACCCACACAGCCGAGTCATACATTCACAGATATATAATTACAGGATCTGTGATTAGAACGACTACGAGTCCCATCTGTCATCACAGAGGAAGATCATCTCAATGGGGCACAGATGTGGTGATATCAGTGCATGGGCAGTCTGTTTACAGTATATCCTGTAATCTATATTGTATAGTAGTCCTGTAACCGAAGGTCCGTACCTCCGTACAGACAGAAGAGTCTGCAGGAGCCTGTACAACAGCAATGCACTGATTATGGTTGCAATGCTTTGCCTTGCTCCAGTGCAAAAAATACAAATAAATGCACACTTCTTTCATTAATGTGGGTGTATTTATTTTTTTTTAAAGATAGACTCTGCCATAAATACTTACCTTAATCCCCACTCTTTAGATGGTCAATGCACAGCCCTGCCAGGTGCCAAGCAGCTTTTGCCTCCATGTGCTATGTGCACTGTTACCACCATTAATAATTATTTCTATAAGTATTCATTATAATGGGATGTTGGTGCCCCCAAACTGATTGACCAATCCTGGGTTTGTCCACATAACCAACCAGATGAATTATTATTAAAGACGTCTTACTCCATGAATACAGCCAACCCCTTGGCAGGAAATATAATCAACTATACAATAATCAGCAGATTGAACAAAAAAAAAAAAGGAAATTACCTGATGCCCCCGTCCACACATTTGATGTGGGGAATCCCTCATGCTGAGTTACTGTATTCTGGCAGCAGGGAGCTTTCCCTTTTACCAAAATATACTGCTCAGTGCTGCTGGCTATAGCTTGTGGCGCTGTTCAGTCGAAAAAAAAAACAAAAAACAAATAGGCTGGTAGATCGACTTCTGTACAACCAGCCTACCCATCCCTGTTGTACTGCTGAGTTTTTTGATTCACATATGGCCTCCTTTTAGGAATGAATTGTGCAAATGTCACTTAGGCTGGCCATCAGAGTTGTATAAAGTACTCGAAACCCATACTTGAGTAAAAGTACAAGTGCTCGATCAAAAAGTGACTTGAGTAGAAGTACTAAAGTATTCAACATTTTTTGTACTTAAGTATTGCAAGTAGTTTTTTAAAAAAAAAATTCTACTCAAGTACTGAAAGTAAAAGTACCAGTAGTTTTGAAAAGAAAATTGCTACTCAAGTACTGAAAGTAAAAGTACAAGTACTGCGTTATGTAGTTATTAAAGAAAGAAGTCAAAAGTTTGAACATCATATTGTTTTTTATTATTTCAAATGCAGCTTTTATTTATACATACAGTAGCTTTTATTTTCGTATGCGCTGATAATACACATGTTTTGAGCTTCATGAAACCTGCCATCTACTGTTCTGGCAGTGGTCATTTTTATAATTGTAAGGAGTAACTATGCAGCACAAAAAAAATAAAAATATCGGAGTAGAAGTATTGCAATCATTGAAAAAATTTAGTGAATTAAAAGTGGAAGTAGGAGAAAAAAATTCTACTCCAGGAAAGTACAGATACCGCCTTTCGGTGCTTAAGTACAGTAGTGAAGTAGTTCTACTTAGTTACTATACATCTCTGCTGGCCATACATTATACATATTTCTTACAATTTTCTGTTCAATTGTCTTCAGATTTACCTTCAACTATGTAGTACAAAGGCCTGCCTAATTGGATGCAAATAAAAGTGTTTAGTTTTGACCTCATTATGTGTTTTTTGGTAAATCTTACAGAAAATTGAACATGTATGGCCAGCCTTAGCATTTGATGCGCAACGTGTCTGGAACTATAAATGAGCAAAGGCTGTGTGGTGAACTGTAGTTATTTCACATTGGAGGTAGGGAGGCGCTATAAAGGACAATTGTTTTTTAAAACTTTATTAAAAGGGAGTTTGTCCTTTTTTAAAATGTGTTTATGTTCCTTTTGGCCCTGTATGTGCAGCTTTGGACAGCCGTCCAGCGTCTGCCTGTGCAGAGATGGTAGAAATTCCAATTTATGTTGATTTGCTTGTTGGGCAGCAATTCGCTTACTAATCAAGAGGCAATCCCATGGTTTTGTAGTCAGTCATGCTATAAATAGTAGGGATTTTGGCAGGGCTGCCCCACAGTTCAATAGTTCAGGTTTGTCCTGCAGGAGTTCCAGATAGATCTGTTTCTTTCTGAAAGCCGAAGTGCGACAGACCCAGTAAAACGTGAAGAGCATGAGGTGCCCCAGAGGCGTAGCCTGATATGCTGTGGAAGCCAAGAAAAATGTCACTCTGAGTCTGGAAGAACAATACTTCTGTGTTAGGTGTATTAGTAATGTGTATTCGCTTGGTTTGCTGTCTTGGTAAGGAAGCAATTTTTTTATTTAAATGTCCTGATTTCTGTAGATAATAAAACAGTTTAACCACTTGAGGACCAGGCTTTGTCTTGCACTTCTTTTTTTACAAGTTTAAATCAGTATTTTTTGCTAGAAAATTACTTAAAAACCCTACACATTATACTTTTGTTTTTTGCAGGGAATAGAAGGGCATTTGTTGCAATTTTTTTTTATGTCACATGGTATTTGCGCAGTGGTTTTTCAAATGCAATTTTTTGGGGGGAAAAAATACACTTTAACCACTTTACCACCGGAGGATTTTACTGTCTTACGTCTGGGCCACTTTTTGCAATTCGTCACTGTGCGACTTTAACTGACTATTGCGCGGTCGTGCGGCGCCGTACCCAAACTAAATTTACGTCCTTTTTTCACACAAACAGAGCTTTCTTTTGGTGGTATTTGATCACCTGTGCGATTTTTTTTTTTTTTTTTTTTTTTTTTTTTTTTTTCTGCTATAAACAGAGCGTAAATTTTGAAAAAATAACAATATTTTTCACATTTTTTTTATATGAAATTCCCCCAAAAAAATGTAAGAATCAAAATTTTTTTTAATTTTTGGCCAATTTGTTTTCTGCTACCTATGTTTGGTAAAAAAAATCACAATAAGCATATTTTGATTGGTTTGCGCAAAAGTTATTGCGTTTACTAAGGGAAAGATTTGTCATTTTTGGTGTTTTTTTTTTTTTTTTTTTTCAGGACTGCGACATTGCGGTGGACAGATCGGACTCTTGATTGACATCTTTGACACTTTTGAGGGTACCAGTGACATTACTACAGTAATCAGTGCTATAAATATGCACTGTTACTGTAAAAATGACACTGGCAGGGAAGGGGTTAATTTTATTGGAGAGGGAGGGGTTAATGTATGCCTGGTGCTTACTGACATGTGTGGGGGGAGCTATGCTGAACCCTGCAATCTGTCACTGTTTGTCACTTAGGAGATCCGCCCGCTTTGTTTACACAAGCGGGCAGATCTCCAGACTCGATTCACCGCCGCTCCTCCCCTTGCCCGACTCCCGCTGTGACCGAAAACAGCGGGAGCGAGCCTCCGGTGGTGCGCGAGTGCCGCCCACAGGGGGAGGAGTCCAGCGACGTAGGTCTACGTTGCTGGACAGGGACGAGACACTTTGCCGCAGTACTGTCCCAGTGACTGGCTGGCAAGTGGTTAAAAACCCTAAGGCTCGGTTTCCACTAGTGCGACTTGCGGTGCGACTTGACACATGTCAAGTCGCACAGCAAGTCAAAACCCATTGTTTTCAATTGGGCCCGTTTCCACTGCCGCGGCTTCAGTTGCCGCGACCTCAAAAGTAAATCTTGTACTACTTTTGAGCGCGACTTCCCTCTATATATGAGGGACAAGTCTAACTGAAGCCGCAGTTTACTTTTGCTACGAAGTCGTGCTAGAAGTAGCACGACTTTGTAGCCGCACTAGTGGAAACCGAGGCTAAACATTATAATTGTTTTTTGCAGGGACTAGAAGGGCATTTGTTGCAATTTTTTTTTGTCACGTGGTATTTGCGCAGTGGTTTTTCAAATGCAATTTTTTGGGGGAAAAAATACACTTTAATGATTTTAAAACAAACACAATATACACTGCTCAAAAAAAAATAAAATAAAAGGAACACTTTAAAAACACATCAGATCTCAATGGGGAAAAATATATCATGCTGGATATCTATACTGATATGGACTGGGTAATGTGTTAGGAATGAAAGGATGCCACATTGTTTGGCGGAAATGAAAATGATCACCCACAAAGGGCTGAATTCAAAGACACCCCAAAAATCAAAGTGAAAAAATGATGCAAAAGGCTAGTCCATTTTGCCGAAATTTCATTGCAGCAAATCAAAATGGTACTCAGTAGTTTGTATGGCCCCCTATGTGCTTGTATGCATGCCTGACACGGTCCGGGCATTCCCCTAATGAAACGATGGATGGAGTCCTGGGGTATTTTTCCTCCCAGATTTGGACCAGGGCATCACTGAGCTCCTGAACAGACTGAGGTGCAGCCTGGTGGCGTTGGATAGCCCAAAACATAATGTCCCAGAGGTGTTCTATTGGATTTAGGTCAGGCGAATATGGGGGCCAGTCAATGGTATTACTTCATCCTCCAGGAACTGGCTGCTTACTCCTTCCACATAAGGCCGGGCATTGTCATGCATCTGGAGGAACCCAGGACCCAATGCACTAGTGTAGGGTCTGACAATGGGTTTCATTTTAATACCTAATGCCAGTCAGGGTGCCATTGTCTAGCCTGTAGAGGTCTGTGCGTCCCTCCATGGATATGCCTCCCCAGACCATCACTGACCCGGACATGCTAAACAATGTTACAGGCAGTATAACATTCTGCATGGCTTCTTCAGACCCTTTCACATCTCCCAGGTAATCCTGCTCTCATCTGAGAAAAGCACAGGGTGCCAATGGCTGACCTGCCAATTCTGGTGTTCATGGCAAATGCCAATCCAAGCTCCAAGGTGCTGGGCAGTGAGCACAGGGCCCACTAGAGCAGTGGTCCTCAACTCCGGTCCTCGGGGCCCACTAACAGGCCAGATTTTAAGTATTACCTTGGGGAGATGCCGACTAGAATACTGCAATCACTGAGCAGCAAATGAGATCACCTGTGATGTAATTTTAGTTATCTTGCAAACATGGCCTGTTAATGGGCCCTGAGGACCGGAGTTTAGGACCACTGCACTAGAGGACGTCGGGGCCCTCAGCCCACCTTCAGGAAGTCTGTTTGATTGTTTAATTAGAGACATTTATGCTAGTGGCCTGCTGTAGGTTATTTTGTAAGGCTCTGGCAGTGCTCATCCTGTTCCTCCTTGCACAAAAGAGCAGATACCGGTCCTGCTGATGGGTTAAGGACCTTTTTACAGTCCTGTCTAGCTCTCCTACAGTAACTGCCTGTCTCCTGGAATCTCCTCCATGCTCTTGAGACTGTGCTGGCAGACACAGCAAACCTTCTGGCAATGGCACCTATTGATGTGCCATCCTGGAGGAGTTGGACTGCCTGTCCAACATCTAACACCATTCCTGTTTTGGGGGTTATCTCATTGTTGCCCATCTAGTGCACCTGTTTTCATTAACACCAAAACCGCTGAAACTGATTAACAGTCCCTTCTGCTACTTAACTGACCAATATCCCAGGGGTTAACCACTTGCCGACCGCCAACAGTACATGTACTGCGGCAGGTCAGTTCTGTCTCACAAAACAGCGTATTTGTATGTCGCTTCGCTAGTGGGGGACACATTTAACCCTTTGAGCGCCCCTGGGGTTAACCCCTTCCCTGCCAGTGTCATTAGTACAGTAACAGTGCATATTTTTAGCACTGAGTACTGTAGTAATGTCACTGGTTCCCCCCCCCTACCAAAATTGTCAAAAATGTCAGGCGTCCGATCTGTCTGCCGCAGTGTCGCAGTCCCACTAAAAATCGCTGATCGCCACTATTGCTATTAAAAAAAATATATCTAAAAAAATTGGCCTAAATATATATACAAATTGGCCTAAAATGATGAAAAAATGTTTTTTTTTGTTATTATTGGGAATGTTTTATATAGCATTAAAAAATATTGTTTTGTCTTTTTTCGCTTTTTTAGTTTATAGTGCACAAAATAAAAATCACACAGGTGATCAAATGCCACCAAAAGAAAGCTCTCTTTGTGGGGGGGAAAAAAGGACATCAATTTTATTTGGGTACAGCATTGCAGGACCGCACAATTGTCAGTTAAATTAACGCAGTGCCGAATCACAAAAAATGGCCTGGTCATTAAGTGGTTAATTGATTTGATGTTCTATTCTGATTAAAAAGTGTTCCTTAATTTTTTTGAGCAGTGTATATATCACAATTTTTTTCTAAAATGTGAAAGATCATGCGCCGAATAAGTGTCGGCAGAAGGAATGGTGGCCCGTCGTGGGTGTCGGCAGAAGGAATGGTGGCCCGTCGTGGGTGTCGGCAAGAGGAATGGTTGCCCGTCGTGGGTGTCGGCAAGAGGAATGGTGGCCCGTCGTGGGTGTCGGCAGAAGGAATGGTGGCCCGTCGTGGGTGTCGGCAAGAGGAATGGTGGCCCGTCGTGGGTGTCGGCAAGAGGAATGGTGGCCCGTCGTGGGTGTCGGCAGAAGGAATGGTGGCCCGTCGTGGGTGTCGGCAAGAGGAATGGTGGCCCGTCGTGGGTGTCGGCAAGAGGAATGGTGGCCCGTCGTGGGTGTCGGCAAGAGGAATGGTGGCCCGTCGTGGGTGTCGGCAAGAGGAATGGTGGCCCGTTGTGGGTGTCGGCAGAAGGAATGGTGGCCCGTCGTGGGTTTCGGCAAGAGGAATGGTGGCCCGTCGTGGGTGTCGGCAAGAGGAATGGAACTATAGCCCCGTCCTGGGTGTCGGCGGGGGGGAAATAATGCCTCCAAGGGCAAGATAAAAGCAAGTAAAGGGCCGTATCCGGGGCACTGTGTGGCATGTTATGATTTCTGCTGCGGGAGTACCATTTTTGTATCGTTTCAAATGATCACCTGCAAAATTTTTATGCAAAACAGTTCTTTAACCACCTCCCACCTGGCCACTGTATATATACGGCCGGGTGGGAGTCTCGTCCTTCTGATCGGACGTTCCCGAACGTCCTGCAGAAGGAGCGAGATCGCGCGGGCACGTGCAGCGGCGCGATCTCGATGTGCCTGTGTCCCTCGGACACATAGCAACAAGTTTTGGCAGGAGGGCCCTGTGATTGACCCTCCTGATCACATGATGGCTGTGTCCAATCACAGCTGTCATGTAATGTAAATACAGCCATTGTAACGGCTTTGAACTCATTTTCCTCACACAGATCCTGTCAGTGAGGAGAAGACTATCTGTGCTGCAGCCAGGGGATCAGTGAGTTTTGCTAAATACTCACTGATCACAGGGGGGGTCTGTGCTGGTAATCAGAACATTGATTACCAGTGCAGCCCTGGGGGGGTGCCACTAGAGCAACCAGGGATGACCACCAGGGATGCCCACCATGGCCACCAGGGATCGCAATCAGGGCTCAGAGAGCCTGCCAGTGGTGCCCTCCCTATCAGTGCTGCCCACCATTGCCCATTATTGCCCTCTATCAGTGCTGCCCACCAGTGCCCATTATTGCCCATCAGTGCCCACCAATGCTGCATATCGGTGCTACCTATCAGTGCCACCTATCAGTGCCTGTCAGTTCAGCCTCATCAGTGCAGGAAAAAACTTATCTATTTACAAAATTTGTATAACCTAAACAAAAAAACTTTTTTTTTTTTGTTTTTTCTTTCAAACTTTTTGGCCTTTTTTTTATTTGTTCAGAAAAGAAAAACTTGCGGTGATCAAATACCACCAAAACAAAGCTCTATTTGTAGGGAAAATGACATAAATTTGGTTTAGGTGCAGTGTTGCATGACCTGTTGTCATTCAAAATGCAACAGTGCTAAAAGCTGAAAATTGGTCTGGGAAGGAAGGGGCTTCAAGTGCCCTGTATTGAGGTGGTTAAAAACCGCTTGAGGCTTATTAAAACATAAAAGGACTGCCTGCAGGCCATAAGTAGCCAAATTCTTATTGCCGTTTTTTAAAATTTGTATCGGCTGAAATGAGGCCACTGTAACGGAGCTTCCAACATCATTTTTCTTTCTGTCTTCTTTATTTCAATTTTATGTTCGTGTGGTCGGCTCTTCTCATGCAACAGGGAAATGCTCTTTGTGCATTTTGTGTGTTTTTCATAAACAAATCGAGTCCTATTTACACAGATCGCTCTGTAGGATTTTTACACCACTTTAGATCTGGCTAAATTCTCTACCAGCTTTCATTGCAGTCTTAGTTTGTATCCCAGATGTCTTATCATGAGGATTTGTATTCATTATTTTAACAAAGCTGTAACTAGGCAGATTTGCTCACTTGCCTGTTACAGTAAAACCTTGGATTGCAAGCATAATTCGTTCTGGAAACATGCTTGTAATCCAAAGCACTCTTATATCAAAGCGAATTTCCCCACAAGAAATAATGGAAACTCAGATGATTCGTTCCACAAGTCCTTCAGTTTATAGTCTATATACAAAGATTATAGCAATATGATAGGTTGTGTAACCATAAAATGTCCATCCACAATATGCAGCCTTCCCAAGGGGATTAGAAGCAAAATCTAGCAGAGCTACAGAATATAAGAGAGATGAGAGTGTAGCAATATGGTTACATTTAATGAAGGTTCAACATTTAGCAACTCACATGGTTGATGATTAAAATAGGCACACCTAAGTATGCAGGCATCCGGGGTAAAGCTGTCCACATAGACCATCTTCTGAACCACCGCCTCTCACCACTGTCAGTCTGCAATCGTGACTGGGAAGAATAGCCTGCAGTAGAGTGATCTGAAAGTGAGGCTTTGAATCACTCGTGGAGTGCAGCAGGGAAGGGATGATGAAAATGGCTGTGCAGAGGACGGTCTATGTGGACAGCTTTACCCCAGATGCCTGCATACTTAGATGTGCCTGTTTTAATCATCAACCATGTGAGTTGCTAAATATTGAATCTTCATTAAATGTAACCATATTGCTACACTTTAGAGGCTCCTCTCTTCTTTTTTATACATGACGCTACTTGTATATCAAGTCAAAATTTATTTAAAAAATTTGCTTGTCTTGCAAAGCGCTCTCAAACCAAGTTACTCTCAAACCAAGGTTTTACTGTATTTCATATTTCCTGGCTCAGCAAAAGGTTTTGCTAAATCCAGTAAAATATAACTGTCAGATTGACCGTTTTCTGTAGTCGCAGTGCCCAAAAACACATAGAGGGGACAGAGATCAGATGAGGTCTCCTGACCTGCAGGTTGCTTTTTTTTACCGTTTTTATACAGATTGTGGCTAAGTTGTTTGTTTGTATGGTATGTATGTATGTATGTATGTATGTATGTATTTTTTTTCCCCAACTTAAGAAGGTTAAGGCTCATTATTTGCACAGACAATGCTTGCAAGAGAAAAGCAGACAATGTGCTGTTGCTCCTTTTAATGTCCAATCACACACAGGCTTTCCCAGGTAAAACAACAAGCTCATCTCACATTCCCAACCAATCACCCAGAGCTAATAGTGCACCTCCAGATGGACTGAAGGGATGTCCCAGAGTTCCACAGGCATGTTTTGAGGGTGCTCTCGCTTCTTCAGAGCCCTGAACTAGGCTATATTATTTAAAACCTAGCTTGTTTCTCTGTGGCCTCACTGGGGATATTTTTTTTTTACTTCCTGCCCCTGTGACACCGGTACAAGAAGTCATGGGTGAAGCAGTTACTTCCTGCCCCTGTGACACCGGTACAAGAAGTCATGGGTGAAGCAGTTTCTTCCTGCCCCTGTGACACCGGTACAAGAAGTCATGGGTGAAGCAGTTTCTTCCTGCCCCTGTGACACCGGTACAAGAAGTCATGGGTGAAGCAGTTTCTTCCTGCCCCTGTGACACCGGTACAAGAAGTCATGGGTGAAGCAGTTACTTCCTGCCCCTGTGACACCGGTACAAGAAGTCATGGGTAAAGCAGTTACTTCCTGCCCCTGTGACACCGGTACAAGAAGTCATGGGTGAAGCAATTACTTCCTGCCCCTGTGACATTGGTACAAGAAGTCATGGGTGAAGCAGTTTCTTCCTGCCCCTGTGACACCGGTACAAGAAGTCATGGGTGAAGCAGTTTCTTCCTGCCCCTGTGACACCGGTACAAGAAGTCATGGGTGAAGCAATTACTTCCTGCCCCTGTGACATCGGTACAAGAAGTCATGGGTGAAGCAGTTTCTTCCTGCCCCTGTGACACCGGTACAAGAAGTCATGGGTGAAGCAGTTTCTTCCTGCCCCTGTGACACCGGTACAAGAAGTCATGGGTGAAGCAGTTTCTTCCTGCCCCTGTGACACCGGTACAAGAAGTCATGGGTGAAGCAGTTTCTTCCTGCCCCTGTGACACCGGTACAAGAAGTCATGGGTGAAGCAGTTACTTCCTGCCCCTGTGACACCGGTACAAGAAGTCATGGGTGAAGCAGTTGTCACTGGGACAGGAAGGCACAGACAGCAACACATAACATTGCCAGAAGTTCTATCCCTTTCCAACGCTACTAAAAACGTGTTTTTGCCTGAAAGCCTGACATGATTTCATTTTGAGGGAAAGTCTCCACAAAAGGAACAGACAGCTGTGAATCCTGACTTAGTGGGGAAAGGTTAGAATCTCCATCCAAAAATGAAATACGTTTTGGCTGAGCTTTGATGTGTGCCTTCACATACCTGCTGCAGCTTTCATTGTCCTCTATGACTGATTGCCAGGTCATTCTCCTCTGGCAAAGCTTCAGAACGTCCTGGTAATGTCAGAGTTTTCCACTCTTTACCAACACATTCCTATTGGCCAGTCACTCTTTTAAGTGCCTTACTTGTCATTTGGACTGTATAAGATTAGGAAGGTGCCTGGAGTTTTCTGATCAGCAGTGCTGTTAGAGGGAACAATGAACAATGAAAGTTGGTCAGGGTAGGTCTCTAGATGACTTTATACCTGCTTTTAGGCTCCGTTCACATGTAGGCGTTTTGGGGCGTTTTTGGGGAGTTTTTTCTGCTCTAGGATCAGCTATCAAAACGCCCAACAAGACAAATCCTATTCATTTCAATGGCCCCTGTTCACATCTGAGCGTTTTGACGCTGTGAGCAAAACGCCCAACGCTCAAAGTACTTTTTGGGCAGATTACAGGCGTTTTCCATTGGTTTCTATTCAATCTAAAAACGCCTGCACAAAAAACGCCTGTAAATCACGGTAAAAAACGCTACGCTCAGGTGTGAATGTAGCCTTACTGGTATTGTTGTTTGTTTTAATAATAACAAAAATAATAAGATTTTTATTTCCTTCGTTGAGACAGTGAATATGTCAGATGCTGATTACCTGTAGATTTATTCTTTGCTATAGGGCCCTCATAACTTCTCTATTGGTTGTTGCTCTTTTGCTTCTTAGTCCCGGTTCACATTTGTGCGATGTGGGAACGCTGCGAATATGCAGCGTGTTCCCGCATCACATCTGCACCCCTGGCAGTTCACATTGCCATATGCGATACGCAGGGGGTGTCAATTAAAAGTTAACGACGCCCCCAGTTGACCTCAGATATCACAGTGTGATCTACAAGTTCGCACAGAATCGGATCGCACTAGTGTGAACCACCATGCGATCCAATTCTGCTGCGGATTAAAAAAGGGGTCCTGTGCGTGTTTAGTGCAATTGCGGTGCGAATTATCTAAAAAGTTAAGTATACTACATTTTTTACATTCCATTGGGTTCACCTAACGGAAACAACCCTTTACATAAACCTGTGGGGAGGTTGTGCCACCAGATTGAAAATATTTTATTTTTTTGAATGGCAGCCTCTACAATGTAGAAGTTCGTATTTTAAAAGGGCCAAAAGGAAGATCCTTATTAAAATTAGGCTAGCTTTTCTTACAGCTCTGTCTTTACAAAATTAAAATGTAGGTTTGCTTTTAATTGGTATTTTTTAATATCTTAAAATATCCCAGAGGGAATGAAAATGGGGCATTGTGCCCCCCCCCCCCCCGCCATGTTTCATTTTTTTTTTTTTTTCCAATCTTGCATGCTTTTTTATTTTTTGGGCGTTTCTCCTGCACTACTGGCCTCTGTTGGAAAGATTTACCCTCTTTCACACGGGCGGTCCGATCAGATCCGCCTGTCAGTTTTTTTTAGGCGGATCTGATCGGATCCTCCATGCAGCTCTATGGGGCAGCGGATGTCAGCGGAGGCACCTCTGCTGACACCCGCTGCCATCCGTATCCGATCCTGTCCGTGAAATCCGGACGGATGGAAACCCTATTTTTCCATCCGTTCAGGGATTGGATGAGAGCGGACAGGCGGTCCACTCTAATCCGATCCCCCATAGAGAGCAGTGGGAGCTGTGACACCTCCCTCTCCGCACTGCAAGCGGAGACGGAGCTGTCCTCCGCCGGCTCAGCGGGGATTGGCGGATCGATCCTCGCTGAGCAGCACGAATCCGCCTACGGAGGCGAACCGTGTGAAAGAGCCCTTACTGTCCTGCTGACAACTTTTTATCAGTTTGAAGAGGAGGGGAACTTTTCAACAGTAAAGGCTCGTACACACTAGAAGAAAATCGAGCAAAAATTTTCGTCCAAAGAATTTTCGTATGATTTTCCTATAGTGTGTATAGAACTTTCTACAGACGATTCAGAATTTTCGTACGAAAATTCTAGTAGGGACAAACTCCAAATTTTTTTCTCGTATGGGGAAAAAACAAACAATTTATGTTTTTAATGTGTACAGTTTTCGTACGATTTTTGTAAAAGAAAAATCAGAAAAGAAAGACTGAGCATGATCAGAAACAAACGACAAAAAGCCTTTGTCGTAGGAATTTTTGTAAGAAAATTCTTTCATCGGTTCAGATTTACTGTGAAACGAGGAGGAAAAATCAGAAAATCGTTCGCCCGATTTTCTTATAGAGTGTATCCCACTTAACACTCAGAAATGTAAAAAAAAAAAAGTTAATGTAAAAAAAAAAAAGTTTTCTAGAGTAGGAAAATGGGAGAACTTGGAACTCCTGCTAGATTTTTATTTCGGTCTATGTCGTAGATTTTACTTCAATTCCCATCTGGTAAAAACCATCAGCATGACAGACAGTGAGGGTAAGGCTCCGTTCACATCTAGGCGTTTTGGGGCGTTTTTGGGGCGTTTTTCTGCTCTAGGATCAGCTCTCAAAACGCCCAACAAGACAAATCCTATTCATTTCAATGGCCCCTGTTCACATCTGAGCGTTTTGATGCTGTATACAAAACGCCCAACGCTCAAAAAAGTACATGAGCTTCTTTTTGGGCAGATTACAGGCGTTTTCCATTGATCTCTATTCAATCTAAAAACGCCTAGACAAAAATCGCGGTAAAAATCGCGGTAAAATTGCGGTAAAAAACGCCGCAAAAATCGCGGTAAAATCGCGGTAAAAAAACGCGCGAAAAACGCTACGCTCAGGTGTGAATGTAGCCTAAACTCCTTTTTTTTCACAATATTTTTATTGAAAGTAAAGGCAAACATCATACAAATGAGTGCAATGAGTGATGGCAAACCTCAAAACCAAATGTCCGTTAGTAGATGAAAATACATCAGTGGGAGAGCAAACCTTATCGAAACCTGGGAAGTAGTAAAAAACAGAACAGTAATTTCCCATTCTTTCCATAACCAGAGAAAGTTTTTGGCATGATATATGGATTTAAAAAGAAAATAGCAGCTGCTTACTTAAAGTGGAGTTCCACCCATTTTGGAACTATGTAATCCCCTTTAAAATGGCTTTTACCAATGGAAACTTTTTTTTTTTTTTTGCTAGTAAATACCTTAATTTCGGCTTTATTCCTCCTCTCCTCACTTCCTGGTCCGATCGGCGATGACGTCATTCGGCGATCCGCAGTGTCTGCTGGGATGTATTCTATTCCAGAAATCTCGCAGTAGCTGTATCTGTACTGAGCCGTGCCTGCCCCGCCTCCGCCCCGCCTCCTCTCATTGAGTTGCATTGTATGAATGTATTAAGGCTGTTCTCTGCCCCGCCTCCGCCCCGCCTCCTCTCATTGAATTGTATTGCAATACAACTCAATGAGAGGAGGCGGGGCGGAGGCGGGGCAGAGAACAGCCTTAATACGTTCATACAATGCAACTCAATGAGAGGAGGCGGGGCAGAGAACAGCCTTAATACATTCTAAAATGCAACTCAATGAGAGGAGGCGGGGCGGGCACGGCTCAGTACAGATACAGCTACTGCGAGATTTCTGGAATAGAATACATCCCAGCAGACACTGCGGATCGCCGAATGACGTCATCGCCGATCGGACCAGGAAGTGAGGAGAGGAGGAATAAAGCCGAAATTAAGGTATTTACTAGCCAAAAAAAAAAAAAAAAGTTTCCGTTGGTAAAAGCCGTTTTAAAGGGCATTACATACAGCTATGTATTCCAACCTATTAAAAATGGGTGGAACTCCGCTTTAAAGTTGGGGTAAAATTTACACACCCCCAGGGTGACAGGGATGCAGTGATTTCACAGTGAACGTTCCCCGAAGTTAATGATCAAAATTTATTAAAATGTTACTGGGATAATCGGGCAATACATTTTTGTCTTATTACTATTCTTATATTTCCTTACGTGTAGTTTTTCTGCTGCCAACAATTAGGAAGACTTTTTTTTTTTTATTTTTTTTTTTTTATCAACCAACTTAAAGTGGTTCTAAAGCCCTAAGGTTTTTACCTTCATGCATTGTATGTGTTAAGGTGAAAAAAAAAAATCTGTGCTGCAGAATCCCGCCCCGCCCCCCTTGGGCTCCATGCACACAGGACATTCAAAAAACAATTTCTGGACATCGGATTGCTTGCAGGAATCTTCTGCTTTTAAAAAATGCACTTTTAACAGTGATTTTTTAACTGTTCTTGTGCGTTTTTCAGCATTTTTGTAAAATGACACCAGCTTACATTCAGCTCTGCAGTGTAAAAAAGGCTGATAAAAGCGTGCAGGATTTTTTTTTAGTGGGAACTGCTCTTGATTGCGATTTTTGGGATGTTGAGACAACAGCTCATAAATTTCCCTACGGATAAACATCAAACAGTCGTGTGTGCATGGACACATAGGACAGCATAGAGGGGAGTTGAAGGGCTGTTAAACGCCCAAACTCATAAAACTGTGCGTTTTATCAGCTGCACTGTGCATGAGGCCTTACACTCTCCTGAACTCCCCCTAGGGGGAGGAGCAGAAGTTAGTTTTGGGTGGAACTCTCGCTTTAAATTTACATTGGACATTTTTTTTTTTTTTTTTACTGAGCCTTTGTATTTTGTGAATGAATTCACTCAATACAAAGTCCTCTGTGATTGGCCAAGAGGTGGGGATGGTTAGGCACAGCAGCAGCATCCAAATCTGCAGCCTTAAGAGCTGAGACCAGAGAGAGAGAGTTGGTTTGTTGGAAGCATCATGTAAGGGCTCTTTCACACGGGCTTTCCGTGTGAAAGGTCCGCTGCGGGACTTTTTTTTTTTTTTCACGGAGCGGATGACATTTCTGTCATCCGCTCCGTAGGTCCGCATATCATCCCATCTGTTTGCGGATGATATGCGGACATAATGTAAGTCTATGGGGGATTGCGGATGTCAGCGGATGACACCGCTGACATCCGATTTTCCTTCCTTTACGTTTTTTGAACGGAACAAAAATAGGATTTTTTCAGTTCCAAAAAACGGAACAGAACTGACAGGAGGAAAATCGGATGTCAGCGGATGGTATTCCGCTGACATCCGCAATGCCATAGACTTACATTATGTCCGCAAATCATCCGCAAAAAAATAGGATGATTTGCGGACATACGGAGCGCCCGTGTGAAAGGGCCCTTAGTTATATTTTAGCACTCAGAAAAAATGTTAACTGTAATTTAAAGAGATAAGTCCATGAGGTGGCATGCACTTTGTTGGACTTAACCCCTGCTAATCCAGCACACTTTAAAAAGTAGCTAAATTCCTGTAGTTCGGCTTTAAGAAGAAGGCTTTAGCCTGTATGTTAATTTTTAAGTAAATTGGTACAAGGGGAAGCCATGTGGCGGAAGTCTCAGCACCAGCTTGACTCAAGGGAATCAGGAGACATTAGCATATGCATTGCAAGGCCTGGTTTTGTCTGTAAGTCGTTTTCATAATCTCCTAATCCATTTCTGTGGATCTAGACGGGAGTCCTTTCTATTATAGACAATGCTTTAACTCTGAGCTAAACCACTTCCTAACCATCACAGTAATAATCTATTGCTGGCCCTTTACTACATTTCATACAGTGCAGGTTCTTTTCAAAACAATCACTTAATCCTCCTTTATTCACATATACCAGTGAATTTTTAAATTTACTACTACAGAACCACAATTCTTCTTTAAATGGGTGAAGATCTGAATTCCTGCTTTCACTGTATAATGTATGTATTATTCAGGCGGTAAACCATTTTTCATAGATCCCACTTAGCAAAAGCCTCAGATTATTAAGCCGTCTAGCTGCAGAACTGGTTTTCTAATGCTGATAAACATCTGTGTGCAGTTCTGCAGTGCTTGTGTAATCAGTAGACAATGCAATACATTTTTATCAGTTTATTTGCATGAAGCTGGCAGTCTACCCCCCCCCCCTCCTGCTTGGATTGGTTAATGAACAACTAACATTAGTTTATCTCTGATTCAATGATGCCAGTTCCTATAATGAATAGAACACGTGGCTGATTTACATAATGGCTAAATATAGGCCACAGTCTATCTGTGCATGTTGAGACTTGTAGTTTTTTCAGTAGTTGAAGGAATGGTGGAGCTCTAGTGTACACCTACATGGGAGGTGGGGAGTTTTTTTTCCCCAAAACCTATTTGCTCACAAAACTAGTTATGATACCACTGGAGGATTAAATGTCTCCACCTCCTTGTGTTTATCCAAAATTCCACTACCACGAATGCCCTGCAGTAGTCTTTTTATACCTCTCCCACAATGCAATAATGACATGTAATTCTGTCTTAGCTGGACCCTCTTATTAGTTCATTCTATACAATAGAGAACCCTTTGGGAGAGCATGACACCATCATTAAGCTTTGTAGTGGCCATGGTGCTAAGGTGGAATTGGGAATCCTGGTGGGACTGTCTAGACTCTAGCCAGTGCTGTCTCAGAGACCTAAGGATCCAAAACTGGATTTAACTTGCCAAGGGGCATGCAACAATGAATGCCTATTCCTACAGACATGATCCAACCCTCCTCAGGGAATGCTCCTGTTTAAGTGCTGTAGAGCGCTCCATATGCTCGTCAGCTTGGCCTGAGTTTCCAGATATAGAAAGAATGGTCAACTAGTCACCTGTCCTGAACTGTCACATGGGGCGTTCATAGAGACTAGTCTATTACAAGAAAGGTATAGTAGTAAACACATGGGTCGAAGAAAACCTCCCATTAGCTTGTGCAGTTGATCCTAATTGAGCCTTTCCTGGAGTGGTGCCCCCCCCCCCACCAGCAGCCCTTATTATTATTATTATTATTATTATTATTATTATTATTATTATTATTATTATTATTTAGTATTTATATAGCGCCGACAGTTTACGCAGCGCTTTACAACTTGAGGGTAGACAGTACAAATACAATACACTTTAATACAGTAGGAATCAGAGGACCCTGCTCGTTGGAGCTTACAATCTAAGCCCCTATGTCATTGCTATGTTACTGCTGAAAGTAAAAAAATCTTGAAAGCTTGGATATAATAAACACTGAACTAATAGATCTACTATGCAGCAGATTTTATCTTATCTTTTTTGAGATCTTTTGTATTTGCAATCATCGTATCGAAGGAAGGGTCAGGGGAAGGGTTGTAGTCCGTGGTCAGTCTGGTAGTCAGAAAATCTGACCTTTCAGAAGATGATGGTGCTTAAGCCCTCGTTCACATTGAGGACGGGTTTGAAATCGTGCAAGATCAGTTGATCGGGGGTGATTTTGCAGATATGAGTGCGTTTTCCTGCACAAAGGTCTATTAAAATCTGCCCCAAAGTTGCCAAAAGTACTGCAGAAACTTCTTTTGGGAATTGGTGCGGCGCCACGCTGATTCCGGCGCTGATGGGCAGTGATAGACTCTGATTTGGCATGTCCGATCTCATGTCAAATTGGCCTGATGTGAATGGGGGCTAAAATGAATTAATTTCCAAGTAAAAGGACTGTTAAGTTGATATTTTACTGATGTGAAATATTTAACAGACCTTGCCCATTGTGGTGACGGTCTCTTTGGGCAAACTTACATGCTGTATGTTTCATATGCATTCTAGTCATCACTTGGCGTATTTTAAGCAATTAGAACAAGTAGTCAAAAATGTGGCTGGAGTTCTGCTTTATAGAGGGAGCAAGGGCTAGGGCCTTTGTTTTCATGCAGTTGTCCTGTGTTTGAAGCTCGGGTCATCACATTCTCATTTACTTCAGTGGTATAATGTGGATGTTCATTCTGAGACTGCATTAATCCTGCTTTGCATTGCTTCTGCATGCCCTGTTGAGATGTTTGCATTACAAGCAAAGCAGGTAATATGCAGTCTATTGCTGTGTGTTGGCATCAAACATGTGCACTTAAGCAACGCTACATTAGAATGAAAAAACTGGACTTGAAGCAATACCTTTCTGCACAAGCTTTTAAAGAGTCCTTGTAGGTAATTTAACTCCTCCATTCTCTCTCCATCCTTTCTGTTCCTGCAACAGGTAGTGAAGGAAGATCTCCCCAACATGGATACAAACAATAGAAATGAGTTCAAACATTCTAAACCAAGAATACATTAAATGCCATACTATACCATATCATACAGCCCTTCGAAGGCCCTTTGTTAGAAGGCTGGGTGCACAGCTAAAAGGTGGCACCCAACGGATCCAATACTAAAAGATGAGGAATTTCTTTTTAGAAAGAAATGTAAAAATTGCAACCCCCCTCAGTGCTACATAGAAAGAAAATGGAAAATATTGGTTGGATTTCAGTACTCTTTAAAAGAGCTGGAGCTGCGATGACGTCAGCCGGAGCCATTTTCCGGCAAGCTCCCGGCAAGGGAAGCTGAAGGTCCGCCGGACCTTCAGAGCGCATGCACCGCTCGCGTGAGCGGCTGCATGCACTGCAAATATCTCCTAAACCGTGCCGGTTTAGGAGATATTAATTGTACCTACAGGTAAGCCTTATTTTAGGCTTACCTCTAGTAAAAGTGAAAAAAAGCGGTATACTACCGCTTTAAAGACCGAAAATTTGAAGAAAAATAAAAACTGTTTGTATAGTTTGTTATAAAATTTTGCAAGCAGGTAATTTTTCTCCTTAATTGATGGGCTCTGGTGAGGCGGCGCTGGTGGGCGCTGGTGAGGCGGCGCTGATGGGTGGTAGGTTGCGCTGATGGGCACTTGTAGGTGACACTTATGAGCAGCACTCATGATGGGGCACTGAGGTGGCACTGGTAGGTGGCGCTGGTGGGCACAGATGCCCTTCTCCTCTTCGGGACCGATGTTCCTCTGACAGCAGCGGCGACTGGCTCTTTTTTTTTTCTCACACTGACAAGCGTGTAAGTTGCAAGAAAGAAAATCGCAGAAAATCGCTCAATTCCCTCACCAACATGATTTGACCCTCCCATGGAGCTATTGTATTTTCCTGGCAGGGGGGAGCTGTCCCAGCTGGGAGATCAGTGATCATTGCTAACGGTTATAGCTGGCAATAATCTCCTGAAAAATCCAATGGGCAGATTGAACAATCAGCTTTGGTACAATCAGCCTGCCCATACATGGTTTAAACCTTGGCTGGTCCCTGCTGAACTAGCCAAGATTCAGACCATCTATGTCCGGATCAAGTGTTGTGGAGAAATGGTATGTTGGTGAAACATCATTTTGTCTCCTTTCTTCATCATGTGATGTAATTTGATTTAGGGTAGAAGGGCGACAAAGATTATTTCTTTCAGATTAAATTGCTTCTATGCCCATTTACCATATGTGTCATATTGATGTTATTATTCATTTTGAGGCAATTGACAGCGGTAACCGTCTGTCCTGGATTTTCAATTCAGAGCTTGCATAAGTGTTTTGAGTTTCTCAGGATGTTCAAAAATGGTTTTGGTTCTTTTCCATAATAATCTTCCGTATTTTATTTTTTTTTTTAAATCTTTTCTATGTGGGCCTCGGCCTGTGTTAATCAATGGCAGGCGACCGACCGCGACTTGTCAGGCGACCAAGTCGCCTGACAAGTCGCGCTAGTGTGAATGGACCCTCAGAGCATATGTATTTAGGAAACCTTTTAAACACCTGTAATGGAGAAAATAATTATTTGATCCCCTGCAGATTTTGTAAGTTTGACCACTAATGCCTCGTACACACGCAACAATTATTGGCCGACCGATCGGCCGTCTTTTGTCCAGAGTGTTGTTGTGTTGGTTGAAATGTGCTCTAGACTGCACACAAATTTTCTCGGCCAACAAAAACCAACTTCAGAAGTGATGTCATGTGTTGGTTTACTTTCCGTTTGTTTTTTCTTCTCTGAGCATGCCCAGTCTTGCTCATCAGATTTTTGTCTGCCGAAATCTGTACTGACTGATGGAAAATCGGCCGTTCTGTTGATGGCCAACAAAAATTTTATAGCCTGCACACCAGATTTTGTTCGGCCGAAAATTCGCAGTCGGTTGTCGGAAGCATCATACTAACAAGCCGACAATTGGCCGATCGGACATTGGCCGAAAATTCACGGCCAACTATCGATGCGTGTGGCCCCTTTCAAACAGTCCGTTCGTCGGACGGACTCCGTTTATCTCAGCGGGGGATTGATCCGCCGGTCCCCCGCTGAGCAGGAGAACTTGGTGAGAAGGAGACACCTGTTGAAGCGATTGTTTGCAAATGGAAGAAATAAATTAACCATCGATTGCCCCCAGTCTGGAGCTCAATGCAAGATTTCACCTCGTGGAGAAAAGTGAAACTCCATTTATAACATTTGTATCATGTATTTTTTCTAGAGTCTTGGTTGATATTCCATCTCTATCATTTAAAATATGCAATGCACAAAATTATACGTGATAAAAATTATAGACCCTTAATTTCTTTGAAAGTGGGTAAACTTACAAAGTCTGCAGGGGATCCAATAATTATTTTTGCCACTGTACCTACAAGAGTAGTCATATAGGTTTGCACTATGTCAAAAAATGCATTCTATTAAATTTAAAATCTACAAATCCACCTACGTCCACACAATAGGTCACACCAGTAGGAGCCTTTTTGTTGTGTGTGTGTATTAGCATATGAATCAAAGCAGCACCCAAACAAATGGAATAAAATTTGACACCAATAGACTTCCTCCTTGCTTACGTTACAATCTACACAACCCTGTGTATCAGTATAGCTGTATGACGGGGGTATTGAATTAACATTTACGGAGGTCTAATCCAGTAACATTTTCTTCCAGCTGAGGTCCGTATCGCATGTTTGTGTGAAGAGTCACATCCTTCACATCACAGCCCCCCCCTTATGTATCCCAATCCCATTCTTATATCTGTGTCCTCAGTCCCCCTTCACATTATCCTTACCCCCTTTACAGTAATGTACCTTTACATAACACACCCCCTTTTCTCACAGCAGAGTCCCCAACCTCATTTCAAATCATCACCCTTCCCCTCACTACTGTGTTCCACCCCTTCACATCACACACACCACAACTGCCTCCCTTCATCCCAAATCCCCCCCCCAACACACAATAGGGTGCTCTGCCCTCATCACTTTGTGCCCCTTGTTATGGAATGCGGGAGACATAGCTCAGCGTTAGATTGGGGACGTGAGTTAGGTTTCCAGATTAACCAACAGGTGATTGGTTACTGGGATGCTTGGCTGTCCTAGCAACTAGTTACTTGCTGGTTAATATGAAAAATTCCCCGCCCACCATTCAATGCTGAGCTGTGCCTTCTGCACTTAGTTACTATCTTGCCTCCAGCTCTCTGCTCGGTCTTGAGAATGACAGTGGCAGATGCTGGGGGATAGAAGCGGCTCTTAAATGACGTGACTGCGGGACATTGGCTCAATCTGGACCGCGGTCTGCCATTTAGTGATGTCTGCTGTGTATGGCAGTAATATCCTATATAAAATCTTTTTACATGCACTGCATGTGATGGTTTTTACTAATATTTACATGTGTACAATGCCAATGAGGATGTAGGCGGCTCCTTCTAATAAGTGCCCTTTTTGTTTCTAGGATGCAGGTAGCTTTGTGGTGTTTTGAAAAGAACTGCTGGCGGGTGCTGTGCTGTGGGTACTGCTGGCGGGTGCTGTGCTGTGGGTACTGCTGGCGGGTGCTGTGCTGTGGGTACTGCTGGCGGGTGCTGTGCTGTGGGTACTGCTGGCGGGTGCTGTGCTGTGGGTACTGCTGGCGGGTGCTGTGCTGTGGGTACTGCTGGCGGGTGCTGTGCTGTGGGTACTGCTGGCTCTGGCGGGTGCTGTGCTGTGGGTACTGCTGGCTCTGGCGGGTGCTGTGATGTGGGTATTGCTGGCTCTGGCGGGTGCTGTGATGTGGGTACTGCTGGCTCTGGCGGGTGCTGTGATGTGGGTACTGCTGGCTCTGGCGGGTGCTGTGATGTGGGTAATGCTGGCTCTGGCGGGTGCTGTGATGTGGGTATTGCTGGCTCTGGCGGGTGCTGTGATGTGGGTAATGCTGGCTCTGGCGGGTGCTGTGATGTGGGTAATGCTGGCTCTGGCGGGTGCTGTGATGTGGGTAATGCTGGCTCTGGCGGGTGCTGTGATGTGGGTAATGCTGGCTCTGGCTGGTGCTGTGATGTGGGTAATGCTGGCTCTGGCTGGTACTGCTGGCTAAGGCTGGTACTGCCGGAACTATACAGGAAACAACGGCTCTGTTGACAGCTCAGCTGAGTCAGCTACAGACTCAGCGGCACGGGGGCCAGACCAAATGATTTTGCGGGTCGCAGGTTCCCCACCCCTGGCTTACAGGGTGCATTCACAAAGTTGAGAACCATTTCTATTCCTTTGGCGGGTAAGACACTTCACATACTGTATTTATTTTAAATCTGTATCTAGCTGTTTTTCTTGGGTTCGAATTTAAAAGGTAAATATATAATCTCTTCCTGGATTCTTGCTGTCACTCAGTGCGCCCCTCCCCCAGTGTACATGTTTGTGGTGCATATTAATGAGCTAACATCAGCAACATGTTAGCTTGACCGTAAGTTTAGAATGCAGAAATTCCCCACTAATTGTGATGTTATGTCTCCAACGCCAGAAATGAGTCATTATTATTTCTTGCCACAAATATTCATTGCTTTAGATTATTTTGTGTTGGTGGATGACTCAAGTCTGCGGTTAACAGATGGGTCCTTGGTGCGCAGTTCATATTGTATCGCCTCCTCTGATAAATATGCTTATTGATATACACAATACAATGTTGAAGCAGTTCTGGACTGTATAGGTGGCACAACTTGAAGTTCTCTTTAATTTGTCCACGTTTTGACCTCCTGATAAATTGATTTTTTTTTTTTTTTTTGGAGCTTTTTCTAGGGGTGGTCCTGAGCCCAAAGTATTGTTAAACTGGCCCTTGCTACTGCTTTTGGCGCTGGCTTTTCTGGAAGAAGTATAAGGTTAGGGATGAATGTACTGTAAAAACTTCTCCACTTTTGTGCTTTTCTGGTCCTTCAGGAAATTCCTCAGTGTGGGCTAGCAGCAGATTGCAGACAAGGTTTGTACAGAGGGTTGTTGAGAAAAGGAGGCCTCTCCTATTCGAGGTTCACACACACATGCGGGTTGGGGAATATGGGATAATTGCACACATACCCCAACCTGCAGGCAAATCGCTCTGCTCTTTTAGAGACGCCTGGGGTTGCCGTTAACTCTTAATAGCCCCCCACGCTTTGGAAAATACAGCGCTTTTCCAGGTGCGTGAAACCGCCTTGTGCTGCAACACCATGTTCCATGCGGCTGTGTTTTTAAAAAAGAGTCCGGGACTTTTTTCTTGCCTTCCCCACAGGTATAGCCGCCTATTCAAATGAATGGGCTGCTGGACCTGTGCAAACGTGGCATGTTCAGTTTTCCTCATTTAAATAAAATAATTCAGTTTTCCTCATTTAAATAAAACATACTGTGCAAATCGCGGTCTTTAGATCTCCTCTGTCCTACTTAAATTTTATGTAATCTGTTGCTGTTTACTTCTATGACTTCGCAGGCGCATAATGTCCCCTGTTTACGATACGCTCCGTGTGCCGTTATTCCTTCTTACATACTGTGCCACGATCATGGCCTCTCTGCGGCATCTTGCCGCAATCCCGCGAGAGCACGAGGTCGATTGGGATTTTCACTATGCTGGACAAGTTGCCATAGTAGTCACAATGAAAACGTGGCTTGGCTACAAATTCACTGCGCATGCTTGAGATTACGGCAGGGATAAACAGAAAGGGCAGAAGCCCAAAGCGCTGCGGTCATGGAAGACGGGACTTAACATGGCGCTGGCATCGGACGAGAAGGAACAAGTTACAAACTGCACCAAATACAAGTGAGAGACATCACACATCACTCAGTGACCCATACTAGCTGGGAAGAATGTAATGGAGAGCGTGAACATACTGGCTGCATTGATAAGGAGCGCTCAAGGGACAGAGTTTACTACTGCTTTAAGAACAAACCTATCTTGTTTGTAAGCCGGGACTTGCCTGTACTTGCATCTTCTTGGACAGTCACTATTCAGGTACTCTGACAGAAGTGGTGCTATGGCTGTCTGAATACAAAAGCTAGCAGAGGAGATTCCTTCATCTGCAATTTATGGCTAGCTTTAGGAGGCCAACTGTAGGTCAAGCATGCCGGTCATTGAACTCTGATCTCAAGCTGATGAAACTGCAGTCCGAATGCGCTTGAAAACAAGTTGCATTTGTCCATCTGCATAAGTCCCTACTAATGTATGCTGTTTAGTCATTTGAGGTTTTTTTTTTCCCAAAACGGAATTTACTTGTTTTGTTGGGGTTCCCCTCTTTAATTTTTTTTTTTTTTTGTAAATGCATTTGGTCTAAACATCAGAATTTCACTTCACTTACACTCCTTCCCCTGTCTAACCGCACTCAGTCTGGTAGAAAGAAAGTTGGGGTCACCTACCAGAGGTGTGTGCAGCTTCCCTCCAACCCCCCCCTTTCTATATATATATATATATACTTATCCTGATGTCGCTTCAGCACTGTTCTGTGCTCCCTCTCTCCTCAGTGGCTGAGGCAGCCGCATTGCCATTGGCTCCTGCTGCGGTCAATCACAGCTGGTGAGGACAGCTGGTGAGGAAGGGGCAGGGCCGTGTGTCAATGGACTCGCAGAGCCTTGCTCAGGAGCAAGTCTGCATGAGCGCCCCCATAGCATGCAGCTTGCTATGGGGGCACTAAGCAGTGGGTAGGAGCCAAGAACGCTGGCGAGGGACCCGAGAACAATTCTTACAAGAAACCAGGAAGTCCGGGGTGTCTTATCAGTTCAGCACTGCTACATGCCAAGTTGCATCAATAGAATTTAGTAATCTACACCAGAACATAAAAAAAATGTAGTTATGTAGAACACACATCGGGTAAAATAAGTAATGAATATGTCACCATTTTTCTAGGTAAATATATTTCTAAAGGTGCTATTGACATTAAATTTTCACCACACGTCTGTAACAACCCATTTAATCCATACATACAAAGAAACAAAAACAAATAAGTTCAGAAATGTAGTTGTGTTATAAAATGGAATGACACAGGGAAAAAGTATTGAACACGCTAACTGAAATGTATTTATTACTTCGTACAAAATCCTTTGTTAATAACAGCTTCAAGTTTCTGTATTAAGAAAGTAGTCTCATGCATAGCTCAGGCCCATTCTTCCACACACACAAATCTTGAAGGTTCCGTGGGCCATTTCTATGAACTCTATGATCTTTAATTCTTGCCATAGACTTTCTATTGGATTTAAGTCAGGGGATTGGCTGGGCCATTCTAGCAGCTTAAGTCTTTCTTTGAAACCATTTGAGAGTTTCCTTGGCTTTGTGATTTGGTTTGTCTTATTGAAATGTCCACTAGGGCTGAACGATATTCGATGTAACATCGAATATCGTGCTGCGGCCGTGGGCGATATTCACATCGCCGGATCATGCGATATTGGGGACTCAGTGAAGGCAGAAGAATACAGCCGTCCCACATGTTAAGTCCGGTGTTCTGCAGCTCTCCTGACTGAGCGGTGAGCAGCGGCACAGGGAACCAATCAAGCGTGCCTGCACACCTGATTGGCTCGCTGTGCCGCTACTCCCTACGTGATTGGTTTGCTGTGCTGTGGGGCGGAAGTGTATTGTGGGGAACTGGGAGTGTGCTTACGGTGCGAAGGAGCTGCCTGGTGAAGAGGACTACAACTCCCAGTGTTACCCCCACTTCCCGCGTGTCCGTCTGCCCCCATCCAGAGAGATTCCCCCCTGACTTCACAGCCCGATCATGAGGGATAAACAGAAGAGGCGGAGGGAGCGCACCTGGGCCGAGGCTGCCAAGAAGGTACCAAATACAGAGGGGAGGCGACTGTACCATGTACACCAGGAAGAGGTGGGTAATATCGCAATATACAGTGGGTACAGAAAGTATTCAGACCCCCTTAAATTTTTCACTCTTTGTTATATTGCAGCCATTTGCTAAAATCATTTAAGTTCATTCTTCTTCCTCATGAATGTACACATAGCACCCCAGACTGACAGAAAAACACAGAATTGTTGACATTGTTGCAGATTTATTAAAAAAGAAAAACTGAAATATCACATGGTCCTAAGTATTCAGACCCTTTGCTCAGTATTTAGTAGAAGCCCCCTTTTGATCTAATACAGCCAGGATTCTTTTTGGGAAAGATGCAACAAGTCTTTCACACCTGGATTTGGGGATCCTCTGCCATTCCTCCTTGCAGATCCTCTCCAGTTCTGTCAGGTTGGATGGTAAACGTTGGTGGACAGACATTTTTAGGTCTCTCCAGAGATGCTCAATTGGGTTTAAGTCAGGGCTCTGGCTGGGCCATTCAAGAACAGTCACGGAGTTGTTGTGAAGCCACTCCTTCGTTATTTTAGCTGTGTGCTTAGGGTCATTGTCTTGTTGGAAGGTAAACCTTCGGCCCAGAGCACTCTGGAGAAGGTTTTTGTCCAGGATATCCCTGTACTTGGCCGCATTCATCTTTCCCTCGATTGCAACCAGTCGTCCTGTCCCTGCAGCTGAAAAACACCCCCACAGCATGATGCTGCCACCACCATGCTTCACTGTTGGGACTGTATTGGACAGGTGATGAGCAGTGCCTGGTTTTCTCCACACATACCGCTTAGAATTAAGGCCAAAAAGTTCTATTTTGGTCCCATCAGACCAGAGAATCTTATTTCTCACCATCTTGGAGTCCTTCAGGTGTTTTTTAGCAAACTCCATGCGGGCTTTCATGTGTCTTACACTGAGGAGAGGCTTCCGTCGGGCCACTCTGCCATAAAGCCCCGACTGGTGGAGGGCTGCAGTGATGGTTGACTTTCTACAACTTTCTCCCATCTCCTGACTGCATCTCTGGAGCTCAGCCACAGTGATCTTTGGGTTCTTCTTTACCTCTCTCACCAAGGCTCTTCTCCCCCGATAGCTCAGTTTGGCCGGACGGCCAGCTCTAGGAAGGTCTGGTCGTCCCAAACGTCTTCCATTTGAGGATTATGGAGGCCACTGTGCTCTTAGGAACCTTAAGTGCAGCAGAAATCTTTTTGTAACCTTGGCCAGATCTGTGCCTTGCCACAATTCTGTCTCTGAGCTCTTCAGGCAGTTCCTTTTGACCTCATGATTCTCATTTGCTCTGACATGCATTGTGATCTGGAAGGTCTTATATAGACAGGTGTGTGGCTTTCCTAATCAAGTCCAATCAGTAGGGATGCACCAAAATTTCGGCCACCGAAATTATCGGCCGAAAATGAGCCTATCTCATTTCGGCCGATAATGGGTTAACATTGCCGAAAATAAATATGGCCGCCGTGGGGAAGGAGGAGGGCGCAGCGCAGGGCAGGTTTTAAAAGTCCCGCCTCTGGCCGGCCGTCCGCCTCTCAGTGACGTCCCTACTACTACGATCTGTGCATTATGAATGGACATACCAGGCGGGGTGAGCGGCCGCTATAGAGAGAACTAATGTGATCCATCCCTGTCAGCTCAGCACGACTATGTGTGAATGAGAACAGAACTGAGGCGGAGCGGCCGCTATTAGCTGTAACTATGTGAGAGCTTCACTTCCCTGACAGGCATGTATCTCCGCTGTCAGGGAAGTGAAGCTCTCGCATAGTTACAGCTAATAGCGGCCGCTCCGCCCGCCCCCCCCCCCCCGCCCGGTATCAGCTCAGTTCTGTTCTCATTCACACATAGTCGTGCTGAGCTGACAGGGATGGATCACATTAGTTCTCTCTATAGCGGCCGCTCGCCCCGCCCCCCCGCCTGGTATGTCCATTCATAATGCACAGATTGTAGTAGGGACGTCATTGAGAGGCGGTGCCGCCGGCCAGAGGCGGGACTTTTGAATGAAGGACACCTGAGGAGGGGGACGCTGAGGCAGTGGGGGGGAGGCAGCTTACCAATGGTATTTGTATTATGAAGCATGAGGGGTTAATGTATTGTCACTGCTGGTCACTCATCTATTAGTGACCGACCAGTGGCAGTTAATTAACCCCTTTGTGCTGCATTAGTGCAACCAGTATCCGTGTTAATTAACACTGGTTGCACTAATACTGGTTGCACTAATGCAGCACAAAGGGGTTAATTAACTGCCACTGGTCGGTCACTAATAGATGAGTGACCAGCAGTGACAATACATTAACCCCTCATGCTTCATAATACAAATACCATTGGTAATTAAATTAACCTCTTGCCAACCCATCACAGTACATATACTTTGACAGGGTGGCAGCGACAGGTGTACGCCACTACCTGTTTTTGGTGTATGCCCCTGTTCTATCCATTTTAAAATTTTGGGGAAAAAGTCATTTTCGGTTTCGGTTTTCGGCCAAGGGCATCCTGCATTTTCATTTCGGTGCATCCCTACCAATCAGTATAATCAAACACAGCTGGACTCAAATGAAGGTGTAGAACCATCTCAAGGATGATCAGAAGAAATGGAAAGCACCTGAGTTAAATATGAGTGTCACAGCAAAGGGTCTGAATACTTAGGACCATGTGATATTTCAGGTTTTCTTTTTTAATAAATCTGCAACCATGTCAACAATTCTGTGTTTTTCCGTCAATATGGGGAGCTGTGTGTACATTCATGAGGAAGAAGAATGAACTTAAATGATTTTAGCAAATGGCTGCAATATAACAGAGTGAAAAATTTAAGGGGGTCTGAATACTTTCCGTACCCACTGTATACTACAGTGAGTTGGGGAGCAAATATCGCAATGTGATTTTTTTTTTTTTTTTCCTAATATCGTGCAGCCCTAATGTCCACCCTTATTTAATCTTCTTCATCCTGGTAGATGGCAGCAGATTTTTATCAAGAATGTCTTCTATTTTTCCACCATCCTCCTTTCAATGACATGAAGTTTGCCAGTACCATATGCTGAAAAAACAGCCTCACACCATGATTTTCCCACCTCTAAACTTCACTGTTGGTATGGTTCTTTTGGGTGATGTGCAGTGCCATTTGACCTCCAAACGTGTGTATTGCATCCTGAGTTATATTTTGGTCTTATCTGACCAGACTATATTCTCCCAGTATTTCACAGGCTTGTCTAAATGTTGTGCTTCAAGCTTCAACATGCTTTTTCTTCAGCAGTGGAGTCTTGCATGGTGAGCGTGCATACAGGCCATGGCGCTTGAGGGCATTACTTATTGTTTTCTTTGAAACAATTGTACCTGCTAATTCCAGGTCTTTCTGAAGCTCTCCACAAATGGTACTTGCCTCTTGGACAACTCTTCTGGATCTTTTCAATCCTCTGGCAGAAATCTTCGAGGAGCAAGCGGCACCTGGCCGTGGCCAGTTTATGGTGAAATTATGTTCTTTCCACTTCCAGCTGATCTAAATTTGCACTGACAAGGGGCAGGATTGCTTTTCTAATTACTGATAGATTTCAGCTGGTGTCTTTGCTTTCAATGCCATTTGCACCTCCATTTCTTCATGTGCTCAATACTTTTTCCCTGTGTCATTCCATTTTATTAAATATAACCTAATTTCTGAACTTATTTTTGGTTTCTTTGTATGGATTGCATAGGTGGTTACCGACACATGGTTATAATTTCATGGCATTTGCACCTTTTTAAGAGCCGTTCACACTACCACGACCAGAAAGTCGCCCCGTGACTTGAAGAGACTTGTTTAGAGACTTGTTTAGAGACTTGTTTAGAGACTTGTTTAGAGACTTGTTTAGAGACTTGTTTAGAGACTTGTTTAGAGACTTGTTTAGAGACTTGTTTAGAGACTTGTTTAGAGACTTGTTTAGAGACTTGTTTAGAGACTTGTTTAGAGACTTGTTTAGAGACTTGTTTAGAGACTTGTTTAGAGACTTGCTTAGAGACTTGCTTAGAGACTTGCTTAGAGACTTGCTTAGAGACTTGCTTAGAGACTTGCTTAGAGACTTGTTTAGAGACTTGTTTAGAGACTTGTTTAGAGACTTGTTTAGAGACTTGTTTAGAGACTTGTTTAGAGACTTGTTTAGAGACTTGTTTAGAGACTTGTTTAGAGACTTGTTTAGAGACTTGTTTAGAGACTTGTTTAGAGACTTGTTTAGAGACTTGTTTAGAGACTTGTTTAGAGACTTGTTTAGAGACTTGTTTAGAGACTTGTTTAGAGACTTGTTTAGAGACTTGTTTAGAGACTTGTTTAGAGACTTGTTTAGAGACTTGTTTAGAGACTTGTTTAGAGACTTGTTTAGAGACTTGTTTAGAGACTTGTTTAGAGACTTGTTTAGAGACTTGTTTAGAGACTTGTTTAGAGACTTGTTTAGAGACTTGTTTAGAGACTTGTTTAGAGACTTGTTTAGAGACTTGTTTAGAGACTTGTTTAGAGACTTGTTTAGAGACTTGTTTAGAGACTTGTTTAGAGACTTGTTTAGAGACTTGTTTAGAGACTTGTTTAGAGACTTGTTTAGAGACTTGTTTAGAGACTTGTTTAGAGACTTGTTTAGAGACTTGTTTAGAGACTTGTTTAGAGACTTGTTTAGAGACTTGTTTAGAGACTTGTTTAGAGACTTGTTTAGAGACTTGTTTAGAGACTTGTTTAGAGACTTGTTTAGAGACTTGTTTAGAGACTTGTTTAGAGACTTGTTTAGAGACTTGTTTAGAGACTTGTTTAGAGACTTGTTTAGAGACTTGTTTAGAGACTTGTTTAGAGACTTGTTTAGAGACTTGTTTAGAGACTTGTTTAGAGACTTGTTTAGAGACTTGTTTAGAGACTTGTTTAGAGACTTGTTTAGAGACTTGTTTAGAGACTTGTTTAGAGACTTGTTTAGAGACTTGTTTAGAGACTTGTTTAGAGACTTGTTTAGAGACTTGTTTAGAGACTTGTTTAGAGACTTGTTTAGAGACTTGTTTAGAGACTTGTTTAGAGACTTGTTTAGAGACTTGTTTAGAGACTTGTTTAGAGACTTGTTTAGAGACTTGTTTAGAGACTTGTTTAGAGACTTGTTTAGAGACTTGTTTAGAGACTTGTTTAGAGACTTGTTTAGAGACTTGTTTAGAGACTTGTTTAGAGACTTGTTTAGAGACTTGTTTAGAGACTTGTTTAGAGACTTGTTTAGAGACTTGTTTAGAGACTTGTTTAGAGACTTGTTTAGAGACTTGTTTAGAGACTTGTTTAGAGACTTGTTTAGAGACTTGTTTAGAGACTTGTTTAGAGACTTGTTTAGAGACTTGTTTAGAGACTTGTTTAGAGACTTGTTTAGAGACTTGTTTAGAGACTTGTTTAGAGACTTGTTTAGAGACTTGTTTAGAGACTTGTTTAGAGACTTGTTTAGAGACTTGTTTAGAGACTTGTTTAGAGACTTGTTTAGAGACTTGTTTAGAGACTTGTTTAGAGACTTGTTTAGAGACTTGTTTAGAGACTTGTTTAGAGACTTGTTTAGAGACTTGTTTAGAGACTTGTTTAGAGACTTGTTTAGAGACTTGTTTAGAGACTTGTTTAGAGACTTGTTTAGAGACTTGTTTAGAGACTTGTTTAGAGACTTGTTTAGAGACTTGTTTAGAGACTTGTTTAGAGACTTGTTTAGAGACTTGTTTAGAGACTTGTTTAGAGACTTGTTTAGAGACTTGTTTAGAGACTTGTTTAGAGACTTGTTTAGAGACTTGTTTAGAGACTTGTTTAGAGACTTGTTTAGAGACTTGTTTAGAGACTTGTTTAGAGACTTGTTTAGAGACTTGTTTAGAGACTTGTTGCTTTGTCTGTGGGGAATGCCTGCCTAATCTCTTTCTTCTTCCTGGAAAGTCTGATAACAAGTCGTGTCAATTAAGATAAGGAGGCGACTCCCATTGAAGTATATGGGACAGTCGGATCACAGGCCGCCTCAAAGTAGTACAGGACCCTTTTCTGAAGTCGGAGAGACTTCAGTAGTGCTAATTAAGATGGCACTGATTGATTAACATTGCTTTTGTTATGTCAAGCGACCTGGGGCTACACAAGTCGCCTCACAAGTCGTGCTAGTGTGAATGGGCTCTTAGAAATATATTTACCTTGAAAAATTCAGTGATGCATTCAACAATACTCGTTACCCACTGTATAAAAAATGTTACAATTTGCTTTTTGGTTTTTTTTTTACTTTGTTTTTTTTTTTAAAGCAAGCTCTATATCAATGTGTGTCGCATATTCAAGAACATCTTTATATGGCACTTCTTTATGCCTTCAAATTGACGGATTTACTCTTACTGTCTGTAGGTCACCTTTTTATCTGTACATTACTGTAGTTTTTTTGGCATACAGTCAAGGCAGTACAGACTTTAAACACCATAAAATACTGGGTTTTATGGATGGCACAAGGGGACCACACACGCACCCTTTTAAAGCCCTTTCTTTCTGTTCTCACTTTAGATTGTGGCATGTCAAGAGGGCTTTGTTTAAATAGTTACATTTCACTTTTATCACACTCACCACTTATAACAAAGTTACAGCTCCCATTCCGAAAACAAAGCTAGAATGCCTAGCTTACTTTTTTGCGTTTTTATAAAGTTGTCAATATGCCATCTTCTGGTGCGTAAAGTATAAGTTCTCCTTTTGTAAAAAAAAAAAAAAAAAAAAATGCACTTCCTTTTGCAGGTTAAAACAAAAAGCGTTTTTATTTTATTTTTTACTAGAAGCCTGCAAAGCATTTACCCGTAATCACCAGATCATGGGTGCCATTCAGGACTCCTGCAGACTGTCAGTGTAAGCTGTCTGCTTGTACAGTAAAGGAGAAATGAGGCCCTTCCTGCCTAATGGGTCTTTCCAGTATGGGTAAATGCTAGAGGTGTTCACAAAGCAGGGGCGGCGCACTAGGACAGCTCTTCTAAGAGAAGAAGCGACTCTGGCAGGGAAAAGAGAAGGGGAGACAGTACCTTTTTTTTAAATGCAGAATGCCTGCAGTGTATTGAAGAACACAGTATAAAATAATTGCAGTTAGCCTAAAACAGGCTCATCCTAGTGCAGTATTCCTGGTTGGGCTTCTGTCACTGTCTGTCCGCCTCCTTGTGCCGACCAACAGCTTTGAGGGTAGGATTTCCAAGTCAAGATGGCAATCACTCTTCCAGGACCACAATGGAATGCAAGCCATGCATTCAAAACGCTTTTTTTTTTTTTTGGAGCTTTGTGCGCATACTCTGAAACGTGTCACCGTCCCTTTGCTGACGTATTTTGTACTCCTGACGTGTGTGTAATAATTATGTGTGTGTATGTATATATGTATATATATATATATATATATATACACACACACACACACACACACACACACACACACACACACACACACACACACACACACACACACAGGCATCATTGGAAATTAAACTGGTTTTCTCTTTCGTTCATTGACAGACACAGCTCGAGAATCCATATCCCAATATGTCAGGCATCAACGCGCCTCCTCCGCTTTGCTGTGGGCGAGGAGTTATTAATTTGTGGCATTTGCCCTTTGGTCTCCCCTCAGCTCCTCGGGTATTCACATAAGTGTTGGCCCTGGTATTAGCATTGTTGCGACAGAGGGGGATTGCGTTACTGGAGTACCTGCTCTAAAGGACAAACTGGACATCACTGTGCAGACTCTACAGGAGTTCGGTTGGACATTGAATTTCCATAAGTCTGCTCTGTCCATCAAGCTGGACTATCTGGGTCTGACCGTGGACTGGGCCTCAGCCAGGGTGTTTCTTCCACTGGACAAGCTCCAGAAGTTGCAGGATGCATTTCGACTTCTGTTGTCCAGCAGTCGGTCGTCTTTCAGGACTTGCATGCGTGTGCGGGTGCTGGGCCTGATGGTGTCTACCTTCAAGGTGGTTCTGTTTGCATAATTCCACACAGAGAGATTCTTGCCAAGTGGGACAAGAATTCAGTCTCTTATTCTGTTGAGCCGGGGTACGAGAGGGTCCTGATTTTGGTGGCTTCGCTCTCTGGTTATTCGAGAAAAAAAATCCTTCCTTCCCCTGTACTGGACGGTGGTCATCACGAATGCCAGCCTGCTTGGGTGGGGGAGGTGTCTTGGGCACGGATTGTGCTTGGGGTTTGGACTCTGAAGAAGTCCAGACTACCGATCGATATACTGGAACTTCGGGCGATCAGACTGTCTGGCCCATTGGACGATTCGTCTTGAGGGGTGCCCGGTACGGATTCAATCGAACAATGGCACAGCCGTGGCATGTGTCAATCACCAAGGGGGCACAAAAAGTGTCCTAGCAGCTCAGGAAGTAGCCAGCATCCTAAGGTGGGCGAAAAGTTATGTTCCAGCCCTCCCAGCTGTGCATATTCCAGGGGTAGAAAATTGGCAGGCGGATTACCTCAGTCAACAGGCATTGGACCAGGGGGAATGGTCCCTTCATCCAGAGATGTTTAATCAGCTGTGTCTCCGGTGGGGAACTACAGAGGTGGACCTGTTGGCCTCTCATCTTAACAGGACAGTGCAGAAGTTTGTGACGAGGTCTCGGGATCCTCTGGCTGACGCCACAGACACACTGGTGGCTCCTTGGGGCCAGTATCGTCTGATATACGCCTTTCCGCCTCTAAAGCTCCTACCGAGACTTCTACGAAGGATCAAGGCAGAAGGGATCCCGAAGGATCAAGGCAGAAGGGATCCCGGTCATCCTAATGTCCCAAGACTGGCCTTGCCATTCTTGGTATGCCAATCTAGTACAGCTGGTCCCTGATGTCCCTTGGAGATTCCCTCTCAGAGAAGACCTATTGGCTCAAGGGCCGCTCTTCCATCCTGCTTTACAGTCGCTGGCTTTAACAGCTTGGCTGTTGAAAGCCAGGTGCTGAAGGATAGGGGGTTGTCAGACTCGGTGATCACCTTGCTGTTAAAAGCTAGGAAGATTTACCATCACGTCTGGAAGTCATACAAAGCGTGAAGTCTCTGGGGGATTCCCCCTGTTCCTTTTCAGTGGCTTGAATGTTGGCGTTCCTCCAAAGAGGTGTGGAATTGCTCCTGGCCTTGGGTACCATCCAGGGCCAGGTTTCAGCCTTGGTGATTTTCCTTCAACGTCCTTTGGCTACGCATTCCTGTGTTCGCACCCTTGTTCAGGGGGTTCGCCACCTGCCTCCCCTAGTGCGGTCTTCATTGCCCCAGTGCGATCTTAACTTGGTACTGTTGGTTCTTCAGAAACTGCCTTTCGAAAATAAATATTTGTGAGATTCCTTTGCTTACATTGTCCCAGAAGGTAGCCTTCTTGGTGGCTATTACTTCTGCATGCAGCGTGTCAGAGCTGGCTGCTTTGTCTTATCGTTCACCTAACTTGGTGGTTCACAGAGATTAAGTGGGGCTTCACCCTTTTTCAGTCGTTCATTCCTAGGGTTGTCCCTGGTGTCCATCTGAATGAATACATTATGTTGCCTTCCCTGTGTCCTAAGCCTAAGGAGATTGCCTTGCATTCTCTGGATGTGGTTCGGGAGATCAGGGTGTACCTGCCGGCAACCAAGTCGTTTAGGAAATCGGACTCGCTCTTTGACCTTACGGGTGGACCTCACAAGGGGTTGGCCGTGTCGGCCGCTTCCATTTCCTGATGAATCAGACAGACGGTGGTGCAGGCCTATTCAATAAAGGGTCAGGTTCCTCCTATCCCTGTTAAAGCACAATCTACGTGGGCGCTTAGTGCCTCCTGGGCCTTCCTTCATCAAGCGGCAGTAATGCAGGTTTGCAAGGCGACCATCTGGTTGTCTGTGCACACTTTCACAGAATTTTACAAAGTGGATGTGCTGGCATCTGCAGGTGCTGCTTTTGGCCGCAAGGTTTTGCAGGCCACGGTTTGAGAGAATTAGTCCTGTTGAGGCTATGCGTTTGTTTTTTTTTCCAGGTGAGCTCAAATTGTTTCTGGTTGAGACCTTGGGAATTTTTTTTCTGCTGTCCCAATGGTCCAATAAGATTCTTGAGCTGTGTCCGTCAATGAACAAAAGAGAAAATGTGATTTTTGTCGTACCGTAAAATCCTTTTCTCTGATGTTCATTGACTGACACAGCACCCACCCCTCTATTGAGTTGGGTTATATTTCTTCTGACACTGCTTGCAACAAAACTGCCTATATCATGGAGGGGGACCAATGGTGAAGAGGATTCATGAGCTGTGTCTCAGTGAACATCAGAGAAAATAATTTTGTTTTATTTCTGCACCATTGCTTTGGTGTCGCAGACTCTGACCGAGTGGGCTGAGCTTTTTTATGTAGTGACCTGGAGGGAAACGGCTCCCTCCTGCCTTTGCTGAGCTGGTGGACCAGCTGGCCCAGGGGCTGCAGTTTATCTGTGGTGCCTCTTTGGATGTGGCTCCCCTAGAGGCTCGGCTCTCTGTATCGGCAGTGGTCCTTTGGCATGTCTTTTGGCTCAAATGCTGGTCTGCGGACCAGACTTGTAAAAAGGCCTTGACTGATCTTCCCTTACAAGGAGTGCCTGGGGATGTTTTTTCACTCTGGAACAACAGTACAGTCTGGCTGCAAGAAACCATGAGTGATCTAGTTTTACAATCAGTTAATGTATGCCACCAGTTAATTGTCTTGTCCAATCGGCAAGCTGGGAGTGTTTTTGTCCCATGTTCGTGTTGAAGCTGTGTCGATGCTGCAGTGGAAGTCAAGCACCTGGTTGTACTGTCTGGCGTACTGTCTGGCAGGGGTGTCTGAATCAGAAGACAGGTTGTACAGAATTATTAGTGGTTTTGCATGTAGCAGTTTCTCAATATGTATTTCAGCTGCACATTTAGCTGTTTGGCAGGAGGTCTGCTTTAAAGTGTAATTAAGTTAATTTGGTGACTCTTGCATACACAAATGTTTTGTGAACAGCATTGGCAGTTGATTGGTTCATTTCACTTTTTTTTGACTTGCAGTTCACTGAGGAAGTCCCAATTTTCTGTGTAAAGGATGCATTCAGCTCATACTGCCCCCATGCAGCTGTCTAATCTGAGAACTCTATAAAATGTGAACACAGCAAATTGTTTTATGAAATGAATAGCGGAATGTGCCAATGCTTGGATTACTTTTCACTGTTGCTAATTCCAGATGTTGCTCATGGAAAATATTAATTGTGTCCAGCTGAGCCAGTTCCAGCGCCGTCACCTCTGGGATTTCCCACAGATTTGTGTCCTAAGCGAAAACGTTGCTTTGGAAGCAGGTGAGGCCAGGATTAACAATTCAGCATTGGCATTGCTTCAGTAATTATGAGAGGAAGTGTAGATTGTATTCGGCTTTTCCACTCTAAATGCGTTTTTTGTCTGGGTGTAAGTTGCTCCCGTATAATGTTTTTCAGTTGAAGTTCCTAACCGTTGTGTCAAAGCAAGATCGTGTAAATTGTATTCAGAATAGAGCAGGGCAGGCCAAATCACAGAATATCTACAACATTTCTGCCACTATAAAGGCTAAGTTCACCTTTTGTAAAACAAATGATGTTTTTTATTTTTCCCAGGTAAAAAAATATGCATTTTGAAAGAGAAATGTATACATCGCATCCTGTAAATTATTGCACCTGCGATCAGCAGATCGGAAGGTCAATACCTGTATCCTGTACACTGTCTACCCAATATGGGCAATCGGTTACTGAATAGCAGGAATAATCAATAAGCTACGAGAGTGCTCACCAGTGCCCTCCCAGTTAATTGAGAACTATAAGCTGTCAGCCGCAGCAGATGATGGTACTTGTAGTCATTCATTCACAGGAAACGGTGAATGAATGACGGGGCCGTGTGAGCGGGGCGCTGCCCTCTTTTCAACTTGTGACAGTGGGTTTGTGAATGGGAGCATGTTACACCCATATTCAGGGTGTAATATGTAACATGCTCCTAAAGGTGAACTTCTACTTTCAGGTGAGCCCATGGACCTGAACAAGATAAATTACTCAATTTTTACCCCATGAACACAAAACATCCACAATTTTTTCTTTAGTTGCAGGTTGAGCCCAGTGGTATCAACAGGACTGCTTGCTGCACCGGAGTTTGGCTGAGTTGGCAGCAATCGGCATGGATAGCCTTAGGGAAGACCATACATTATTTAATTTTCTTTCCTTCAACCACATGTTGAAAGAAAATTACACAATTCCCCCATCAACACAGTAGTCACTGTTGATGAGGGAATCTCTTTCCACAGCGCTATTGTGTTCTGCTGGCCGGGAGCTTTCTCCGCTTGCAGAATGCAACGATCACTCCTGGCGGCTATAGCTGCTGGCAGTGATCGGGTGAAGAAAAAAAAAAAAGGCTGGTTGTACTGAATCAATTGATCGATTTTCGGTATAATCAGCCTGCCTATATACAGATCCAAAATGTATCTGGTTCCAGCTGACCTAGCCAAATTCCGATCTGTCTATTGCTGATTTTACACAAATCTGAGAAACCAAAGCCAGTGTGGTTACCTGAATTGTTCTGCTGCCTTTGTTATACAATTTGGTCACTAACTGCCCCCAGCTTGTGGCTGACTGTGTTGGAGCAACTGAAGGCTAATTTTGTGTCTCAGTCCTGCTAAACTGGAGATTGGTCCCTTGTACTGGTTGTGAAGTGATTTTCCTGTTTTTCTTGTCCTGGTGATACCGAGGGCTTGTCTGAGTTTATCTTCTGGTTCTCCTTTCTCATATTCCTTAGTAGAATCCAGTAGGGGCCATGGTGATATGGATCATAATCCCTCTTGGCTCTGGCTGCATTTTTCTCATTACGGAGTGTGGCAGAGCACCTCTGGACATTTCAGTCCATATACATTTTAGATGTAAGCGGCCCGCCAGCCTTCTTATCTACAGTTTTTTTATTTCTACATAATGCTTACTGTAGACTTATATTTAGAGTAAGACTAAAGTGTAATTCTTTTTTTTTATTTATTGTATTTGTAGACTGTATAAATATCCTACTTTAAGCCCCCGTTCACACTAAGGCGACCTGTGAGGCGACCTTGTCGCCTCACAGGTCACCGTAGGTCGCCTTCCATAGGGAAGCTGCGGACCCGTTCTAATAGGAGCGACACAAGTCGCTCCGACTTAGAAAGAGGGTCCGGAGCTTCTTTGGGGCGACCCGGAGGCGACCGCCATAGACTTCAATGTTATGAAGTCCGTGGCGGCCGCTCCTAGGTCGCGGCGCGCTGCTTGCACCGCGACCTCGGAGGTCGCCACCCGAAGTCGGATCGCCCCTATGTGAACGGGGCCTTAGTCCTGGTTCACACTACCGCGACTTGTCAGCCTGACAAGTCGCGGTCAATTCAGTGCTATGGGAACCGTTCTAATAGGAGCGACTTGCATTGACTTCCATTATGTGAAGTCTGTGCAAGTTGCGCCGAAGTCACGGTGCACGGCGACTTCACTAGTCGCCCCCGAAGTCGGATCGCCATAGTGTGAACCGACACTTAAAGGCTGGAGTTGGGAACCGCACGCTTGGGATCTGGTGCTCCTGAAGCATCTGGATACTGTACAGCAGAGATGACTGATGTGTCAAACTCAATTTAATCGTGGGCCGCATCAGCATTATGGTTGCCCTCAAAGGGCCGGTTATATCTTTAGGATTAGATGCCCAGAGCACCCCACGCCCCCTTACACAAGATGTCAAGAACCCACCATCAGAAGTCATGAGCCGCCCACCCTTCCTTACATCACAATGCACTCCCTTATCTTGTGCTGCTGCCAGGAAAAAGATGCAGGTGGATCTGGAAAGAAGTGGAGGGCTGGAGTAGGCTTCCAGAGTCTGCTGAGACCAGGGGAGACTAAAGCAAGGCGGTGTTGTGGCTGCACAGGGAGGTGCAGGATCTGTAGGAGTTCTGCCCTCCTCTCTGCTGCAAATTGCTGTGAAATGGGGAGAGATGAGTCTTTCTGCAGCTGTACAGAGGAGTGCAGAATCTGCCAAAGAGTTCTGTCCTCTCTGCTACCGGCTACAGAGACAAGGGGGGTGCCGCAGCTTTAGGAGAGGTGAGAGGGCCACATGAAATGGCCTTGGGGGGGGGGGGGGCTGCGTTCGGCTCGCGGTCCTTGTGTTTGACACCTGTAGTGTAGAGCCAGTATTGAGTGAGCAGGCAGTGTCTCTGTATCCATATTAATTGTTAAGGGCTTTACTGGAATTAAATCAAAGATGGAGCAAGTTGGATACTTCCTGTGATTGTACTTACAGTAAGTTCCCCTTTTTAAAAATGTTATGAATAGTTCTAAATGCTTGTATTACTAATCTTGGATAGTATCCCTCTACACGATCGTTCCTAAGAGTTCTGTCTTCAGCCTTTAAAAGTGTGTGGTGCAAGTGAGAATCTCTGTAAGCTGTCTTGCTTTTCAGTATTGAGTCTGTTGGATTCATGTTAAATCAACCACACTCGCAGTTGACATTTAGGGACAATTAGTGGCTCGCTGTCTGACACGTCAGCTTGAAAGCCAGCACAACTGCCAGTGTGTAAAATCTTGGTGTCCCTCCAACTCCCTTTGATGATGTCCTGTGCTTTCCACCGGGGATCATCTTAAGATTTTCAATTATCTCACTATTTCACATAAAGAGGTATTTGGCCTGGATAAACAGAGGAGAAGCAGGCTGTTTGACAGTCATTTCTAAATCGGTCAGGTAAGATTTCAAGAATATGCCGGCTGCTGAATATTTAACCACTTTACCACCGGAGGATTTTGCTGTCTTACGTCCAGGCCACTTTTTGCGATTCGGCGATGTGCGACTTTAACTGACAATTGTGCGGTCGTGTGACGCCGTACCCACTAAATTTACGTCCTTTTTTCCCACAAACAGAGCTTTCTTTTGGTGGTATTTGATCACCTGTGCGATTTTTACTTTTTGCGCTATAAACAAAACAGAGCGTAAATTTTGAAAAAATAACAATTTTTCACTTTTTTTTTTATATGAAATCCCCCCCCCCAAAAATGTGAAAATCAAAATTTTTTTAAATTTTTGGCCAATTTGTTTTCTGCTACCTATGTTTGGTAAAAAAAAATCACAATAAGCGTATTTTGATTGGTTTGCGCAAAAATTATTGCGTTTACTAACGAAGGGAAAGATTTCTGTCATTTTTGGTGTTTTTTTTTTTTTTTTTTTGAGTAATGGCGGCGATCTGCGATTTTTTTATTTTTTTGCGGGACTGCGACATTGTGGCGGACATTTTGGACTCTTGATTGACACTTTTTGGGGTATCTGTGACATTACTGCAGTAATCAGTGCTATATATATATATATAATATATATATATATATGCACTGTTACTGTAAAAATGACACTGGCAGGGAAGGGGTTAATTTTATTGGAGAGGGAGGGGTTAATGTATGCCTGGTGCTTACTAACGTGTGTGGGGGGAGGTGACTGTGTGACACAAGGACAGATCGAGGGTTCAGCTATGCTGAACCCTGCAATCTGACCCTGCCTGTCACTTAGGCGATCCGCCCGCTTGTGTTTACACAAGCAGGCGGATCTCCACACTCGATTCGCCGACGATTGGGGAAGAGCAGCGGCGATCGCCGCTGCTCCTCCCCTGGCCCAACTCCCGCTGTGACTGAATACAGCGGGTGCGAGCCTCCGGCGGTGCGCGCGCGCCGCCGAGAAAGGGGAGTGTCTGGCGACGTAGGTCTACGTCGCCACACGATAGCGAGCCACTTTGCCGCAGTAGTGCTCGAGTGAGCAGACGGCAAGTGGTTAAAGTTTAAGTTGATTTTGCTTGTATTTTGCCTTGCTTGGTTCACTCAGGCTCCTCTTCATCAACATGTTAAAGGAGAAGTATGGCAAAAGCAGTGGCAATACTTTTAATATGGGTCGCAGGAGTGCACTTAGTTCTGCACTCCTGTCATCCATATTCAGCCAACTGCGAGCTGAAGCCTGCTGTTGGCTGACATCACAGAGCCAGTCCAGGCCCTGCGGGGAATCTGACAATGTCGGATATGCCCAGATTCCTGACCAGCAGCTGGTTCAGCCTCTTAACATTCTTCTGATAGCCTGAGTCAGCCACTTCTGTCCCCTCCACAGCCCGACACCAAGTGATTTAGGCTGGCCATACAAAGAGCACATTTCTTTCCTGCATCCCGTGGTTGCTCGATTCCCCCATCAACAGTGTTGATGCGGGAGACCCCCCTGCCTGGCCATTGTCCTGGGTGGGAGTGGGGAAAGCCATCCCCACTGGGAGAAGACGGTGAATATTGGTAGCAGTTATAGCAGCCAGTAGCGATAATCGCTGGTAAAACCTGGCATGCTGGTTGTACCCAAGTTAATCGATCAACTTGGTACATTCAGCCTGCCCATACACAATTCGAATCTCGGTCAGCTCCTGCTGAACCAGCCAAGTTTTGAACTGTGTAGGGCTTGCCTAACAGTCACCACTCTGTGCTCTGTGCAGACCCAAGAATTGAGTGACCAGCAGTCTTTGACCCCTGTTTTCTGTGTATAGCTGGCGGGGGACAGCTGCAGCATCTGATAAGTGCTGCAGCCTTCTAGGTGAGTATGTGTGTTTTTATATTTTTTTAATTTATAATTTCCACACTTCTGTTTGTGAGCCCATTCAGACTAGCGCGACTTGTCAGGCGACTTGTCAGCCTGACAAGTCGCGGTCCATTGAGTAGTACAGGACCCGCTCTAATAGGAGCGACACAAGTCGCTCCGACTTAGAAAAAGGGTCCTGTACTACTTTGGGGCGACCTGGGAGCGACTTGCATAGACTTTCATTATGTGAAGTCCCTGCAAGTCGCGCCGAATTCGCGGTGCACGTGACTTCACAGGTCGCCCCCCCAAAGTCGGATTGCCTCAGTGTGAACCGGCTCTTAAATGTTTAAATCTTTTTGTTTTTATTAGGCCTCTTATACACAATACTCCTGTTTGAGCATCTCCTTTTTCAGCCGTAAATTTCAGGCATATTTGTCTTATTGAAATGCGCACATTTGCGCGTAAATGTATTCTCGCGTTTTTGTAAAATATGCAAATTGGCATTTTTCAGATCAACAGTGTTCGTGTGCGTTCATTTGTTCGCAATCACGTGTATTTGCGCACATTAGGTGTAAATTACTGTCCAAAAATGCAGAATTTTCTATTTTGTGCTTACTGAAGAATGGACGCTCATTTATGCGCCTGTGTGCATAGGCACATTACAATGAATGGGCTGTATTTTAGCTCAGAAAAAAAAAGGCTGTACTGATTTTTTTTTTTTTTTTTAAGCTGCAGTGTGCAAGAGACCTTACATACCTTATTTTAGACCAGGGTTTCTCTAACCGGTTTCGTAAGGATGCCGCTCCCAAGTCCCATATTTTTGCACAGTATCATGTATTTCTATGGTGCAGAGGGGCCAGCTGAGGACTCTGATGTGAAGGTGGGGGGGCTGCAGACTCGTATGTGAAGGTGGGGTCAATTAGGACCCGGATTTAAAAGAGAGACTGAGGACTCAGTTGTGAATAAGGGAGGGTGGACTGAGGACTCGGATGTGAAACTGGGTGGAGGGACTGGGCACTCTAATGTAAAAGACTGGTGGCAGGGGTTGCACATGGCTTTCTGAAACCAGCAGACCACCCTAGCTAAAGGCCAAATGTGATGATGACCCTCCATGGTTGAAATCTGTTGATAGGGGCAGTTTAGGTACAGTAAGGCTGGGAAGGAAGGAGCTAGATGATGCTGGATATCCTCCAGCCAGGTAATGAGGTGTGCTGTATGTGACTTGCTGCAGATTCTAATGCAGAGTGAGAAGTCCAGATTGCAGTGAAATCCAAGATAAGTGACTTCCAGGAAAGGAGCCTGTATAACTGTGTAAGACTGAAGGTTAAGGAAAGAGTTTTTAAATTTCATGCTGTAAGTAAACGCGTATCTGAACTTTTTTTTTTTTTTTTTTTTTTTTTTTTTTTGCACTTTGGGGTATGAGGAAGTTTTTAAATGAGCATCTAGCAGGAAAAATGTCCGTATTAACGTATTAAACAGTTTAAATGCAATATACACGCTCACTTTCAGCTTGGCATTTTTAACTTCTATCCTTGCCCCCTCCAATGCTTCTACATAACTTGTATCTGTTTATTTGCAGCCCTCTCTTCTCTGGCTCCTAACTTTTTTAGCTGGCTCTTCGATTTCAAGCAAAAAAAAAATTGGCTGCTGGGAGCAGAAGCACTGCTGTTAAAGCAGGTCTTAACAAATTTGCTTGAAATCGAGGAGCCAGCTAAAAAAGTTAGGAGCCAGTTTTCTTTTTCACGCGTGCCGAATGGCCGGCTTCTGTCGGACCGGCTGCCATACACGGGCCGCATGGTGTTTCCCAGCATTTGACCCGTGTGTACTGCAAACAAGAAACAAAGAAAGGCGCACCGACCTAGCGCATTATCCTCAATATAGGATTTATTGTTAAAACATATAAATGGCTACTCACAAGCAAAGGTATAAATCAATTACATCGGACTCAAAATCTTGAGTATCAAGAGTAGTCCATACGAATTTCCCTTGTCCTATTAGGATGACGGCTGACGTGTTTCAAGGCATACACCTCTTCCTCAGAGCCGTGTGTACTTGGCTTGATGGTGTTATGGGCAGTGGCTCAATAGGGAAGGACAGTACAGTAAGTCGGAGGCAATAGGAGATCCAGTAACTCATGCCACCTTAGACTCCTTTCACACGTGCATCTTAGGCTCCTTTCACACGTGCACCTCCACTAAGCGGAATCTGGAATCTGCTTGCTCAGCGGGGATTTCTCCTCTAATCTGGGCTGAGCAGGTTGATGGCAGGTCTTGTCCACTCCGCTATGCAGAGTGAACATGGACAGTCCCGCTCTCCTCCATGGGGCAGTCGGATGGAAATGGACTGCCTGTCCATTTCAATCCGATGGCATCTGATTTGATCAGTCGGATGAATGGAAAGTAGGACCACCATCTGTCTGTTTTTGGCCAACAGGATTGGATGGCAGCGGTGGTCAGCGGACATCCGCCAGTTCATAGAGGAAACTGGAGGGTCCGATCAGGTCCTCCTGAAAAACTGACAGGCGGACCTGATCAGACAGCCTGAGTGAAAGGGGCCTTGACAGGGAGAGTATAAAAAATTATTTTTAATAGAAAACAAATTAAAACTGTTTCCATCTTTTGTGGGGTTGTAAATGTATATAAGGCTGTTCCGACCAGCTGCCCCACACTGTGTCCACTTACAGGTAAGGACATGGCGGCAGATGAAGCCCTCCATCTTCAAGCTCTTCTCCGAGCAGTGATATTAGGCAGGGGAACTTTCAGAGCAGCCAGTGACTGCTTGTTGCAGCCCCGGCCACCACAAGAGGATGCCAGTTCCCTGATGTAAGCGTCTCCCTACAGCAGACCGCAAAACCGCAGCCTCAATTTCTGGCCGGCGCGGCATTTTAGTCTGTGCGACATCCCAACCTGCAAAAACGAATTTCAAAGAGATTGTAAACTCCTTTCAGGGAGGTGGCACTCTGCCCCCCCCCCCCCTCCCCCCCACCAATTTAACACAACTAGAGGATGATCAAATGAAATGCAATTTGTATACAGAGGTTTACTACTTCTGAGAGATTTTAAAGGAACACTGTAACCACCATTACCACTTCAGTGATTTGAAGTGGTCATGGTGGTAGGAGTCGGAAATACTACACATGCTGGGTTATTTACAATTCTAAAAAATAGATCAAACGCACCCTGTGGTACCTCTAAATGAATATATGTATTAAGCCAAAAATCAGGCAATAGATAAAAATTTCAACATAGGTGTACTGATCATATTATCCCTCCCCCATTGGTAAACCACCAAACTACACATATCCCCATCAAATATTCAAATGCTGCTCCATAAAAACAAGTGCTCCTATGGGAGCTGGTCAATACAACTCCAGATAGCCCCCTCCTCCCCACCCTGTGGCCTGTCACTGATAACACTAGATGATCCGCCTGAATTGTGTGGGTCAGCACCTCATCTTAGATCCACAATGGGCGAATGAGGTGTCAGACTCCACAAAGTGCAAAAGGTGAAGAGAGCATAATTCCGTCAGAATGATGGTCCAAAGAAACCGACGCAACAGCATGATTATCGATGTCTCCATTTAGCTACATGCAAAGATGAAGAGAAACCATGGACATAGATGGAGGATCTATTGAGGGGAATCCCATACAGCTCTCCCCTGTGAGCAGCTCAGCGAATTGATTACAGCACAACACTGTCAGTGCCGTCAGTCACACAGCCTCGAGGGAGATCCTCGCAACAAAAGGGAGATTGTGAGTAACTTGCTGTCACGGACTTTAGGTATCAGTCTGTGGGGTCATATCGGCTGCATGCAATAGAGGGGCTGGGATACTCATTTATTAGACCACTCCTAGGCTGCAGGCTGGACCCCATACACCAACATGAGTCTGTTTCACATTATGCCTGTTGCTGCTGAGACCGAGAGCTGTGGTTCTGAATAACTATACAGTACTTTCACTACTTACTGCTGATCATCATAGCGGACTGCTTGATGTGTGATGAAGAGTTTTGCTATGTGTCTCAAATTTAATTGATACATTATCCCTAATATTCTCCTCTCTGGTGCTCTTATGGTGCTTTCCACTGCATGGAACCGAACGGTTCGGCTCGCTTTTGTGCTTTTCCACTGCTGGTACCGCATGGTATGGTGTAGGTACGGTTCGGTATGGTACGGTACGGTGGCGCTTTTCCACTGCATGGAACCGAACGGTACGGCTCTCAAAAACAGTACCACCTCGATTGTGGTTCCAAGAGGTACCATACCCGGTACCATATCCCACAATCCTTTGCATGCAGTCACTACTAGCCACTGATTGGTCAGAGAATCCCACCCACCCCGTTGTTATCCCGCCCACTTAACTTTAGTACTACATTAGTGGAAAAGCAAACCATACTGTACCATACCGAACCGTTCCAACACCGTACCATGCGGTACCAGCAGTGGAAAAGCAAACCGGGCCAAGCAGAGCTGAGCTGGTACTTGCACTGGAAAAGTGCCATTAGAGACATTGTTTCTTATCACAGGGTAGGGAGGAGCGGGCTCTCTGGGGTTATATTGACTTGCTCCCATAGGAGCTGTTTTTATGGAGCAGCATTTGAATATTTGGTGGGAGTATGTGTAGTTTGGTGGTTTAGCAATAGGAGAGGGGTTATATGATCACATCAGTACACCTATGTTGTCATTTTTATCTGTTGCCTGATTTTTGGCTTAATAAATATATTAATTTAGAGGTACCACAGGGGGTGTGATCTATTTTTTTGTTTTGTATTATTCAGTATATGATTACACACCCACTTTGTATTTAATAAGGTAGGACCTCCTTTATATATCAGAACAGTTTTTTTTATAATTTCTTATTCAATTTATTTCATATTACATTTATTTTTCTTTTTTATAATTTACAATTATGTGCTGGGGGCTAGTTGCAATCCTAGCACGTGACTTACTGCTGGCGGAGAGTGTGAGGAGCTGCACTTGCATATATCACATCACTGTGACAGGATGAAGCCGGAACTATACAGGAAGCATCGGTTCTGTTCTGACAGCTGACACAGACAGCCGTGATATCGGGCGCCACGTGCCAGTGTTAGGGAGCAGCAGCCCACATGCGGGAGACTTTGGATGTCTGGGAGAAGACACCTGTCGCAGTGTAACCCAGGCGCCAGGCCGCTAATTCTAGTCGCTAATGCGACCTGGCGCCTGAAGCTCATCGAGCCCTGTGTTATAGCAACACCTTACTTGAATAGTAGTGTGCTGAGTGGCAGACTGGTGATGTCACACTCTCCACCTCATCTAATCAGAGAAAAGTTTGTATTTATCGAGGAAATGCCCGTGCAGAGCAGGCGACCTCCTGTGATGAATATGCAGCCGCTTGGAGCGGGACCTGGAAGCAAGTGGAGATCACCGGGAGTAGCAAGGTCTGCTATAGTGATTTTAAGCTTCTAGAGGGATCCTGCAGGTATGGTTCATGCATAGGTACGTTGGTGCAAGCTGGACCTGTATAAAAATTGGCATAACTGGCATTCTTCTTTCACAATCCAATATAAGCTTACAGTACTTCAATACTCTCCTTTCATGTTGTAAGTGCTGCCTGTCTGCTGGCCATCTCTGCCCACAACTTCCTGAAGTATCTTAATGATGCTCACCCAGCGGTCCCTTATACCATCAATGCTCCTCCATTGTTATTGAGGTACCCATGGACATATGAATTGTCTGATCTGGCTGTTTATAAGAAGTCTGCACAGAGCTTGAAATATATTATTTCAAGCTCTGTGCAGCAATGTCCTCAGGAGTACTGTGCTGAAAGTACTGTATTGTCTTTGACGTGTTTCTTTCACAAGATGCAGCACCTACTGAAGGAAACCCTGAGGTGCAGTGTTAATACTACAAAATAAAGACCAATCTTATGGTATGCAATTATTGTATTACTCACACTTGTACTTGTAAATGGCTATTTTTCAAAAGAAAAAAATATATATACATACAATATATTGCCAAAAGTATTAGCTGCAAACGGTGGGCAAACTCTATAATGAACCCTAGAGACTAAGACTGGGATGCCATTAACCATTTCTGGACCACTAGCCGCCTTTTTACTGCGGCAGGGTGGCACGGACAGGCAAAGCGACGTAGGTCTATGCCGCTCTCCTGAAGGCCGCTAGGGGGCGCGCTCCCGATCATCAGCGGGGAAGCCAATGCGGGTGTCAGGCGGCTCCAATTACGGCCTGACAGCCCTGATCTCTCCCCGCTGAGAGGACAGTCGGCTGATGTAAACACAGCCGACTGTCCTCCCTGCAATGATCACAGACCTCATGTGATCCTTCTATAGGATCACATGTCTCTGTGATCATTTTACAAGTGCAACCCCCATACAGTTAGAATCACTCCCTAGGGTCACATTTAACCCCTTGAATCACCTATACTGTTAACCCCCTTCCCTGCCAGTGTCATTATTACAGTAAGAATGGATATTTTTAGCACTGATTACTGTAGTAATGTCACTGGCCCCCCCCAAAAGTGTCAAATGTCAGGGGTCCGATCTGTCCGCTGCAATGTCTCAGTCCCGCAAAAAAATGCAGATCGCTGCCATTACTAGTAGAAAAAAACATTAAAAATTACATAAATCTTTCCCGTAGTTAGTAGATGCAACAACTTTTGCGCAAACCAATCAAAATACGCTTTATTGCTATTTTTTTTTTTTTTTACCAAAATATGTAGCAGAAAACAAATTGGCCTAAAATGTTAAATTTTAACTTTTTACATTTTTTTTTTTTTTTCATTGTCATATAGCAGAATGTGAAAAATATTGTTTGTTTTTTTTCAAAATTGTCGCTTTTTTTTGATTATAGCGCAAAAAATTAAAAATTGCAGAGGTGATCAAATACCCCCAAAAGAAATCTCTATCTGTGGGAAAAAAAGGACGTACATTTCATTTGGGTACAGCGTCGCACAACCGCGCTATTGTCCGTTAAAATAACGCAGTGCCGAATTGCAAAATAGGGCCTGGTCATGAAGGGGGGCAAATCTTCTGGTCCAGAACTGGTTAAAGTTCCTAGTTTATAAAGTATATTCAGTAGATTTGAAAGGCATATTTTTCTGTAGCAGTGTTTTCGTGACTTGCATGTAACTGGCTAAATAAAAAAAGTCCTCTTCATCCATTGCTGTTTTGTACTTGCACGTCACCCGTGGATCGTTTTGTTTTCCATAGGAAAATGTTAAACTTTAGTAGCTGTATGACAAAGAAATTGCAGCAACATATTTTGCGATTTCATTCTTTCTGGATGATGATTTCCATTTCCAAAGCCTTATGGATTCACTTAAAGCCAGTTTGATCCAGTTACTATAATTATGCCGCCATAACCAGTCATTTTCCTGTAATTCTCTCTACGGGTGCAGTTGAGAGATGCAGCAGAAATAATAACCGTATTTTGTGCAAGACTCCGACTCGTCAGAAGTAAATGATGCTTTTTATGATTCTAGGTGAAACAGTAGACCTCCTAAATGTACGTTTACTTCTCCTGATTGATGCTTGCCATCATTACCCTAGTCACTGTCAGGGCCTTTATTTTTACTAAAACCTTTCCATTTAATAAAATGTTGGTGTGTTGGGGAATTTAGATGAGCTGTATAAATGCACTTCATTTTCTCCTAAATATGAGGCCTATGATGGTATTTTTCTGTATGTGTGTGATAAAAATCTCTTGGGCACAGCTGCTATTTCTTAACCACTTCCCGCCCATAGGACTTCATATGATGTCCTAGATTTTGAGTGAGGATATCTGAATGATGCCTAAAGCTGCAGGCAACATTCAGATATCATTCTTTTCTGTCGGCGATTCCCTGCACAGTAAAAACACTCATAGTGGCTGTTCAGCTATGCTACCCTCTGGTGCTTCTACCGGCTTGCCCGTGCAATCGTCGAGCAGTCCAGATATTTACCTTATCAATATCGGTGATCATAAACTTGTGATCTGCCCAACTTTTTCAGCTCATCAGCTATCCTTGTTAGCGAATATGTGTAGCCCAAGACGATACTCTTCTTCCAATGTGGCCCAGGATGGTCAAATGGTTGGACACCCCTGTAGGATAAAACAGTGAGGTTGGTTTGCTAAAATTGGAGGGTTCAGAATCTGGTGCAGCTGTGCATGGTAGCCAATCAGCTTCTAACTTCAGCTTGTTCAATAAAGACGAACTCCAGGCTCCCCTCCCAAATACTGTAGCTGCTGACTTTGAATATTAGGGCACTTATCCAACCAGGAATCCCAGCAATGTCCTCACCTGAGCTGATTTTTCAGTTGACTATCAGGTACTGGTGCCACCGTCTTGACTAAGGGATACAGGCAATGCAGCCACAGCTGGACACCTGCTTATATATGAAGCATCCTGTGCTTTGTAATAGGCCAGCTTCAGGGAAAAGGGGGGGTGGGGCGAACTGAGCCATAAGTGGGAACTTAGCAAAACCAGGTACCCCCCCCCCCAAAAAAAAGTAACAAATGTGGCGGGGGGGGGGGGGAGATATAGGTGGTTACCCCCTTTTGGTGGGTGGAGCTCAGCTTTAAGCTTTGACCAGAATAATAAAAAAAAAAAAAAAACCTGGGAGCTGATTGGTTTTTATGCACAGCTGCACCAGATTTGTGCAGTCCGGTTTTAGTAAATCTACCCTTTGTTACTTGCCCCAGCCCCCGTTCACACTGGGGCGACCTGTCAGGCGACCTGGTCGTCTGACAGGTCGCCGTAGGTCGCCTTCCATAGAGCAGCTGTGGACCCGTTCTAATAGGAGCGACACAAGTCGCTCCGACTTAGAAAAAGGGTCCGGCGCTTCTTTGGGGCGACCCGGAGCGACCTGCATAGACTTTAATGTTATGAAGTCCGTGCCGGCCGCTCCGAGGTCGCGGTGCGAGCAGCGCGCCGCGACCTATGAGGTCGCCCGGCAAAGTAGTGTCGCCCCAGTGTGAACGGGGCCTTACTCCATAGTCCCACAGTTGTCCTAACTGGTTATGACGACTAGTCTGCTAAAGCCTCTCTTCTTGCTGATCCCCGTCCGGTCTTGTCACTACTGGTCCTGCCATTGTCCTCATACAATGCAGAACCAGCAGCAATTGTTAGTTTTGCATTCTACATGATATCGGAGTGGTCGTCTACATTCCAGGAGGAACAGACTGATGGCTGTTGGGCACCACAATGGATGTTTTTACAGCTGCTGTTTTTGGCTTCAGGAATTTTTTTTTCCCTACCGCCAGTAAACTTCCCAGCATGTTATCCTATGTGTCCATGCACACGCAGGCTTTTATCTGCAGTTTTTGGCAGAGGCACTTCTGGCTGGAAAAAAACAAAAAACAAAACAGGAACTAGTGAGTTTGAATAGAAGTTTTTCAGCAGTAAAAATGCTCCAACGCTGAAAAACGCGGCTGAAATTCTGCTTCTTCAGTTCAAGTATAAAAAAGTGACTTTATTAACTGGAATATAAAGATATAATATATATAAATTTCCCCTCCGATTTACAGATTTTTCTCTCTACCAATCATATCTGTATATAAAGTTTGTAGCACTGTAAGATGGAAAGCAGTCTAAATATGTTAAAGTAAATGGTAAGGTAAACGTGGCTACAGCCTTGTATATAACAATGATTATGCCTTACTTCTCACAATGCAAGTCTATAAAATTAGATAAAAGAAAACCATGCACTGCCTGCGTATGTCTGATATCTTATGTCAAGTGGTGTTAAAGAAGTTGTAGCTCTTCTTCCCTGCGTATATTGGCAAGTTCTTCCCTGCGTATAGTAGCTATCTACAAGTTACTACACTTTAAAGTGGAATTGCCCACTTCACCTCCAGAAGATTTACCCCCCTCCTGACCAGGCCATTTTTTTTTTTTTTGCAATACGGCATTGCGTTACTGTAACTGACAATTGTATGGTCGTGCAACACTGTACCCAAAAAAAGTTTTCTCTATTGCTCATTGACAGACGTAGTCCTCGGTGATACGGCACCTTCGGGTTATGTTGCCTCCACAGGAATAGGACTGGACAGGAAATGAAAAATGCTCTGGCCACACCCTAGGGGCAGTCCCCGAGGGTATATCCTCTCTCTCTCCGCCACAGCAAATCAGTTTTTTTCTGTCTAGTCAGGAGTAAGGACCTAGATACCTTGCTGGGATCTTCGGTCCTGGCAGGATTTTTTTCTTAGAAAATAATTTTTTAAGACAGCTTTTTTTCTCCAGTGTTCCTGTGAGATCTTCAAGCAAGAAAGCTGAACTGGGCGACGGGCGGGATGTTGAGATCCAGTGGTCACCCCAGTTCAGCCTACGAGCGCGTGCAGGCCATAGCTCCGCGCTGGGTCGGCCGCGACATAGTCCCACTGGACGGGGACTGACCCTGCGAGTTAAATGTCTCGCTGAAACGCCAAAGACCATGAGTCACGGCGCCCGTATTGGTCGACAGCCCTCCTACCTCGGTGGAGAGGGGTACTGTCAGGAGTTGGCGCCCGCCTGGTTCCGGTATGGTGAGTAGTATGTTCCCCCTTTCCCCCTGACGGGTCTTGTGGTGAACGCGGGCCCCTCTCTGTAATGGTAAGGATGGGTTCCCCTCTATCCTACAACATGTCACAGATCCCCCTAATTGAGTGTGATTTTTGTGTACAAGAAGCCAGGAGGCTTGGTTTGGGAGCTGACAATCTAATTGTAAAAATGTGTAAATGATTGTAGTCAGTGGCAGTACTAGAACTTTACTGTGATAGTATAAGGTATCCTACCTGTCAGTAGCCACAGGGCGATATCTATACATGTATACTGCATTCCAGATCATTCCTCCAGCTAAGCAGATGCCTCCCGACGGCCACGGACCGCATACGGCCCGCTAGGGTCCGGTACCTCCAACCACGCTGACCACCATGAGGGTAAAGGGTTGTGAGGCCGAGATCCTTCTGCAGACATGCCGCTATTCTGTGCAGGCCGCCGCCATTGTCTGGTAGATCGCACGAGGCCGCCATTTTGGTGTAGCCTCGTGTCTCCAGCATGGGGGCGGCCATGTTTGAGGTGACTCAAACACCTCATGGAGCCAGGGGGAGGAGCCGGCAGGCGTGTTAAGGGGCGGAGCCGCCTCTTTTACCTAGGAAATAGGGCCAAAGACTTCCTGTCTGTAACAAGACAAGCACTGAGCAAGCTGATGAAAACTTCTGTGCATCAGGGATGAGCCTTGGGGTCTGTCTCTCTCTCTCTGTGGGGTCCAAAAAGGCAGGTAACACTGAGGGGCGCTGTTGCGACTGGGGGACACAAAAAAAAAAAAAAGTTTTTTTTTTTTTTTACTTTGTCATTTTTTGTCGCTGGCAAGTGTCTTGTATAATCATTGACCCTGCCGCATAGGTATCCCCACCTGATCCCCTCAAGGTGGCCGCAGGACCCTCCAGTACCCCACTTGTTTTTAATGCATTATCGGCAGTTTTGGAGTCTTTGGTATCCCGGGTGGAGGGGGCCTGTCAGGGACGGGGGTCAAGTAGCGACCCCCGCCTACCCCTATTGTTTATCAGATACTTCAGATACGGATTCGGAACTGGTCAATGCAGTTGCAGGTCCCTCTTAGGGGGCTGTTCTCTCAGGTAATATCTCCTCAACAGTGAGGAGCACGTTTCTGCCTCCGCCATAGCACAAGAGTGGTGGATGCACTAGTTGTGTCCGTCCGGGAAGCCTTTAGTCTTGAGGTTACACCGGCAGAGGTAGCTGAGACTGAGATTCCTTTTTGGTACTTGTTAGCCTACCAAAAGGGCGAAGGATTTTCCTTTACCCAAATGGGGTCGTTTTGAAACGAACCCCTGTTATTTCCAAACGCATGGCTAGGTGCTATCCGTTTGAGGAATTCCTCTTTATAGGATAGACGGTACCACCTGCTGTCTTGCCACAGACTGTTAGGATAAAAAGACCTCGTAACTAACGAGGACCTTCCTTTTCTGCTCATATAGAGTTGTTTGTTCCACGAGGGCGGGCGATAAGGCGAAACCCTCCAAAGCCCCTTTAGAGGGGTTTCAAAGGGCGCTGGTCGGGTAAACAAAGAGTCCGGCTCAGCCAAGCCTGAAGTATATAGCCTGATGCGCCCCTACCCATCTCTTGGGTGGGGGGGGGATGTCTTCACCGGTTTCTGGAGGACACAGGATCGAGTTTCGATCACTTCCACCGGTGCGATTCTTCCCTTCTAACATTGAACGGTTTCAGGGGTTCTATTCGAACCTATTCACAATGCCCAGGAAAGAGGGCAAGGTGCGTCCAAATCTGGACTTGGGAAGAAATAGAGTCCATCCGTACAGTGGTGGCCTCCCTGCATCAAAGAGATTTCCTGGCGTCCATAGACATATAGGATGCCTATCTTTATATCACCATCATCGCAGGACATCAGCGTTTTTTCGCTTTCCCAAAGATCATCCCTGGTTCCCACCAGGAGACTGAACTATCTGGGCCTAAGGTTGGATACATCCTGGGCAAGAGAGTTTCTCCTTGCTGGGAAACTCCAGAAGGTTCAGTCAACGATTCGGATGTTGCTGTCCGTCAATTGGCTGGGACTGATGGTGGCCTTCTTAGAGGCAGTACCGTATACCCAGTCTCATACCCGAATTCTCCTGAAGGAGATTCTTTTTTAATGGAATCAGAATTCCGATTCCCTGGACAATCGGATCCGGTTGAGCGAGCGGACCAGGAAGTCTCCGATGCTCAACCAGGGGAAGTCATTTCTTCCGATAGTATCCAGATTACCAATAAGGGTATCGGAACTGAGAGCGATCAGATTTTGTCTGATTTACTGGATCGAGCAGCTCTAGAGCAGCCCGATTCAGATCCAATCGCATATGGCCTCTTCATCCAGAGGTTTTTCCCTAGCTGTCCCTTCATTGGGACATCCCGGATGTGGATCTGTTGGCACCTTGGCTCAACAGGAAGGTGCAGAGTTTTGTAGTAGCTCGCGCCACGATCCTCTAGCGGACGCAGCAGAAACGCTGATCGCACCGTGGGGGCAGTATCAGCTACGGCATGCCTTCCATCCTCTCAAGTTGCTGCGGGAACTTCTTCGCAGGATAGAGGTGGAGGGAATTCCAGTTATTCTGGAAATTCCGGATTGACCTCGTCGAGCCTGGTACGCCGACTTGGCGAGGCTAGTCGCGGACGCTCCTTGGAGACTTCCTCTCAGGGAGGATTTGCAGTCTCAGGGACCGATCTTCCATCTTGCTTTACAGTCGCTGGTTTAATGGCCTGGCCATTGAGACCCAGGTACTGAAGGACAAGGGAGTGTCAGCTTCAGTTATTCCTACCTCCAGTTAAAGCAAGGAAAGCGACTTCCAGCACATGGAAGTCTTATATTGCATGGTGTGAATCTATTGGATTTCCCCCACAGACCTATTCGGTGACCCGAATTTTGGTCTGTCTGCAACAAGGGGTTGAGCAGAAACTATCCTTGAGCACGATCAAGATTCAGGTTTTCGGCGTTGGCAATCTTCTTTCAAGAAACCTTTGGCTAATCATTTCTTGGTGCGGAATTTCATCCAGGGGGTGCGACATCTGGCTCCGCCAGTGTGCGCACCCTTACCGCCTGGTATCTTAATTTAGTGTGCTCGGTTCTTCAGAAACTTCTCTTTGAAGATATTAGGGAGATTCCCTTGCTTACATTCCCAGAAGGTGGCCATTACTTCTGTACGCAGGGTGTCAGAACTGTCTTTCCTGTCGTTCCCCAGATCTGGTGGTTCATAGGGATAAGGTGGTTCTTCTTCCGAATCCATCCTTCCTTCCTAAAGTGGTTTTCGTAAGACGGACTCACTTTTTGTGATCACGGATAGCCCTTGAAGGGGGTTGCCTGTGTCTGCCGCGACCATATCTAGCTGGACCAGTCAGACGGTGGTACAGGCTTATTCTATTAAGGGTCGGAATCCTCCGTTCCCTGTTAGGGCGCACTTCACTCGAGCGCTCAGTACTTCCTGGGCCTTTCGCCATCAGGCGTCAGTGGTCCAGGTATGTAAAGCGGCCACCTGGTCGTCGGTACATACCTTTACAAAATTTTATAAAATTGATGTGATGGCATCGGCGGATGCCTCATTTGGCCGCAAGGTTTTGCAGGCCGCAATTTGAGGAGACCGGTGGTCTACCTCGAGGGTTTTTTTCTGTTTGAAAATGTTTTTGTTGAGTCTCATCATTAAGGATGAGCATTGTAAACTTCTAGTTGGCACCGGTTGGGCCTTCTAGATTTGGATTTGATTTCCATTTTCCCACCCCTCATTTGTGATACTGCTCTGGGACTTCCCGAAGGTGCTGTATCACCGAGGACTACGTCTGTCAATGAGCGATAGAGAAAAATGGATTTTTGTAAAATCTTACCGTAAAATCCTTTTCTCTTAGCTCATTGACAGACGTAGTACCCGCCCCTCTGTTTTTGAGTTGGGTTGGGTTAAATTCTCTAAGCACTGCTTTTGTGACATAACTGATTTGCTGTGGCGGAGAGAGAGAGGATATACCCTCGGGTACTGCCCCTAGGGTGTGGCCAGAGCATTTTTCATTTCCTGTCTAGTCCTACTCCTGTGGAGGCAACATAACCCGAAGGTGCTGTATCACCGAGGACTACGTCTGTCAATGAGCTAAGAGAAAAGGATTTTACGGTAAGATTTTACAAAAATCCATTTTTAATCTATTTTTGCATAGAATGCATGAAGATAAAAAAAAAACCTGACTTTACATTCACTTTAATTCCTGCAGTAGCTTGAAAGTGCACCACATTGACTTCTGTAGTGATCTCCAGAAGTTTGCAGTGACAAACATGCACTGTCTTTTGCGTTAGCAGTATATACAGTAAATGAATATGTGGCCTTAAACCTGTTTTAATTACCTTTTTTTTCCCCTGCATGCTTAGATTTGACTGGAAGAGGTAATCTGGGGACGTTTGATTTAATTCAGGTTCTTCCCATTATCTAGTAGCTTGCGGTTCACCATGCATGCATTAGTTAGCTGTGTACGCTGTCATCACTTTACATCAATTACACAGGGTCAGGCTCATGTGTCAAGGAGCACTTGTCTGCTACATGTCATGATTAGTCTTTAGCAGCACACAAACTCCCTCTGAGATTATCCTATTCTGGGTTTCCAGAGAAATTGTGTGCATGAGTGGGCACTCACCATTCTGTCCTGTTTTTTCTAAACTTTGGCATTGTGTTGAGCAGATCTTGCTGTGATGATATACTTTCCTCTTTCGTTCATTGACGGACACAGCTCCTGGTCTTCATAACCATTGGGTTATACTGCCCCCTAAAGGAGTAGGACACTAGGCAGAAAAATCTGGCTACGTCTATGGGCAGTCCCAGGGGGTATACTTCCTCTCTCTGCCAAGTCAGTAAGGACCTAGTTCCTTGCTGGAATCTCTGGTCCAGGCAATTTTTTTTTCTCCTGCAGGATCTACAATCCTGGCTGTGCGAGGGGGAGGGGGTGTTGTACCTGGTGGGGGCTCCTGTTAAGGCCCCCCGTCCTGCCTGGACCTGTTCTTAAGGCTTAGGGGCCGTCATTTTGCTGTAGCCTGTGTTTCTGTTCACAGTAGCCATGTTTGTGTAATCCCAGCGGACATTTTGCGGCGATTTGCCATTGAAAATAGCAGCGGCTATGACAGTGGAGCACTGTGGGTGGGGATTTCAGCGGTGGGAGCCCCTCCTCATCCCCCACTGCTGACTCCTGGATCTTTTCTCTTTCTGATCGCTGCACGTGGAGTGCAGATTATCCTGGTGGCTGCAGATGCCTGTGCTGGGTGGGGAGTCTGGTGGGGGTTTTCTCCCTCTCTAAGGATCGCTTTGTGCTTGGCGACCGGATGGTGCTACCAAAGCAGTGGGGCTTGTCCCTTTGCAGTGTTTTACACTTTTTGTGGGGTCCCCCTGGTGACTCATGGAGTCTTTGGAGCGCATCTCCCCACCTGATCCCCTCTGAGTCTGCGGGGCTCTCCGGGTCTGAACCATCCATCGATGGGAGTGTCGCGGTCCTGGAGTCCTTTTGTGTCTTTGTGGCTTTTGGTCGATGGGTTAGCTAAAAACGCCCCTCTGCCTTATCTGTCTCATCAGATCCTGAATCTGATTCGGCCGCCACAGACTTGGGTCACCCTGCTGGGTCTGCGACCACACGCCCAGAATCCTCAGATGGGGAGGATGATTTCTCCACATCTGCAACCTTGCACAAAAAGGCACTGGTGGATGCACTTTGTATCTGTCCATGAGACCTTGAAGATGGATGCAGCTGCGACGGAGGCGCAGGTTCCCTTTGCCACTCACAAGCAATTCAGAGTGGCATAGTTGTTTCCTTTCCCTGCCTATTAACACTGTCCTTTAAGACAGTTGAACCAGCATAACCAGACAGTTCAACCAGTGATAAAGTTTGTTCCTCCCTCAGGCCCAACTTTCAGTTTCTTTACGCAGATAATCACACAGGATGTCCATCCAGTTCATCACCCTTCAGGCACCATGCTGGCCAGGTGTGAGGGGCAGTTGAATATCCTCAGGAATCCCACTGGTTAGAGAAGGACCTTGCGCATTGTTCTAGCCCTGTTTACTGCAGGCTGGCTGTGAACATGGTCATTTGCCTCACAGCAAAGCTCTTTCAAAGCTATGTTGTACAAGCCATATTGTTCTCATGTTCCATCTGCAAGATAATTAATTTTTCCAGTTTTACACAGTACGAGACCTGTTTCTTCAATGGGTGATTGTCCTGGTTTCTGACTTCGGAACGTTTTCAGGGCTTTTACACAAACCTGTTTACAGTTCCCAGGAAGGAAGGCAAGGTGCGTCCAATCCTGGACCTCAAGGCGCTAAACTGCTTTGTGTGGGTGCAGATGTTCAGGACGCAGTCCATTCGCACGGTGGTGGCATCCCTATCAGGGGGATTTTCTTGCCTCTATTGACATCTGGATGCTTACCTTCACATGCCAGTCACCAGTGTTTTCCTGTTTTACCGTGGGAGAGGAGCATTAACAGTTTGTGGCGTTAACCTTTTCCTCTTGCCTCTGCTCCTCGGGTCTTCACAAAAGTGTTGGACCCGGTGCTAGCATTTACACCAGCAGGGGATCGCGGTACTGGGCTACTTGGACAACCTCCAATGAGCGGAATCTCCTACCGCTCAAGTGGAGAACCTGGAAATCCCCATATGAGCTCTGAGGGGGTTCAACTGGATTCTGAATCTGGGCCTGATGGTGTCTACCTTTTTTGAGGCGGTTCCATTCAAGGTCCCTGCAAAGGGAGATTCTGGCCAAATGGGACAAGACTCTGCAGTCTCTGGACAATCAGATCTGGCTGAGCCAGGGAGCGAAGGAGTCCATGATAGCTTCATTCTCCGGTGCTTCGGCTGGGGAAATCTTTCCTCTTCTTATATTGGACAGTGGTCACCATGGGTGCTAGGCTAGGGTATCCTGTCCTTCACCTTCTTGTTGATTCACAGAGATTAAGGTGGTTCTTCGCACCTGTCCATCGTTCCTCCCAAAGGTTGTCTCTGATTTTCATTTGAATGAAGAGATTGTGTTGCCTTCCCTGTGTCCCAGGCCAATATTTCCGAAGGAAATTGCCTTGGATGTAGTCCAGGCAATAAGGGTGTATTCAGCAGCTACTGAGTCTTTTTAGGAAGTCAGACTCGCTATTTGTGCTCATGGATGGGTCTTGGAAAGGGTTGTCCGCTTCCTCTGCGACCATTTCCAGATGGATCAGATAGATGGTTATTGAGGCTTATTCCATCAGGGGTCAAGTTCCTCCTTTCCCTGTCAAGGCACACTCTACTCTGGCCTCCTGGGCTATCCGTTATCAGGCGTCAGTGATGCAGGTTTGCAAGTTCTATACAGTGTATGTGTTGGCATCTGTGGATGCTTCTTTTGGTCGCAAGGTTTTGTAGGCTGCTGTTTGAGGACCTGATCCTCTTGAGGGTGTATTGTTTTTTTTTTTTTTTTTTTTTTTTCTGCCGAGCTCTAGTTGTTTTTGGTTAAGCTCCTGTTGCCTGGTTGGCTACTGTTTTAGCCTTGGTAATTTTTTTGCGCTTCCCACCCCTCATGTTTAACACTGCTTTGTGACGTCCCAGCGGTTATGAAGATCAGGAGCTGTGTCTGTCAATGAACAAAAGAGAAAATGTGATTTTTGACTTGTAAAATCCATTTCTCTGATGTTCATTGATGGACACAGCACCCACCCTTGTGGAGTTTTAATTCTTGTGACACTGCTTGCAACAATACTGAGTACCTATAGCGCAGAGAGGGAGTATACCCCCTGGGACTGCCCATAGGCGTAGCCAGATTCTTTATCTGCCAGGTGTCCTGCTCCTGTAGGGGGCAGTATAACCCAATGGTTATGAAGATCATGTCAGGAGCCGTGTCCGTCAATGAACATCAGAGAAATGGATTTTACAGCAAGTCAAAAATCCTATTGTTAGTGCTGTATTCATGAATGTGCTATTTTGGACAGGGCACAGGCAGGTGCAGGTATCTGTGTATGTCAGCTTGTTTCAAAACAAAATCTTTGCTGATCTTTGACAGTTGCCCGTACATACTTTCAGCTGGCTCTTGGTCTTGGGGTACCCTAGGAGCCTTTTCTTAAGCTTTTTTTTTTTTTTTTTTTTTTTTTTTTAATGCATGAGGGGAAGCCCAAGATTTAGCCTGATATTTTCTTTAAGGCCTGCTAGGCTAAAAATGCAGTGATTTTGCAACAAAATAAAGCATGGAGACCCCATTCAGACTACTGCGACTTAGCCTGACAAGTCGCGCTCGGTCGCTCGCCATTGATTAGCAGAGGACCCGTTCTAATAGGAGCGACACAAGTTGCTCCGACTTAGAAAAAGAGTCCTGTACTACTTTGGGGTGACCTGGGAGCGACTTGCATTGACTTCCATTATGGTGAAGTCCCTGCAAGTCGCGGTGCACACTTCACAGGTCGCCCCTCGAATTCGGATGGCGCCAGTCTGAATGGGCTGGGATTGTGAGTTTGCTTTAAATATTAAAAATAAATTACCTTCAGTTTATGGTGCTCAGATGCAGTTTAGTTTCACGTTAATACCAATGTTTCCTTTTAAATTATGTCTGTCATGAGGAAATTATTGTGGCTGCTTTTACTAGCCCTTTCCTCTTCTGAAACTGCTAGTTTCCAGAAATGTTCCAAGTCAGAGACAAGTTTTTTGTTTTTTTGTGATGTAAAAGGACAAAGCTTTTGAAATGCAAAAATGCCTAGACTTTGTCATATGACCAGCCTCTGAAGGAAGCCCACTGCGTTTTCTCCAGTAAAAGTATTTCAGTTGCTTGAATGTATTATACCCTTAACATTGCTTCAAGTTTAACATATTTGGTACCCTTTAATTTTACACAATAGCTGTTTAACGCTCCTGGTCATTTTTTTGTTTTTGTTTTCTACAGTTTAAGCTATGGAGCTGGACACCCATCTCATTCAGAAACCGATCTTCTTCACCGACAGACCTATGCAGCCACCCATCAGCTACCTGGATATGCAGCCACACACCATCCTACAGGTATTACATGTTGAGCCAAAGATGCAAATGACTTGCATGTGACAGGCTTGCCTTTTTGTAATGTTAAACTATAAGGATGTTGCAGTAACTTAAAATTTAGTTGTATTTCCTATGAAAGTCAAGAGTTACCCCCCTTATCAGCAGCTTTAAGGGCATCTACTCTTCTGGAAAGAGTTTCTATGCAATTTTGAGTGTCTGTGGGAGTTTTTTGCCTGTCCAGCCAAAAGAACATTTGCGAAGCCAGGTTCTGATGCTGGATGAGAAGACCTGGCTATGTCAGTTCATCACAAAGCTGCTGATTATGGTTCTGTGCAGGCCACTTGAGTTTCCCCAGGCCTACCTCCACAAACCATGTCCTTATGAAACCAGCTTTCTCTTTCATTCATCGACGGGCACAGCTCTCCATAAATCATAACTACTTGGTTATATTGCCTCCTCCAGGAGTAGGACTAGGCAGAACAAAGAACACCTTGCAGTCCTGCTGTAATAGTTAGAAGTACACATGGTCAAACAAGTGCCCTTGTTTGCTGTAACATGAACCGTACCCTTCACTGGAAATTAATTAAATAATTTGGTGGGCTGTCCCAATGCTTTTTCCCATATAGTATGTGTGATTATAAGGCTTCCACACACTTTTGGCCATATGTGTATATGGAATCTTTTTTTTTTTTATTTTTTTAACCTACCAATATTTCTCTTATCTAGTCCTGAGATTTACACAATACAATCCTGTTACCACACTGGCAGTCTGGCTTTTTTCTGCAGTTAAGAAATACATGCTTATCTCCTCCCTGATGCCAACCTGCTATTTTGACAGTGAAAGAACATCAGCAGCTTGTCATTTTCACCCTTTTGCTCCCTTCTATTTGCTTATTTTTATAAAGCTTGTGTATATGGCTCCTATTGCTGGCCGTCCCTCTTCCAGTCTGATGTCTATTGTACAAGGGATTTCGTCAATCTAATAAATACCAAAGCTACGCTACACTTTTTTTTTCTCCCTTTCACCCTCCAAGTTTGGAATGCATTCACTTCTCAATGCGAACTTGATGCTACATTTTTTCAGACTACTAAGCTCTATCTCAGGTGTATGACCAGTTGTCACATCACTGGTCGCACACTTTAATTCCACTTCCACCTAGGATCCTTATAACAAACTTAATCACTTATACAGGACAGTCTATACCTGGGTTACTGCTTATTCCTTCCAGTCATGCCTTTTTCCCCATGCTCTACTCCATTAGTACCCCCTAGGGCAGGGATATGCAAGCTGTCGCCCTCCAGCTGTTGCAGAACTACAAGTCCCATGAGTCATAGCAAGACTCTGACAGCCACAAGCATGACACCCAAAGGCAGAGGCATGATGGGACTTGTAGTTTTGAACAGTTTTCATATCCCGGGCCTAGGGGAATACCCTACTTGTAGCTATGGCAAAGACCAGGCAAAAGGAGAGCATTCTAAATTGCTGGCAAACATTTGCTCTGCCAAAGGCCCGCACAATCCTAAATGCATCCCTTGCACTGAAGCATAACAAGGTTCTAACTAACAAGTCTGTCTGCAGTCCGATTCAAGCTCTATTTCCCAAGACGTCTTCCAGCACGGCCTTATGAGAGAGTGGCTCCTCCCACCTAGCACAGGAAACACAAATCCACATTAGTATAAAAAGACAGGCACTATGCATGGTCCCTCTGGCCAGACAGGATCACCTAGTTTTGTATTCTCATCATCTGTCAGGCCTTCATGCTAGGTGGAAGCTTATTGTGCGGCACTATTAGAATTGTGGAATTAGTGTTGAACATTTTGAAATGTTTGCCTTTATTCTGTGCTATATAAAAATACTAAATGTATCCCCCTCTGGATTCAGGTCTCTCTGGAATCTTTGACACAAGCCTGCATGTGGCAGGTGGAAACACTACAGAAACATCCGTGATGAACTTTCTGTCTGCAATAGAGTCTCGCACTGCGCAAGCAGCTTCATCCGGCACAACCCTCCTGCCGCAGTTCAGGGCCCCATCATGGCAGACAGGTAATGGTGTGATGCATTTTTATGTTTGTAGGTCGCTGTGAGATGCAATATTCATGATAAGCAGTTACATAGGGTTGGGGTTATTCTTATGGCTGGCTGTTTCTGAAGCATAATTTGCTGGCTGCCATGCCAGCTAAATTTAAAAAGCGGCAGAGAACGCAGAATTCACAGGGAAGAATAGAGTAAAATAAAAAAAAAATAAAAAAGTGAAGAATACATAGCACATACTTCACAGGTAAAAGTATGAAAAAACTTTCTTCACACTGGTCTGTTTCACTTCTTCTGTTGTGGTGTTATAAATCCTGCTTGCTGCGTTTTTTGTTGGTAAAAAAAAACCCAAACCAAAAAGGCACCTCCCGTTTAAAATGCATTGAAAGCACACTAATAATGCACCCGTGTTACAATTTTGATGCGGTTTTTGAGTCCTATGACCTATGAAAAACCATAAGCACAGTCATTGCCGGTTCACACTGATGTGAGGCTGTTGCAAATTTGATGCGTTGCTAAAAGCCTTGGTTCGCATGTCATCCAAAAACACATTGTGTTCAATGATGGTCTTTCACATCTATGCACTGCGATTGCTATGTGAATGCGATGCGGCAACAAAAAGGGTCCTGTGCGAGTTTACTACTTTGCAGTGTGATTTTTCTCTCCATAGACGACAGTGGAAACTGCACTGAAATCGCATCTTGTGTTAAGATGTGTGCGAATACTTTTTCGGTGTAGAATTTTACATATTTCCCCTCTCGCAGAAATCGCAGCTGCATCCAATCCCAACCAAAAATGCATTAAATTTGCATTACAATTGCACGATCTTTAGCACAAATCGACATGCAAAATCGCACTGAACTACAGGAAAAATCTTCATAAGATTCGCACGCATTCGTATTGCAGAAGTGTGAACCCAGAATAAAATCACGGTAAAATCGCGTTTGTTTCTGGCACCATTATTGGCACCTTTTTCTCCTATCGGCAAAAGGCTGATAACACCATTTTTCGCCCGCTCAAATGTCAGTGCATCTCTAGTACGAAAATAGCCAGAAATTCTGGGATTTTCCTGTGTGACCAAGAGTTATATCTTTTATTACTAGCCTGATCCTGGAATTGGCTGCTTACACTGCCTTGCTTATAAAGGTAACCATTTCAGATGTTTAGCACTACTTTTAATTTTTGAATTGAAAGTTTCATTTTTTTTTTTTTTTTAATACAGCAGGTCTGCTGTATGTTAGCCTCTTGGCGCCTGCTGCATGCAAATATGCGGCCTCTCGGCGGGTGGGCCTTGGCGCAGAGCGGCCACATAATTGCGTGCATTAGTGCAAATACAGCTGTGTCGAAAGCGTGCTTGCGATCTGGAGCTTTCTAATCATGCGGCAGCCAATCATGGCACTCGCATGATCATAAACCCCACCCCACCATCTGGCATCCTAAACCCCCTTAAAGGGTCCGGAGGCGCTGGCACCAAGGGGTAACGAAACGGCATATAGGTTTTTCATGTTTTTCATACCTCACCCCCTAATCGAGGGCCTCATTTTTTTTTTTTTTTAATTCCTCCTGCTGGGATTAGATGGAGGCCTATTTTTAAAAAACAAGAACTTTAATATTGTAGCTTACTAGTCCTTATATGGCGGTGGCTTCATTGGTGTATTTTTTTCCGGCAAAGTACATTTTCTGCAAGTGGATAAAAATACCCGTTGATCAAAAAAAAATTGTGTCATTGTAACTTCTGTGCACTAAATTGAAGTCTCGATGTTATCAGCTTTACAAGATATTTTTGGTGACCTACACAACCCCCCCTTCCTGTGTAATGTCGCTTAGGAGAGGGGTAGGTTTTTGTAATTCAAATCAAATGTTGTCTAGATTGCAGTTCAGCTCCTTATTTATAAAGTATAGTAAGCCTTTACACCCTAGGACAGATATGTTAATAGTCTGAGATTACCAAATGAAAATAAAGGATAAGTTTACCCTTTCTTTTGTTTTTACCTGAAAAAAAAAAATGTGCATTTATTTATTTTTGTTTTGCAGAGCATTGCACCCACGATCGGCAGATCATAGGTGCAATGCAGAGCTCCTGCTAACTCAATAGCTGTCTGCTCATACGTCATACAAGCAGGCAGTTACCTGAGAGCAGGAAGATTAATGAGCTACAAAGGACCTTATCAGTGCCCATGCAGTTTGATAACTACAAACCATCAGTCGCAATGGCGGACGGTAGTTGTAGTTCATCAATTGTGAATGAATGACCCGTTTGTGTCATTCATTCACAATTACGGCTGTGTTCTTCTCACAGAGTGGGGGAGATGGACAAAACTGGGTGCAGGACATGGAGCATGTTAAGTGTTCCACTTTAAATATGGGTGAAACATTTAACATGTTTCAAAAGATGAACCTATCCTTAAAAAAGGAGCATAATGCAGTATATGAAATGGTTGTTTTTGGTGTTAGCTGCAATTTAATGCGGTTCAGATTCCGGTTTTGCTTTGCTTTCATGCAATGTGTACAGCTTCTTACTACCAAAATTGCCTAAATTCTCTTTTTACTTGCCCCTAATGGTTCTCAGTTGCCAAAGTTTGACGTGCTTTTCATGATTGATCCTCAAGGATTGCTTCATTGTGTGATCCGTTAAGTGTGAACACATGATTACCCAAAGCAGTGGTCCTCAACTCCAGTCCTCAGGGCCCACTAACAGGCCATATTTTAAGTATTACCTTGGGGAGATACAGACTACAGTTCTGCAATCACTGAGCAGCAAATGATATCACCTGGGATGTATTTCAGTTATCTTTCAAACCTGGCCTGTTAGTGGGCCCTGTAGGCCAGGGTTGAGGACCACTGACCCAAAGGACACTGAATCAGATGTCTGTGCAATAGATTTCAGATGTCCTTGACTAATCACCCATAATCTTTGTGGCTCTCAAAACCATAGATTGTGTAGAAATTGCCTATGTAACGTATATGCTGGTGCTTTGGTTGTATTCCATTTTTTTTATGAGACCTTTTTTTTTCCCCCCTCCCCAGGTATGCATTCCTCAACGGCAACAGAGTTGTTTGTAACTGGAGCCCTGCAAACGTCTGGAACATTTCCAACTTCTGCTCTCTCAGCCTATCAGCATCCCAACACATTCAGCTCTAGAAACTTTGCCACAACTCCATCTTTAACTCTTCAGGATGGAACTTTCAGTGCTACTACCAATGGTCTACTTTCACACCATGATCCTTTGCTGTCAATCAAGACATCACAGACTCCGACTGCCTTGACCTTTGAGCGTCTGGGCAGTGCAGTGCTGAGTACCAGTATACCACAGTCGTCAACATATCGGTCTGCACAGGAATCTGCGCCACATCTCTTGCAACCCCAGTTCAGTTTATTGCCGACGGCACTTGGGGGGACACAACAGACAGCTCAGCCATACAGTACATCGGTCTTTACTGGTTCTACTGCCTCCATCGAAAGAGCACTTCAGAGGGAATGTAGTGTTATTAAACACCATCAGAGGCCTTCAAGTACACAGTCTGTACAGGCACAGCTTTCTGGTACTCAGCATTCCTTGCCGAATTACTTAACAAGTGTAACAGGAGCTGCCTTGCCTGACACAGCAAGACAGTCTGCGCTTTTATGTGCTCCACTTGGAGCTCTTACTCAGGTGAGCAATGGTGGACCGGTGCAGAAAACCCCTCAAGTTTCTGTGGAGTTATCTCAGTCATACCCATCTGTCATACCATCTCCAGGTTTCCCACCCTCCTCTAATAAAACAAAAAACTGCCCAACGAAGGCACCTCCTAGGTCATCAAAAACTCCAAAATCTCAGAGTGTCGCTTCTCCTGGGCAAACCCAAAGCTATACAAAGTCTCCTCAAAGCCAGAGTTCAGTAATTTCAAGCCAAGCACAAGCCTTTTCCACAGCACAGTTAAGTAGTCTTCTGCCTGTAAGCCAGTCCCCCATCTATGTTTCTACACAGTCCCCAAACCTCCCATCTGCTAGTCAATCACAAGTGTTTCCAACAATCAAATCTGAAAAGCTGCCTCCATTGTACAAACCACTGACCGCATTCTCAAGCCAATCACAAACCATAACCTCCAACAGCCAGACACTAAGTTACTCTTCGGATCAGCAGCCACTTACGCTGTCTTCAGTTTCCAATGAGAACTACTCTGACCAAACGCGAGAACTGTCTTCAGCTAGCCAGACGCAAAGTTATTCTTCCAGTAACACTCAGGGTTTAACTCCGGTCAGTCAATCACAAGTTAGCTATTCATCTCAATCACAAGTGATGTCACCAGTAAGTCCTGCAGATAGTTATAATTCAGGACAAAACCTACCACTAGCATCCCCATCTCTTCCATTCTCTGCTTCCTCTCGTGGGCAAACTATGCCTGCCTCAAGCCCAACTCAGAATTACATTTCTATGCATTCATCCCAGAATACACAAGACTCAACTTCTCCACAGTCTCAGAAATTTTTGCCAACTGTTCCATCACCCTCATTTGCATCTCCAAGTAACTCACAAACCTTGCAAAACAATAGAACATCTGCAGACTCCAAGGCCTATGTTAAGAGGAAGTCTGACACTAACCTCTACACATCTGTAAAGCAAGAGGACAAGTTTCAGATTCAGGATTTGCAGGCATTACAGCAGCAAACTAATATGGAATCCACTACACCAGGGCTAAGTGAGGGGGAAATGAGTACCCAAGAGTCAGTATATAGTTCAAAGGCTGATGATCGATATTCACAAAGTGTTATCAAAAGCAATTCTCGCATGGAAGACCAAGTTCTTGGCATGCAAGGGCCTAAAAAAGATGAGCGAATGTTGAGCCCTACAGGGCACATGTCACAGCATGTTGGCCATATAAATAATCCAACTGGCCATGATGCTACAAAGTCAACAGACTTGGCACAGCCCACGCAAGTAAGTGCTAAAGACTTAAGTCAGCACCATGCCATGATGCATAAAGTGCATGAAGCAAAACTTCCTGAGCAGCCAAGTACATCCCCTCAACTTCAAGCTGTATTGAGGCATCCTCAGCACTTACAGCTATCGGGTGCACAGGTACTTCTAGATTCAGACTTGCAGATGTTTCAGCAGTCTATTTTACAGTCCACCCTAGCTCAAGCAAAGACACCCGCTCCAATGCAACGAATCCAGAGCCCACAGCAGGTAGCACATCAATTCCTTCAAATGGATGGACATATTATCCAGAGCAATGGAGGACAGCCTCAGCAATCACTCCACTCTCAAGGCTCTGATGTCAAAATGGACACTTCTGATGGAAAACACTTGCAACAACACTTGCAAGGCCAGAGAACTCGGATAGACTCAAAGAATCAGTTTGATTCCCTAAACCCAATGTGTTTCTCAGAAACCATGCTGCTAGGCGATGAACGCAACTTTTTGTCTCATGTTGATGACATTCTAGCGGCTACAGCAGCTCAAGAGTTTGCCAAGTCCTCTGCCAATGAAAATATGTCTGTCAAATCTGAGGATCCCAAATCTCGTTTTCAGTCCTTAAATATAAGGAACATGCCTACAAATTTCACAGCTTCAAAGCCACAACAGAACCTGAACACTTTATCTTTAAATGGTGGCCAAACAGCAATAAACCTTTCTACTGTATCTACACCTCATTCCAAAAATGTTAGTATTGATCAGAATCGCATTCAACCTTTAGATCAAGACTTGCCAAGTGGCATGGGTTCACCAGTGCTAGGGACCAGCCAAGATGAACATGAGGAGAATTCTGATGTGAACAAGCAGCAAGAATCTAAGGACACTAAAGATGTTCCTAATGATGGTAGAGATTCAGAGTTTATGAGTGGTACCAAGAGCCTTAATGAGGAGGGCACTACATCAGGAGGAGACTTCATCATGGGCCAAGATGAAAATGCAGCAGTTGGACAGCTGCAGAGTCATAGTCCGCATATGTCGAAAATTGACCCTCAAGGGAGCAGTGGCTCCAGTGGCCAAATGGATGAAAACTGCCAAGACTTAGCACAAGATGGCCTTCAAAAGAACAAGGTGAAGGACAAAATGCCAATTAAACAGTTTGCTGAGGATGAAAATGCAAATCTCAAACAAGTGAAAAGGAATGTACAAATGAAACGTCCCATGCTTAAAGGCCCAGATGTGCAATTTTCCTCACACGTTTCTGAAGGGTATTATGATACCTACCAGAATCAGGAGAGGATGAGACGACAAATTAAGGAGGTGGAAGATAAACAGCCAGAAGTTAAGACTGGTTTCATAGCATCTTTTCTAGACTTTCTAAAGACTGGACCAAAACAGCAGTTTTCTGCTCCTGCTGTGCGTGTTCCCAACAGAATCAGAAGGCCATGTACCCCAGTGATAAAGTCCCCTTGCCCAGGTCCCGTTTCTCAGACTCCTGCTGCTGTAGTTTCTGAGGTTGGCAGCTCTCCTAAAAAGCCTGAGGAGGAGGTCAAAAAGAATTTGGAGGCCCTGCCCTCCTTCTCTTCTGACGACGACGATTCTGTTGGAGGCAATAATGATCTGCAGAAAAGTATTTCCACAGCATTGTCAGCTTTAGATGAGAATGGGGAAAAAAGGAATAAAACAGGTAAGATTTAATTATTTAGGCTAAGTGTCAACCTTCATGTCATTGCACCAGTAGAAAACATGGTATGTGTTTTAGACAGCAGCCAGATTCAAACTGAATCTGTACTTTTTAAAGTGGACCCCTGCCAGGATATGGACCTTTTTTAAAGAACAAAAATAGCCCCTTTCTCGTTCGTTTGTCGGACATAGTTCCTGATCTTTATAACCATTTGGTTATACTGCCCCCTACAGGGGGTAGGACACTAGGCAGAAAAATAATCTGGTTACGCCTATGGGCAGTCCCAGGGGGTATACTCCATCTCCCTGCTATAGGTACTCGTTTTTTTTTTTTTTTGCCTAGTCAGGACTAAAGACCTAGTTCCTTGCTGAGTTCTCTGGTCCAGGCAAATTTTTTTTTTTTTTTTTTTTAGATAGAAATCTTTTCTCCTGGATTTTTCCTGCGAGTTCTACAATCAACTGCCGGACTGGGTGACGGACTGGTTAATCTAGATCCAGTGGTCACCCCAGTCTGGCCAGCGCGTGCGTAGACCTCAGTTCCACGCTAGGTCGACCACTGGACGGGGTTTGGCCTGCGACTTAAACGCCTTGCGAGCTTGCACACGACTGGGTCTCGGCCTGAGTCGCAGCGTTCTTCCTGGCTGACAGCCCCCCATTTCGAAGGAGAGGGGTTCTGTCTGGAGCGGCGCACGCCCGGTTCCTGGTATGGTGAATAGCTTTCCCCCCTCTCCTCCTGGAGGGTTTTGGGGTGGGCGTGGGCCCTTCCTTGGGACAGTCGTACCCCAGGTTCCCCTCAGGCCCCCCTCCTCCACTTATGCTGGGGCTGTTTGGGTGGTTTTGTCCACCTCCTTGGGTTGGGGACTAGGGAGGGGCAGGGGTGCACCGCCAGCGACCAGATCGGCTGTGCGGGGGGTTTGTACCTGGTGGGGGCTCATGGCAGGGCCCCCCGTCCTGCCTGGGTCTGTCCTTGAGACCTAGGGATCCCTCCTGGTTTTCTGGAAGCCTCATAGTGTCACGCATGGCCACCATTTTGTTGTAGCGTGTGTTTCTGTGCATGGTGTCCATGTTTGTGTAGTCCGGTGACCATTTTGTGGTGGTTTGGCATCGAAAATAGCGGCGGCCATGACAGTGGAGCCCTGTGGGCCGCAATTTCAGTGGTGGGAGCCCCTCCTCATCCCCTGTTGCTGACTCCTGGATCCTTTCACTTTCTGATCTGCTTTGCCTGGCTTCTGTGGGTGGTGTCTGGTGGGGTCCTCTCCCTCTCTGCTGAGGATCGCTTGGCGCTTTGTGCCTGGTAACCGGGTGCCGCTGCCAGCACGTTGGGGGTTGTCACTTACAGTGTGTTACACCTTTTTTGTGAGGTCCGCCTGGTGACTCCTAAAATTTTTGGAGCACATCTCCCCACCTGATCCCCTCTCTGAGGCTTTGGAGCCCTCCGGGTCCCAACCATCCAACGGAAGTCCTGGAGTCCTTTGTGTCCTGGGTGGATGTGGCGTTCAGGCAACGGGCTAGCAAAAAGCGCCCCCTTCCTTCCCTTGCCTCATCTGTCTCATTAGATCCTGAACCTGACTCTTCCGCCGTGAACGTGGGTCACCCTGCTGGGTCTGCAACCATGCACCTGTGATTCCTCCACATCTGTCACCTTGCACGAAAAGGCGATGGTGGACGCACTGATTGTATCTGTGTGTGAGACCTTGAAGATGGAGGACGCAGTTGCAACTGCGAC